>NC_134690.1:141901504-142211504 GCF_050947455.1 Rhinoderma darwinii
GGAAGACTGCGTTTAACACGCCCGAAGGCCGTTTCGAATACCTCGTCATGCCCTTTCGGTTGTGTAATGCCCCTGCGGTCTTCCAGCATTTCATAAATGAGATTTTGAGAAATTACCTGGGGATTTTTCTGGTAGTGTACCTTGATGACATACTGGTGTTTTCCAAGGACTGGTCCTCCCACATTGAGCATGTCAGGAAGGTGCTCCAGGTCCTTCGGGAAAACAAACTGTTTGCCAAAACCGAAAAATGTGTGTTTGGGGTACAGGAGATTCCATTTTTGGGTCAAATCCTCACTCCTCATGAATTCCGCATGGACCCCGCCAAGGTTCAGGCTGTGGCGGAATGGGTCCAACCTGCCTCCCTGAAGGCGTTACAGTGTTTTTTGGGGTTCGCTAATTATTACAGGAGATTTATTGCTAACTTCTCGGTCATCGCTAAGCCCCTTACGGACCTCACTCGCAAAGGTGCTGATCTCCTCCACTGGCCTCCTGAGGCTGTCCAGGCTTTTGAGGTCCTTAAGAAGTGCTTTGTCTCGGCCCCGGTGCTGGTTCAGCCCAACCAAATGGAGCCATTTATCGTGGAAGTTGACGCATCTGAGGTGGGAGTGGGGCCTGTCTTGTCCCAGGGTACCAGGTCCCTCACCCATCTCCGCCCCTGTGCCTACTTCTCCAGGAAGTTTTCGCCAACTGAAAGTAACTATGATATTGGCAACCGCGAACTCTTAGCCATTAAATGGGCATTTGAAGAGTGGCGCCACTTCCTGGAGGGGGCTAGGCACCAGGTAACGGTCCTTACCGACCACAAGAATCTGGTTTTCCTAGAATCTGCCCGGAGGCTAAACCCGAGACAAGCTCGATGGGCGTTATTTTTTACCAGATTCAATTTTTTGGTTACCTATAGGGCTGGGTCTAAAAATATTAAGGCTGATGCACTGTCGCGTAGCTTCATGGCCAGCCCTCCTTCGGAGGAAGATCCTGCTTGTATTTTGCCTCCAGGTATAATCATTTCCTCGATCGATTCTGATTTAGTCTCTGATATTGCTGCTGATCAAGGTGCAGCTCCCGGGAACCTTCCTGAGAACAAGCTGTTTGTTCCCCTGCAATTTCGGCTAAGGGTACTTAGGGAAAATCATGACTCCGCACTATCTGGCCATCCAGGCATCCTGGGTACCAAACACCTAATTTCCAGAAATTATTGGTGGCCTGGGTTGCCTAAAGACGTTAAGGCCTACGTCGCCGCTTGTGAGGTTTGTGCTAGGTGCAAGACTCCCAGGTCCCGACCAGCGGGCTTACTGCGTTCGTTGCCCATTCCCCAGAGACCTTGGACACATATCTCCATGGATTTTATCACTGATTTGCCTCCATCCCAAGGCAAGTCGGTGGTGTGGGTGGTGGTGGACCGCTTCAGTAAGATGTGCCACTTTGTGCCCCACAAGAAACTACCCAACGCCAATTCGTTGGCTACCTTGTTTGTCAAACACATCCTGCGTCTCCATGGGGTCCCTGTCAATATTGTTTCGGACAGAGGGGTACAATTTGTTTCATTGTTTTTGAGAGCCTTCTGTATGAAGTTGGGGATTGATCTGTCCTTCTCCTCTGCCTTCCATCCTGAAACCAATGGCCAAACGGAGAGGACTAATCAATCTCTAGAACAATACTTAAGGTGTTTTGTCTCTGACTGTCAATTTGATTGGGTCTCTTTCATTCCCCTCGCCGAATTTTCCCTTAATAACCGGGTCAGTAACTCGTCAGGGGTCTCTCCTTTTTTTTGTAATTTTGGGTTTAATCCACGGTTCTCCTCCGTTTCAACTGGTAGTTCCAACAATCCCGAGGTAGAGGTCGTTCATCGGGAACTGTGCACAGTCTGGGCCCAGGTTCAGAAAAACCTAGAGGTGTCCCAGAGCGTACAAAAAACTCAGGCTGATAAAAAACGTTCTGCTAACCCCCTGTTTATGGTCGGGGATCTGGTGTGGTTGTCGTCTAGGAACTTGCGTCTCAAGGTTCCGTCCAAGAAGTTTGCTCCCCGGTTTATTGGGCCGTATAAGGTCATTGAGGTCCTCAATCCTGTCTCCTTCCGGCTGGAGTTACCCCCGTCTTTTCGGATACACGACTTGTTTCATGCCTCCCTCCTCAAACGCTGCTCCCCGTCCTTGGCTCCCTCGAGGAGACCTCCTGTTCCCATCCTCACCCCTGAGGGGGTGGAATTCGAGGTGGCCAGGATTGTGGACAGCAAGATGGTCCAAGGCTCCCTCCAGTACCTGGTCCATTGGAGAGGATACGGGCCCGAGGAGAGGACTTGGGTACCCGCCCGGGATGTTCACGCTGGGGTATTGGTCAGGAGGTTCCACCTGCGTTTCCCCAGTAAGCCAGGTCCACTTAGAAAGGGTCCGGTGGCCCCTCATAAAAGGGGGGGTACTGTAAAGGATCTGCCAGGCACAGCTTCGGGGTTAACTCCCAGAACTAATCAGTCAGCACCTGAGAATACATCCCTGAGACTGACTCCTGCTTCCACCATTCAGGCTGGCAGGCTTAGGAGTGGGAGAGCCTATCGTAACCTGGCCAGACTCAGCTAGCTCCCGCCCTCGGTCTATTTAAGCCTGCACTTTCTGTCCCTCGGTGCTTGTGATTCTTTCCTTGTGGTTTCCTGGCCCAGCTACAGCTCCTGCTATTTTTGATCCTGCTCCATACAGACCCTGGCTTACCGACTACTCTTCTGCTTTTCGTTTTGTACCTCGCACACTCCTGGCTTGACTCGGCTCGTTCACCACTCTGGTTGCTCACGGTGTTGCCGTGGGCAACGGCCCCTTTTCCTTGCTTGTGTTCCTTTGTATGTTTGTCGTGTTTGTCGTGCACTTACTGAGCGCAGGGACCGCCGCCCAGTTGTACCCCATCGCCTAGGGCGGGTCGTTGCAAGTAGGCAGGGACAGAGTGGCGGGTAGATTAGGGCTCACTTGTCCATCTCCCTACCCCCTGCCATTACAACAATACTAATATTAATAGTAGCAGAAAAAAAATCTGTACGGAATTCATGGAAAGATGCAGATTTAAATATCTAAAGAATGTAAACTTTGTTGTGGAAATGAATAGGGGCTATTAGCCTGTTTACAGTGTGGCCCCTCATGGTAACACGGCGCCCCCCCTTTTTTTCTCCTGTTTTCCTTCAGTTCCTTTTATGGTCATTAATTAACCCTCTTTTTCCCCTATTTTTATTTGGTACTTACCTGTATGAGGTCAGGTCCAGGTCAGTGGTGCCTCACCCACTTGGTCTTGGCACGCACAGGTTCTGGAAAATTCCTATGTGGTGGGAAAATCTGGTGTTTTCATTGGTTCCCTTTGGTAAAAAGGTGGGCATTTTGAATATATATTCCCAGGTTTTGGAGTGGTCTGCTGCCCGTCCGAGTAGGATGAAGAAGAGGAACATCATCGCTCCACCCCTCTCCCTTTTATTGTCGCGGTATCTTGTTAGTGGGGGGTTAGTCGCCCAGTTTAAGGGTGGACAAGGTCATGAATTATTGGTATAATATTTATTGTTTTTTAATATTTATTAAAATATTTGGTATTTATTACGAGTTTAAAATTTATTTATTCTATTTATTATGTAACCCCTTAATGACCAGCCTATTTTAGACCTTAATGACCAAGCTATTTTTTACGTTTTTCCATCGTCGCATTCCAAGAGCTCTAACTTTTTTATTTTTGCGTCGACATAGCTGTATAAGGTCTTGTTTTTTGTCGGACAAGTTGTATTTTTTAATAGCACCATTTTGAGGTACATATTATTTATTGATTAACTTATATTAACTTTTTTTGGGGGGGAATAGAAAAAAATCTGAAATTTTGCCACTCTTTTTTGCGTCCTTAATCTACGCCGTTTACCGTGTGGTATAAATAACACAATGAGTTTATTCAGCGGGTTGTTACAATTGCAACGATGCCAAATTTGTATAGTTGAAGAACCGTAACGTTTTTTGTTTTTTTTTCGCCGATGCAGTTGTATGAGGGCTTTTTTTTTGCGGGAAGACTTGTAGCTTTTATTGGTACTATTTTGGAGTAGATGCGACTTTTTGATCACTTTTTAATGACATTTTTTTAAAGTCAGGATTCACAGAAAACAGCAATTTTTCCATCGTTTTTTATTTTATTTTTTACGGCGTTCACTGTGCGGGTTAAGTAATGTAATAGCTTTATAGTCGGGGTCGTTACGGACGTGGTGGTACCAAATATGTGTAACTTTATTACTTTAATTTGTTTTGTTTTTTAATACTAAAGCAGTTTATAAGGGGAAAAAGTGGGTTTTTAATTTTTTTTCCCACATTTTTTTTATTAACTTTATTAAACTTTTTTTTAACTTTTTTACTAGTCCCACTAGGGGACTTTAATATCCGATTCTGAGATCGCTATTATAATACACTGCAATACTTTTGTATTGCAGTGTATTACTGCCTGTCCGTTTAACAAGGACAGGCATCTGCTAGGTCATGCCTGCTGCATGATCTAGCAGGCATTCGCTACAGGCAGACCTGAGGGCCTTTATTAGGCCCCCGGCTGCCATCGGAGACAGACATTCGGCAATCTTATCGCCGGGTGTCAGTGGGATGAGAGGGAGCTCCCTCCCTCACTCCAAAAACCACTCATATGCGGTGCATGCTATTGAGCACCGCATCTGAAGGGTTAAACATACTAATATCGATCTCACCCGGTCGAGCAGGGACGCCCCCAGCCCTCAGCTATGTCTGGCAGCTGAGAACAGGGAGATTTGATAGCTCCCTGCTCTGTTTACTTTATTCTGATGCAGTGCCGTAAAAAGGCATATGCATCAGCATAAAGCCCGTTAGTGGCCGCCGTGAAAATCCGTATTGGCGGTCACTAATGGGTTAATAAATACAGCGGCCATTTTATTCCACCTGCATTGTTTCCTGGTCTTTATTAATTACGTTTTTAGTATGTGTGTTTGGAGGGTTGGGTGGCGCTTATGTTACCATGCCGCAGATATTCACCGCAGATTTTCTCTGCAATGCAAAAGGTGAAATCCGAGGCACATCTGCGGCAAAATCTACTATTAAAGATACTCCAGCAAAAACTGCAAAGGAAAATCTCTGCTATGTTTGAACATAACCTGACTGTATTTGGTGGGCAGAATGGCTGCTTTGAAGCTCCACAGTAGGCATTAAGTGCCTAGTAGTGGCCTCCAGATATACAAGCGTGGCACACTATACTGGAGATTTATTAAAAGTGGAGCAGTTACCAATGTCAACCACTCGGGCTTCAGCTTTCATTTTCAAAGGGCCTCTAAAAAGTAGGATCTGATATCTGAGTAATTGCTATAAAAAGCTTCTCTACTTTTGTTTTGGGCTATTCTTTGCATAAAACAATTAATCAGATTCCAACTCTCATTTTTCATTCTAACTCTCAAGAGGCTTTTAGGAAAATGAAAGCACTACCTCATTGCTTGCTTTGGTCAATTGCTACACATTTGAGATGCATTAGTTTAAATCAATCCCATCCCTACTGTGTAACATGAAACATATCATTTCTATGTATAACCAAAGTCAAGCTCTCTTGGTGTATAAAGCAGGGGGTTTATAATGAGCCCCCTGAAGCATGATAGCTGTTAAATTGAAATTATTTATCCGACAGCTATCATCTCTGATATCCCCTGTAATTTTTTTTACATCTGGTTTAGTGTATATGCTGAGAAATGCTCCAGATATACTGTATATTGTCTTTTGGCTAACCTATGGGTGGTATGCATTTCCCAATGTATATATGCTGAACATAGGAAGAAAATGAAATGTGAACATACATGTTTTGTCTATGTGTTTAATGTGTGTGTAACATCTATACAGTGAAGGAAATAAGTATTTGATCCCTTGCTGATTTTGTAAGTTTGCCCACTGTCAAAGACATGAACAGTCTAGAATTTTTAGGATAGGTTAATTTTACCAGTGAGAGATAGATTATATATATAAAAAAAAAAAAAAAAAAAATCACATTGTCAAAATGATATATATTTATTTGCATTGTGCACAGAGAAATAAGTATTTGATCCCCTACCAACCATTAAGAGTTCAGCCTCCTCCAGACCAGTTACACGCTCCAAATCAACTTGGTGCCTGCATTAAAGACAGCTGTGTTAAATGGTCACCTGTATAAATGACTCCTGTCCACAGACTCAATTAATCAGTCTGACTCTAACCTCTACAACATGGGCAAGGCCAAAGAGCTTTCTAAGGATGTCAGGGACAAGATCATAGACCTGCACAAGGCTGGAATAGGCTACAAAACCATAAATAAGACGCTGGGTGAGAAGGAGACAACTGTTGGTGCAATAGTAAGAAAATGGAAGACATACAAAATGACTGTCAATCGACATCGATCTGGGGCTCCATGCAAAATCTCACCTCGTGGGGTATCCTTGATCCTGAGGAAGGTGAGAGCTCAGCCGAAAACTACACGGGGGAACTTGTTAATGATCTCAAGACAGCTGGGACCACAGTCACCAAGAAAACCATTGGTAACACATTACGCCGTAATGGATTAAAATCCTGCAGTGCCCGCAAGGTCCCCCTGCTCAAGAAGGCACATGTACAGGCCCGTCTGAAGTTTGCAAATGAACATCTGGATGATTCTGAGAGTGATTGGGAGAAGGTGCTGTGGACAGATGAAACTAAAATTGAGCTCTTTGGCATTAACTCAACTTGCCGTGTTTGGAGGAAGAGAAATGCTGTCTATGACCCAAAGAACACCGTCCCCACTGTCAAGCATGGAGGTGGAAACATTATGTTTTGGGGGTGTTTCTCTGCTAAGGGCACAGGACTACTTCACCGTATCAATGGGAGAATGGATGGAGCCATGTACCGTCAAATCCTGAGTGACAACCTCCTTCCCTCCACCAGGACATTAAAAATGGCTCGTGGCTGAGTCTTCCAGCACGACAATGACCCGAAACATACAGCCAAGGCAACAAAGGAGTGGCTCAAAAAGAAGCACTGTAAGGTCATGGAGTGACCTAGCCAGTCTCCAGACCTTTATCCCATCGAAAACTTGAATATCCGATTTGCCAAGCGAGAGCCTCGAAATCTTAATGATTTACAGATGATCTGCAAAGAGGAGTGGGCCAAAATTCCATCTAACATGTGTGCAAACCTCATCATCAACTACAAAAAACGTCTGACTGCTCTGCTTGCTAACAAGGGTTTTGCCACCAAGTATTAAGTTTTGTTTGCCAAAGGGATCAAATACTTATTTCTCTGTGCACAATGCAAATAAATATATATAATTTTGACAATGTGATTTACTGTTTTTTTTTCAAATATAATCTTTCTCTCACTGGTAAAATGAACCTATCCTAAAAATTTGAGACTGCTCATGTCTTTGACAGTGGGCAAACTTACAAAATCAGCAAGGGATCAAATACTTATTTCCTTCACTGTATATGTATGCACTGTTGTGTCATATTGCATTATCAGCCATTCAAACACAATGGGTCAGATTTACTAATGTGATTGCACCTTGTTGTAAAATGCACCAAAATGTTACACATTTCGGGCTCATAATTTTGCACCTATATATGAAGCAAATGCGCCAAAACAAGAATGTTTGTGCCTCACTAGACACTTTCCAAAAGTGTCTTGAAATGGGGGCTTGGCTTAGCAGAAAAAGGCTTGGCTTAAAATGTGTCAAAGTGCAACAAAATTGCACAAAAATTTGGTGCAAATGCTGGGGTAAACTAAGCCAACCAAGAGATGGTATAAGGAAGAGCAAATTATCTAACATGTCTATAAAGATGTGCCAAATTTAACATACAACAAGCACCACTGTGATAAATTTGGCGCATCTTCTGTCTGGCTTGTTTAAACTGTCCAT
The DNA here is from genome assembly GCF_050947455.1 of Rhinoderma darwinii. Taxonomy (NCBI): domain Eukaryota; kingdom Metazoa; phylum Chordata; class Amphibia; order Anura; family Rhinodermatidae; genus Rhinoderma; species Rhinoderma darwinii. Next base: position 141,909,371 of record NC_134690.1, read on the forward strand.
CTTAGACAGCATTAGTCCAGAATGTTTAGTTAGCTGTAGAAATAAATTTAAAGGGAATATGTCAGCAGTTTTAACCCCTCAAAATTCTTGACCAAACTATACAGGGGATAAGTGGAGCAGTGTAACGATACCTAAATTAATGGTTATGTAGTTTGTGTGGCAAAGAAATCCAGATATTAATGTCCCTGGCACAGCATTTGCAAGTGCCATGGAGGCGGCCACTTCATGTGGAGTGCTCTGGGTTTTCTACACTGGACGCTACCCAGCCCTTCTGCTCTGAATGATGGCTCTAACGGTCTCCTGGTTGAACGCTACAACTGGGGTGGAGGGGCTGTGGAGTATTCATTGAAGAGAGCCCAGAACATTGAACATGAAGGGCTGTTTCTGTAGCACTTGTGATAGCAGCACTGGAGACATTGAAACCTGCTTGACCATCACCCAGGTATGGTTAGACGGCTCTCCCTGTCCTTTAAATAAAAAGTGCTGTTAGTTTTGAGGGGTCAAAGTTACTGACAGATTCCCTATAAAGGCAGATTGTAGTTTTTTTAAACTTGTTGTGATTTCTTCTTCTTTTAAAAATCCATAACTTTTGCCCTGTCTAACCATTGTTCCAGCCTTTTATGTATCTAAAGTTCATCGATAACTCTATGCCTGAAAGGTGCCTATCCAAATAAGCCTACAGTGCCAGTGAAAACATATTCGTTATACATAAGATCAATGCTAAGGTACGTCATGCTTTGTAGTTGGGTCTTTTTGACATTCACTTGAAGTTCACAAATATAAAGTGGTTTTACAGACTCCTTCTGCCCTAGTTGTCTCTGGAGTAACCCGCCAGATTTCCAGCAAGTTGGAGATTTTTTCACCAGATGTTGATAAAGCTGTTCTCTCCGTGCATCTAGCCAGGTTTCTAAGTCTCAGGAACAGTCAAATGTCATCAAAGTTATATAATAGCATGCATATTTAATAACAATGTTATATTATACTCATCATCAAACTATTTCTTGACATGAAGATGGAAACATCTGCGAACGTGTAAAATGCTGTTTTGACTCTAATTCTCAGTGTTGTACCTCCGTCCAGGGAAAACTGCTTTATCTCACGTACAGAACACGCATACTTGCCAATTAAAGTAGAATAAACTGTTTTTCTCCTTATTAGTGTTAGCTTCTGTCTGGTTGTTAAAAAAAAAAGCAAACTGTTATTTCAGCAAATTGAGAAGCATACAAATAGGTGTTGTGTTTAGAATGAAAAATATCACTTGTAGAAGCACGCATACATTCAGCTTAATTTTAAGACACAAAGCTTGCTGTTTCGGGATGTTTACTGAACAGATTACTTTATAGTGTCTGTAGCATTAGACGTGTTAATAGTGGATAGAGAACAATTCTTGAAAACCATATCTGAACTGCACATGTAGCAATGCAAATCTCAGAAGCATGAATACCTGAGAACCATGGCAATTGCACATCCATTTTCTTAAAAGTAATGGGAAATAATTTTATTATATCTGGTTAAAAACAATAGAAATAACCAGAGGTGTGACATGAATGCAAAATCTATGACAGAGACCCCCACCCATCTTTTGTCATTCATAATTCTGATGTCTTGTATGGGGCAGAAAGGTCTCGGCCACCTCATGCACAAAGGCCAAACTTTAAAAGATAACCTACTATGTGAATGTGTAGAATTTTTGTTTCATCCCTTCCCTTTTTCCCATCTCTTGGTTGAACTTGATGGACTTGATGGTCTTTTTTCAACCGCACTATGTAACTATGTAACCTAAAAGATAAAAGAAACAACCCCTTTCATATTAAATCAGCAGATCACCTTGTGTCTGGCTACTGGCACCACCCGCAACTTAGCTGGGCAGATATTTCCCAATGGATGTTGCAGGGGATATGTATAGATATGCATAGAGGCCATTAAGGTGCATAGGGCATATGGAAAGGGATTGTCTTCATGGAGAACATCCAGTGAAATCTAAAGTTTTTCATGTGAACTCATATGTTTGAAGCCAATGCTGTTTATTCTGGCTTATATCCACAGAAATTAGTTTGGGCTCTTTCATAGCAGCAGTCCATGTGTGCATTAATTGGGTGATAATGACAGGTCTCCATTGTTCTGTGAGATCTTCCATTATCACTTAGAGATCAGTCTTCTTCTAGATGACTTATAGCTATTGCCATACAGTTATCTATTACCCTCTGCATGAAGCAGGTTAGATTTGTCTTTTGGAAAAAAAGAGCAGGATTATGATGGGGTTTAGGTTAATAGGTAGCACATTATATTTAAAGGGATTGTCCATGTTGGAGAATCCCTTTTTGTTAAAAGAGTCCTCCGTCGTTAAGCTGAACACAGGATGCTGTGCTGTTGGAACCCCAATAGATATGTAGGGGAACATGGCAGAAAGTGTTTGTAAAGTAATGGGCTGTCGGTGTAATGCATGGTCAGTCCATGTTATCCACAGTGAGGTCTTTATAGTCACTCTCCTATCTAGTTCACTCAGAATTTTCATAATAAGGGATTTGAAAGATAGTTTGCAAAATCAGACAACCCATTTAATTGTGTTGGAGTTTTTCTTTACAGATATTCTTATTTTTTACGATGGTACTATATCAGATTATCCTTTTCAAAATATCTAGTGGAAAATTAAATTCCGCGTACATACCTTATATTCATAAAATATCTTATTACAACACACACATGTATACCGTATGTATGAATGTATAATTTACCCTTTAAAGGGGTTGGGCCATGAACGAAAGTGAACTTAAAAGTACTCCTTTTTGTTAAGCTAATACTTTTCCTCATTGGAAGTATTTAAAAAATATGTATGCACCCCCAGTTATTGAATTTACAAGCTCCAAATGGCGCCCCCCAGCTGTTTCTTAATGTGGGTCCATGCACGTCATTCTAGTGATGCTTTCTAGAGGACACGCATGGGCAGTAAAACACACTGTGTCACCAGATCCATCTTTGAACTATCGGCCCACTGATTCCACTCCTGTACTCTGCTTTTCCAATGCCGAGAAAGCAGAGAATGCACAGGAGAGCAGAGGAAATGCAAACAGTATTGCACAAGTACAGTATTGTCCATAGGTGAAGGATTTATTGAAAAAAAAAAATACTGGCCACAATCCATGGATAGATATCTAACGATGCAATAAACTACTAACATTGTCCCTTTAGCAGCTGCTGTTCCTATCAGTTCAGCGTCTCAGTCAGTTCTCTTGCTGCATGCAGTATAGTTTGTCACTGCTTTGTGCACGCCGGCCGCTGCCTATTAGTTCGGCGCCTCAGTCAGTTGCCCACATTGTACTTTATGTAGGTGCCATTTTTTGGTACATTTACATTATCATTTAGTGTATTCTTTTTTTTTTACAGCATACATCGATCATCATAAAGAATGCAATCACTCTTTCTCCTTCAATGGCACAATCAGCTTTATTTGTGGCATTCAAGGGGTTAACGCCAGAGATCCACCGTTGCCCCACTCCTGATCGCATGGACACACTTGCTTATGATGAGCATTCACATCATGCGTCGTCAAGCAGTTAACTAGAATGACAATTAAATTCCTTGGCCTGTAAATTATTGCAGTTATCGGTATTAACTCTGTAAAAACAAATAATCAAACAAACAAATAATCAAACAAACTGACAAAAACAAAACAAACGCAGTATGAGCAAACTGTAACGGCTTGTCCACATGCTGCGGAATTGCTTCATTTTTTCCGGACGGAATTTTGGATGGAAAAAACGCAGCAGAATACAGTAGCAGCATAGTGGATGAGATTTAACAAATCTCATCCACATGCTACGTAAAATTTCAGAGCCAAAATTGACCTGCGGTGCGTATTTTTCGAACCGTAGCATGTCAGTTCCTGCTGCAGAAAGTGTCCAGAATTGCTGCGTTTTTCAGAGGAGATATCACCATCTCCCAACATTAGGAAACCGCAGGAAATGGTGCATTTTTGCTGCAGCGGAAAGCCTTTGATTTTCAACGGAATTGCTGCAGAAATTTCTGCAACAATTCCGTTGTGTTTGGACAAGCCCTAAAGCTTCACTTAAAGTAGTTGCTCTTTGTAGTCAACCTTTTCCCCTATTCCCTGTTAGATCATAGAGCTAATGACATTATTAAATGTATCCCACAAAAGCAATTCTTAATATGTGGGCAACACTTTTGTAACGTTGATGACCAATATCATAAGCTACTTGGTCAGGTTCATGTTACATTAGATGAGTTTTGGATGTATTTAATAGGTATTGTATTAATACATTTGACACACTTATTGTATAGTCACATGTGACAGATTTGCTGCAATTCTGCGACTGTTCCAATCATTTGAATGGAGCTTTCAGAAATCCATGAACTTTTCAGATGTATGAAACAGATTTTCAGTTGCAATCTGCATGTGACATACCCCTAAGAACTGGTGAACACGACCGTTATGCAGACCGCAGAATACTGATTCCAGTGGCTACCATATGCTTTTCAATTTTTGTGTGGACCTACACACAAGAATGGGTGAGATGTACCGCAAATCTGGACAATAGGACCTGTTCTTTAAATTGCAGAGTGGACACACAGATCCGCAAAATAATTGGTTGTGTGCATGGCTCCATAGTAATGAATGGTTAAGTATGCTATCCGATAAAAAAATGGTTAGGACACTGAAGAAAACGTTTGCGAGCCTTTAGAGACTTTTTCCTTAGTACATGTATAGCAGCTACCTGATGATTTTGTTAAAATGGCTAAAACAACTGAGCCAATAACTGCAACCAGCGCTGGCCTTAGGCTAGAGCAGGGGTCTCAAACTCGGCCGGGTAAGTGGGCCGCATATAAAAAAAATGGGAAGTTGACTGGCCGCATTACTTTAAAATTTGATACAATACTAAATTATTGTTAATCAATTAGTTATTTGATCTACTATAACACTATATTACTATAATAATAATACTACATTACTATAATAAAATCGCTAGGTTTAAAATTTGAGATATATCTCCACATGCTTATTTCAACAATCCAGTTTTCCAGTTTAAGTGTCGCTAAATGCAGTCCGGCAGCTCAGTTAGCAGCGTTTGGCAGACACACATGTCAAGATTGGGCAGCCTCTTTTTAGATAGAGCCACAGTGCCCTCTGTGGATGCTGCCGCAGTGCCCTCTGTGGATGCTGCCACTGTGCCCTCTGTGGATGCTGCCTCTGTGGATGCTGCCGCAGTGCCCTCTGTGGATGCTGCCGTAGTGCCCTCTGTGGATACTGCCGCTGTGCCCTCTGTGAATGCTGCCTCTGTGGATGCTGCCACAGTGCCCTCTGTGGATTCTGCCACAGTGCCCTCTGTAGATGCTGCCACAGTGCCCTCTGTAGATGCTGCCACAGTGCCCTCTATAGATGCTGCCACAGTGCCCTCTGTAGATGCTGCCACAGTGCCCTCTGTAGATGCTGCCACAGAGTCCTCTGTAGATGCTGCCACAGAGTTCTCTGTAGATGCTGCCACAGAGTCCTCTGTAGATGCTGCCACAGAGTCCTCAGTAGATCCTTCCACAGTGCCCTCTGTAGATAATGCCACAGTGCCCTCTGTAGATAATGCAACACACCCCTAGATAATGCCACAGTGCCCTCTGTACATACTGCCACATTGCCCTCTGTAGATGCTTCCACAGTGCCCTCTGTAGATGCTTCCACAGTGCCCTCTGTAGATGCTGCCACAGTGCCCTCTGTAGATGCTGCCACAGTGCCCTCTGTAGATGCTGCCACAGTGCCCTCTGTAGATGCTGCCACAGTTCCCTCTGTAGATGCTGCCACAATGCCCTCTGTAGATGCTGCCACAGTGCCCTCTGTAGATGCTGCCACAGTGCCCTCTGTAGATGCTGCCACAGTGCCCTCTGTAGATGCTGCCACAGTGCGCTCTGTGGATGCTGCCACAGTGCCCTCTGTGGATGCTGCCACAGTGCCCTCTGTAGATGCTGCCACAGTGCCCTCCGTAGATGCTGCCACAGTGCCCTTCGCAGATGCTGCCACAGTGCCCTCCGCAGATGCTGCCACAGTGATGTCAGGGCTTGCCGAGAGCTGGAGTCCTGGAGCAGAGCCGCTTCTAGCACTCTGCCTGGGATTCCAGCTCTGCTCCTGACAACACTGTCCATATATGGACAAAGATGTCAGGGGCAACCCCAGAGCTGGAGTCCCGGGCAGAGTGCTAGTAGGCTCTTCCTGGGACTCCAGCTGTGCTCCTGACATCACTGGGACTCCTGCTCTGGGGAAGCCCTGACATCATTGTCGATGTATGGACAGCGATGTCAGAGGCTTCCCCAGAGTCCCAGAGCAGAGCCTATACTAGCGCTCTGCCCGGGACTCCGGCTCTGGGGAAGCCCCAGACATCGTGTGTCCAAACATGGACACGGATGTCAGGGAATTCCACGGAGTCCTGGAGCAGAGCCGATACTAGCGCTCTGCCCGGGTCTCCGCTATGGGGAAGACCCTGACACACTGTCCATATATGCACAGTGATGTCAGGGAATTCCACAGAGTCCCGGAGCAGAGCCTTTACTAGCGCTCTGCCCGGGACTCCACTCTGGGGAATACCCTGACACACTGTCCATATATGGACAGAGATGTCAGGGAATTCCACAGAGTCCCGGAGCAGAGCCTATACTAGCGCTCTGCCCGGGACTCCGCTCTGGGGAAGACCCTGACATACTGTCCATGTATGGAAAGAGATGTCAGGGAATTCCAGAGAGTCCCGGAGCAGAGCCTGTACTAGCGCTCTGCCATGGACTCTGGCTCTGGGGAAGACCCTGACATCGCTGTTCATATGTGGACGGCGATGTCAGGGATTTCCAGAGTCTCGGAGCAGAGCCTTTACTAGCGGGTCCTTTACTAGCCCCAGGGTCCGCATGCGGCCCGCGGGCCGCGTGATTGGGACCCCTGGGTTAGAGGGTGCTCTGTGCAGCAAAATTGTTTTGGTGCCCCCTTCCATATTACATACCTTCCACACAAATAATGGCACCATATACAGTTCACAGAAATAACACCGGTATATCCTGTACGTATAAATAATGCTGCCATTTACTTTATACATAAATAAAACGCCTGTAAAATGTATACATATATAATACCGCCATATACACTACACATTAATAATACTGTGCATATAAATAATACCCCATGTACTGTGTCTGCATGTGTGTATATATATATATATATATATATATATATATATATATATACAGTGAAGGAAATAAGTATTTGATCCCTTGCTGATTTTGTAAGTTTGCCCACTGTCAAAGTCATGAACAGTCTAGAATTTTTAGGCTAGGTTAATTTTACCAGTGAGAGATAGATTATATTTAAAAAAAAAACAGAAAATCACAGACGAATACATGGACAGACGAATCGAAGTTTGAGGTGTTTGGATCACACAGAAGAACATTTGTGAGACGCAGAACAACTGAAAAGATGCTGGAAGAGTGCCTGACGCCATCTGTCAAGCATGGTGGAGGTAATGTGATGGTCTGGAGTTGGTTTGGTGCTGGTAAAGTGGGAGATTTGTACAAGGTAAAAGGGATTTTGAATAAGGAAGGCTATCACTCCATTTTTCAGCGCCATGCCATACCCTGTGGACAGCGCTTGATTGGAGCCAATTTGATCCTACAACAGGTCAATGACCCAAAGCACACCTCCAAATTATGCAAGAACTATTTAGGGAAGAAGTAGGCAGCTGGTATTCTATCTGTAATGGAGTGGCCAGCGCAGTCACCAGATCTCAAGCCCATAGAGCTGTTGTGGGAGCAGCTTGACCGTATGGTACGCAAGAAGTGCCCATCAAGCCAATCCAACTTGTGGGAGGGGCTTCTGGAAGCATGGGGAGAAGTTTCTCCCGATTACCTCAGCAAATTAACAGCTAGAATGCCAAAGGTCTGCAATGCTGTAATTGCTGCAAATGGAGCATTCTTTGACGAAAGCAAAGTTTGAAGGAGTAAATTATTATTTTAAATAAAAATCATTATTTCTAACCTTGTCAATGTCTTGACTATATTTTCTAGTCATTTTGCAACTCATTTGATAAATATAAGTGTGAGTTTTCATGGAAAACACAAAATTGTCTGGTAGACCCCAAACTTTTGAACGGTAGTGTATGTATTTTTTTTAAATAATTTAAGGCCGTCTTTCCTGTATATGTAGGTATATTTACTCGATATGGATAATTTCCTCCCGCTGGATTGAATACTGCAACTTATCGCGTATAAAGATATTAGTGTACTGGCATGTCCCTTTTCCAAGATGGTGATATAGTACAGGAGTGGGGATGATGCTCGTATGTTGCCTGATGACTCTCGCGAGTGTTTGCTGGACCTTGCCATGGCCGGCCTTAGCTATGTGCGACACGTGCAGTCGCACAGGGCGCCGGCCACCATGCTGTAAGGGGGGCGCCAGCGGGTACGAGCCACACATCAGAAAGGAGAAATTTTCCTTCCTCTCCACTGCTGTGTGAAGTGAGTGCTGATTAATGGAGCAGCAGGGGCCTCTGTCTGCTCCACCAATCAGCACAGCCTGTACTGCACAGTCACACAGACTCAGCGCCTCCCGCAGCTCCTTCCTGCTGTGCTGCTGCCTCAGGGAAGACTCCTCCACGGAGCTCCGGAGTCCGGTAAGAGCAGCAGCTTTAGGTTAATCCATGTTTATTTATGTGGTGTGTGAGGGAGGAGGAAAGAGGGAGCTTTAAGTGATGTGTAACAGGATGTTTTTTTTTTTTTTTACAAAGATCGATTTTGTGGGGGAGGGGAGACTAGGTTATAGGTGATTTGTGTGTGGGGATTCTTTACAGATCGATTTTGAGGGTGATGGGACATTGCCCTAAATGCTATAGGAGTGTGGGGGGATTCTTTATAAATGTATTTTGTGGGGAGGGGGACTTCTGTATAGTTTATTTTGTGGTGTAGGAGCTTATTATGAATCATGGGGGAGGGGAACTTGGCGTTATGTATGGGGAGAAAGTATTCTTTAGGGTACGGCCACACGGAGCGGCACTCACACTGTCGCAACGCGGCCAACAACCGCGCTGGCACTATGTAGGAGCGGCTGTCAAATACCTCGTTAAGGGGTATTCCGGTTACATTCGCATGCGCACTGCCACTCCATTCATTCTATAAGGGAGCGCTGGAGATTTCCGGCGCTCCCATAGAGAATGAATAGGGGGTAAGTTGCTGTAATTTGTAAAAGCGTGCGGCCATAAGGTTGTATTAATTCATGGCCGCACGTTAACGCGGGTAAACCATCCCTTTATCTGCAAAATCGTGCGGCCATGAATTAATACACCCTTTATGGCCGCACGATTTAGCAAATTACAACAGCTTACCCCATATCCATTCTCTATGGGAGCGTTGGAAAAAGCCGAACACTGCACTCGGCTATCTCCGGCGCTCCCATAGAGAATGAATGGAGCGGCAGTGCGCATGCGAATGTAACTGGAATACGTCCGGCCACTAACAGGCTGTTTGACAGCCCCACCGAACATGGTGCCGGCGTGGTTGTTAGCTGCGTTGCTGCCGCTCCGTCTGGTCTTACCCTTAGAGATAATATTTGTGGGGGAGAGCAACTTGATTATAAGGGTAGGAACACACAGGGTGGATACGTAAAACTACACAGTGTAAATGTCCTGAGAACCGCAGGGAATTTCACCTGAAAAACTGCACCAAATTTTGGTGCAGTTTTTTGGGCGGGAAGACTGCAGAAATAAATTTTTAAAAAAGCTAATACTCCCAGCCGTAGTCCCTCTCTCTCTCTCTGAGCGTAGCCCGGCCACCTGCGATGACACTGTAGTCATGTGTCCATGTAGTGATTGGCTGCAGCTGTCACATGGGATGAATCGTCATCCCTGGAGGCCGGGCTACGCTCAGAACAGAATACGCATCGCTATGACTACGGCCGGGTATATTACTTTTTTTTTTTGATGATGATGATAATTGGCTAAACGAAATAGTCCTTTAATGCGGGTATATTCAGGCTTAGTGCCTAGGGCAGCGTGAGTTGTAAATACGGCCCTGCTAAGGACGCAGATACTATTGAACACTATAGCAGAGCAGGGAGGTGTCTCCCTGCTCTGTGATCTACTAGGCTGGTGGTTCTCAACATGAAGTTCCTATGAGAACCCTCCAGGGGTGCCGTGACACTCTTCTGGACAACTGCCACGGATGTACTTTCTCTCCTCCTCTTCCTCATAGCGCGAAGTGGATGTGAGGAGGAGGAGGAGATTTTTTTGCAGAACCCCTGCAGATAGCACCCCCGACTAAATGGACAGAGACGTCAGTGGCTTCTCCTGGAGTGGAATCCCTGTGCGGCCACACAGCTAAGTATAGTAATACATGAATGTATGAGAGCGGGGCTGCGGCTGTGTAATACAGCCATTGCCCCGCCCCTGAGTCCTGACAAGTGCGCGCCATCAGGATGATGCGATGCGGCCAGCGCTGCACTAATGAGCATGGCGGAACATGGCGGCCGCACTGCAAAACACCCCCGTGTTCTGTCTTCGGTGCCTGTGCCGCCGCTCATTAGTGCAGCGCCGGCCGCATCACCTCATGCTGACCGCGCGTGCACTTAATGTCAGGAGCGGGGCAATGACTGTATTACACATCCGCAGCCCCGCTCTATAACGGCGGAGATCAGAGAAACCTCTCATCTCCGCCGCTATTCTCCTAAATGTTGCGATCAAAGCTGACTGCAGCATTCAGGGGAAAGTGAGATGGGGATACCCCTTGATTGCATCACAGGGAATTCCTGTGACGCGATCGAGGGCCATACCATATATGGGCAGACAGCCCAGGGTCTATTGAAGGACCCCATGGCTGTCTTACAATATTTCCTGTTGTTAGGGCATACTTAGGTATGTCCTAAAAACTGCCTGTGTACTATACATACACAGGCTAATGTACTGGCATATATCTGATATATGCCAGTATATTAAAGTTTAAAAATAAAGTAAAAACATAAAGTAATATTAAATTTAAAAAAATACACATATGCCTTTTTTTTTTTACAATAAATATTAAAATAAGTTTCAATACATAAAACATACACATTCGGTATTGGCGCGGCCACAATAACCTGCACAACAATTTTTTTGCGTCATTTAGGATGTGTACACTGTCAAAAAATAAAATAAAAACTTCTTTCACTTATTAATTTGAGGCAAAAGGTGTGATGAATTTAATCTTCATGTGCCTCACATTAATAGTAATTAACCCCATCATGTACCTCACACTTTAACCCATTATGACTGAGAAACATGATGGGGTTAATTACTATTAATGTGAGGCAAATGGAGGTTAAATTCAGCATCACACCTCGCGCCTCACATCAGAAAATGGAAGAACTTTTTTTTTATTACTGTTGGCAAAGTATCGTTTTGGTATCGAAATCGCAATACTACACGAAGTATCTGTATTGAAGTTCAAATTCTGGTATCGTGACATCCCTACTACCTACAATGGGGCTGTGTGGCACGACCTACAGGGGTCTGTGTGGCACGACCTACAAGGGGGCTGTGTGACACTATCTACCGGGAGCTGTGTGGTACTATCTACAGGGGGCATCTGTGAGTGGCACTACCTTCAAGGGGGCTGTGTGGCACTATCTACAGGGGGCATCTGTGTGTGGCGGGCTGATGGTAATTTTCCTGTGAGTGGGGGCTGATGGTAATTTTCATGTGAGTGGGGGGCTGATGGTTGTTTTACTGTGAGTGGGGGGGCTAATGGTCATTTTGCTGTGAGTGGTCGGCTGATGGTCATTTTACTGTGAGTGGACGGGCTGATGGTTGTTTTACTGTGAGTGGGGGGCTAATTGTCATTTTACTGTGAGTGGAGGGGCTGATGTTCATTTTACTGTGAGTGGGGGGCCTGATGGTCTTCAAGTGGTTTCCACCTCTGACCTCCATTTGAAATTAATAGGAGGAAGAAAATAGCAGTGGCGCTCGTTTGGAGCTTTTTTTTGCTGCATCTTTTGCATTAGCTTCAACGGCTTAAAAAAGAACGCAAAAAAAATCCCATCAAATAACGCCTATGAGGCGCAGGGACAGGATCCCTGCGCAGTCGGCATGATGACATCTCTGGATCAAGCCAGCCTACGCAAGGATCCTGTCATCGGCATTGTGGATCAGCTCCATTCGTCGTGGGAACGGGGCCTAGATGAGTACAATTTTTTGGGTTTGGGGGGCACTGTCTACAAAGGAGAGGTGGGGGCTGTATGGCCCCGTCTACAAGGAGGTGGGGGCTGTATGGCACTGTCTACAAAGGGGAGGTGGGGGGCTGTATGGCACTGTCTACAAGGAGGTGGGGGGCAGTATGGCACTCTACAAGGGGTATGTGGGGGCTGTATCTCACTCTCTACAAGGGGGCGGTGGGGGCAGTATGACATTGTCTACAAGGGGAGGTGGGGGGCACTGTGTACAAGAGGGAGGTGAGACTGTATGACACTCTAGAAGGGGCAGGTGGGGGCTGTATAGCACTGTCTACAAGGAGGAGGTGGGGGATTATGGCACTGTCTACAGGGAGGCTGTATGGCACAATCTACAGGGGGCACTTTCTACAAGGGGGGCTGTGGGGGCATTATACTCTGTGGAGGCCACTAAGCGGACATCATACTGTGTAGGGGCACTACAGGGGGCAATATAATGTGTGTGGCACTTTGGGGGCATAACACTGTGTGGGAACAATTAGAGGACAAAATACTGTGTCCTTGAAGGCGTTATAATATATTACATTATTAAATATTATTATTATACTGTGTGTGGGGCACTAAAGGGACATTACACTGTGTGGGGGCACTATATAGGGCATTATACTGTGGGGAGGAATTATGCTTTTTTATGGGGCACTTTTTATAATGGCGTGGGGTGCAGAAAGATAATTTTGCACGGGGCGCCATCTGCCCTCAGGCCGGCCCTGGACCTTGCTGTTCCATGTTGCCGTGGTGATTACGAAGTCAGATGTCTACTTTGATCCAATGAAAACATTGCTTGTGAGCATGCGCAGTTTGATCTGTGGAACACTGAGAACTTGCAACGTGTGTTACATATGAGTCCAATTATTGTTTTTTCTCTTAAGATCGGGTGCCAGCTGATTTTGTTTTTAAATGAACTGCACCTTGTTTATGCACTTTAGGATAAAACACTGTTTTTTATATACTATTTATAAAACTTGTATTTTGTACTTTTTTGTATTGTATGACAACTATTGTATGTAATTTGAGATTGGTTTCACTGGTCACTGTATATTTATTATATGTGTATTATGACACTTTTTCTCTGAAGCATATCTTAATTTGTTAACACTGATTGCTTGGGCTTTGCCCCATATATATACACACACACGTGTACGCTGTAACACATTTGACTTGAAAAAGCCCTCATAGAGAGGGTGAAACGTTGTAGTGGATGTTGGTTGAATAAACACAAGTTTTTTTGAGTGCTGCTTCGCTCTCTTTTTCTTGGATATAGATATAGATAATCGGCAGAAATATCACCCCATGCTTCCAGAAGCCCCTCCCACAAGTTGGATTTGATTGATGGGCACTTCTTGCGTACCATACGGTCAAGCTGCTCCCACAGCTTGACCGTACGGGGTTGAGATCTGGTGACTGCGCTGGCCACTCCATTACAGATAGAATACCAGCTGCCTGCTTCTTCCCTAAATAGTTCTTGCATAATTTGGAGGTGTGTTTTGGGTTATTGTCCTGTTGTAGGATGAAATTGGCTCCAATCAAGCGCTGTCCACAGGGTATGGCATGGCGTTGCAAAATGGAGTGATAGCCTTCCTTATTCAAAATCCCTTTTACCTTGTACAAATCTCCCACTTTACCAGCACCAAAGCAACCCCAGACCATCACATTACCTCCACCATGCTTGACAGATGGCGTCAGGCACTCTTCCAGCATCTTTTCAGTTGTTCTGTGTCTCACAAATGTTCTTCTGTGTGATCCAAACACCTCAAACTTCGATTTGTCTGTCCATAACACTTTTTTCCAATCTTCCTCTGTCCAATGTCTGTGTGCTTTTGCCCATATTAATATTTTCCTTTTATTAGCCAGTCTCAGATATGGCTTTTTCTTTGCCACTCTGCCCTGAAGGCCAGTATCCTGGAGTCGCCTCTTCACTGTAGACGTTGACACTGGCGTTTTGCAGGTACTATTTAAAGAAGCTGCCAGTTGAGAACCTGTGAGGCGTCTATTTCTCAAACTACAGACTCTAATGTACTTGTCTTGTTGCTCAGTTGTGCAGCAGGGCCTCCCACTTCTCTTTCTACTCTGGTTAGAGCCTGTTTGTGCTGTCCTCTGAAGGGAGTAGTACACACCGTTGTAGGAAATCTTTCATTTTCTTGGCAATTTCTCGCATGGAATAGCCTTCATTTCTAAGAACAAGAATAGACTGTCGAGTTTCACATGAAAGCTCTCTTTTTCTAGCCATTTTGAGAGTTTAATCGAACCCACAAATGTAATGCCCCAGATTCTCAACTAGCTCAAAGGAAGGTCAGTTTTATAGCTCCTTTAAACAGAAAAACTATTTACAGCGGTGCTAACATAATTGCACAAGGGTTTTCTAGTGTTTTCTAATCATCCTTTAGCCTTCTAACACAGTTAGCAAACACAATGTACCATTAGAACACTGGAGTGATGGTTGCTGGTAATGGGCCTCTATACATCTATGTAGATATTGCATTAAAAACCAGACGTTTGCAGCTAGAATAGTCATTTAGCACATTAACAATGAATAGAGTGTATTTCTGATTAATTTAATGTTATCTTCATTGGAAAAAACTGTGCTTTTTTTGCAAAAATAAGGACATTTCTAAGTGAACCTAAACTTTTGAACGGTAGTGTATATATACACAAATTTACACACTCATACATACATTTAGACACTCATACATACAGCTACACCCTCATACATACATTTACACACTCATGTAAACTCATACACACTCATACATACACTTGCACACTCATACATACACTTGCACACTAATACACACACTTACACACAATTACACACTCATACACACACTTACACACTCATACATAAAATTACACACTCATACACACACTTACACACTCATACACACTTACACACTGATACACACGCTTACCTTCTATGTAGGGTCTCTCATGCAGACAATCTCCTGAAGCAGCAGGGGCCTTTACAACATACCCCATCCCAGGACAGCAGATATAACCAGCTGCAGAAGTGGCTCGTCTATTGGTCTGCAAGAAGAATAGGGGGACCCAGCACAGGAGAGAAATGGCACACAGGAGAGAAATGGCACACAGGAGAGGAGGGGGATACAGGAGACACAGAAGAGGGACACAGGAGAGGACTAGAAACTGAGTTTCCTCTCTGCAGATGCTAAGGCCCCATGCACAAGGCCATGCCCGTAATCATAGCCTGTGCTTGCGGGCACAGCCGGCAGCTGACGGCCGCCCGCATTTTCGGGCCGTGCTCTCATACAAAGTATGAGAGCACAGCACGTAAAATATGAAAAAAAGGACATGCTTCATAATTCCCGGCACGGTTCTATGGCACGGACACCCATCTGTAGCGCTAGGGAAAGGTGTCCGCGGCCAATATAACCGAATGGGTCCGTAAAACCACAGACCGTGGTATGGTGCGCGGTTTTACGGTCGTGTGCATGGGGCCTCAGGCTGTGAACTCTCCCATCCCCCTCTTCTCTGTCCCGACTGCTTCAGACGAGAGAGAGAGAGAGAGAGAGGACGTAGATTGTATTCACAGCAGTTCACAGGCAGGCTGAGGAGGCAGGATATGGTGCCACCATAGAGAAGATTATGTTGTAGGAGGGCATAGGGGCTGCAGTGGGAGTAATCTATGGAAGCATCAAGCAGCATGTTTATTGTCAGTGACGGTGCCTCGTTAACTTAGGAGGAGTGATGCGCTCTGTGCTGCCGCACAGGTTGCACACTCCTAAGGTCGGCCCTGACTGCACCAAAGTCTGCTTAAAAACTGTGTGTGTAATCGTTTCCTAATGGTGGTGTAGTTGCTTCTAGTTAAGATAATTCTATTCTTGCTGATATGGAAATCAGCTCCTCATGTATTGACTTCCTGGTGAGCCTGATCACTGATCATATTTCTACTCTAATGAAGCAGCAGGTTTGCATGACCCGCAATGATTTTTTATATAATATATAATGAAATAATTCTTAACATCACAACTGTAAAGTACATTGTCTTTAATTTACATGATTTACATTTATTATATTGGTATTGTATATTCTCACTGTGTGGTAATTCTTTCTGAGGTTTCAAAGACAAATTCTATCCACATACTAAATTGCAATGTTGATAAGAGGTTAGATGCTGATAATGGAACATCTCCTTTTGAATTGTTTAATGATGACAAACTATATAGGCTGTAATCACGCGTTGTAGTCAAACTGCTTTTTTTGGCTGCGGATTTGCCCGCGATCACAAAAAAGAAAAATAAATTTGACCGCGACCTATGAACCCAGTCTTAAAGGGAACCTGCCATTAGCATTTCATCTATTAAACCAGCAATACCTGGTGGTAGTGGGTGAAAAATCTTTATTTATGTAACCTATAATTATCTTCTAAGTAGGCTCTGTACCTTTAGTATTCCGTTTTTTGGTGTTCCCGTGCCGTATGCCGATGAGCATAAAAGAGTCATATATTAGTTTGAAAAGAGTCATATCTTCATTCCTCAAGTCTTTCCGAGTTAACCACGCCTCCTTACTTTAGATTGACAGCTCCCCGTCTCCCAAAGCATGCATGAAATCCAGCGCAAGCGCATCAATGTCCTGTTGTGATGCATGCGCACAATGAGACACCATAGTGACGCAGGAGCAGTAACTACAGTTGAGGCCCGGTCGAAGCAGAGAAGGGTGTCGGACCTTACATGACGAGCACATGCGCGCTATCTCAGACGAAATTTTGGCATTCAAGGTGGGCTAGTTTTTTGCGGAAGAAGAGGAACGAACGAGACTACTGGATTATTAACATAAAAGGCGCAAAATGTTTGCAGACCATTATTATGGTCGAAGGAGGAATTAAGGCGAGAGGGGATAACGGCAATGAACTCTTGACAGCAGTGACCAGCAAGGGGTGAGTAGCGTTCAATAAGGGAAATGCTAGTGACCGGTTCCCTTTAAGGTTGTTGAAAATCCCGAAGTTCTACAAGCAGTTAAATTAGAGAAGGAAGAAGAGAAGTTCACTTAAATTGTCCACTAAAAGTACAGTACAATTATAAATCCACACATTATCTACAAAACATATTACCAGTTTTCTTAACCCCTTAATGACCAGCCTATTTTAGATCTTAATGACCAAGCCATTTTTTAACTTCTCCATCGTCGCATTCCAAGAGCTATAACGTTTTTATTTTTGCGTCGACATAGCTGTATAAGGTGATGATTTTTCCGGGACAAGTTGTATTTTTTAATAGCACCATTTTGGGGGACATATTATTTATTGATTAACTTTTATTAACTTTTATTTGGGGGGAAATAGAAAAAAACCTGAAATTTTGCCACTCTTTTTCGCGTCTTAAATCTACGCCGTTTACCGTGTGATATAAATAACACAATAACTTTATTCAGCGGGTTGTTACGATTGCAACGATACCACATTTGTATAGTTTTTGTATGTTTTACTACTTTTACACAGTAAAAACGCTTTTTTTCAAAATTATTTGTTTTTGTGTCTCCATATTTGAAGAGCCGTAACGGTTTTATTTTTTTGCCGATGCGGTTGTATGAGGGCTTTTCTTTTGCGGGAAGACTTGTAGTTTTTATTGGTACCATTTTGGAGTAGATGCGACTTTTTGATCACTTTTTATCACATTTTTTTAAAGTCAGTATTCACAGAAAACAGCAATTTTTCCATAGTTTTGTATTAAATTTTTTACGGCGTTCACCGTGTGGGTTAAATAATGTAATAGATTTATAGTCGGGGTCGTTACGGACGCGGCGATACCAAATATGTGTAACTTTTTAATTTTGTAAGGGTAAAAGCTGGGTTTTTCATTTTTTTTCACTTTTTTTTAAAATTAACTTTATTAAACTTTTTTTTCACTTTTTTACTAGTCCCACTAGGGGACTATAATATGCGATTCTGCGATAGCATTTATAATACACTGCAATACTTTTGTATTGCAGTGTATTACTGCCTGTCCGTTTAACACGGACAGGCATCTGGTAGGTCATGCCTGCGGCATGATCTAGCAGGCATTCACTCCAGGCAGACCTGGGGGCCTTTATTAGACCCCCGGCTGCCATTAGAGACACTGACACTCGGCGATCTTATCGCCGGGTGTCGGTGGGAGAGAGAGGGAGCTCCCTCCCTCTCTCCAAAACCACTCAGATGCGGTGCTCGCTATTGAGCACCGCATCTGAGGGGTTAAACGTGTGAGATCGATACTAATATCGATCTCACACGGCAGAGCAGGGACGCTCCCAGCCCTCAGCTGCCTCTAGCAGCTGAGAGCAGGGAGATTTGACAGCTCCCTGCTCTGTTTACTTATTCCGATGCCGCGACGTAAAAAGTCTATGGCATTGGAATAAGGCCCGTTAGTGACCGACGTAGAAACACGATGGGTCGGTCACTAACGGGTTAAACCAGAGATCTTGGAGCTGTGTTAAAGTATTGTTGTGGTCTCCTACCCTAAACACATCCTCACAGGCCAACAATAATGTATTCCTTTTGTAGCTGCGTGCTTTCATCATATGCTTTCTTGTTCTGTTTTTTTTTTCATGCCAGTCACACCACATGCTTTGCTCTAATTCTTGCCCTTCAACTTGTGCAACATTGCAGACTATTATGTGATTTCAACTGTGCAACTTTTTAGGGTAGCTGGTAAATTATAAAACGCTTGGTCCATCAAGTCCAATCGATAATCCTACCGTGTTAATGCAGAGGAAGCCAAAACCCCCATGAGGTTGATGCCAGTTAACTCATTAGGGGGATAATTTCCCCCTGATTCTAAATATGGAAATCAGAATAAATCCTTGGATGAACGTTCCATCTGCAGAATCTAGTACTCATAGCCTGTAATATTATATTTTTCAAGAAATAGCCCGTAGCAGCCGCTATGGCTGCTACAGCGGTAGTGACGACACTGCTGTAAACCCTCTACAAGGTCATTTATAAATATATCAAAAAGAAGAGGGCCCAATACTAACCCCTGGTGGAACCCCACTGATAACTGTGACCCACTCCGAGGAGGTTTGTTTTCTATCACTGAGCTAGTTGTTACCCAGTTACCCATATTTTCACCCAGTCCCAGCATTTTCATTTTACATACCAACCTTTTATGCGGCACAGTATCAAATACATTTGAAAAGTCTAGATAAACCACATCCACAGCCCTACCCAGGTCCAGTCTAGAACATACCTCTTCACAGAAGCGGATCACATTAGTTTGACAGGACCGATCCCTCATAAACCCATGCTGATGCTCAGGGGCGTAGCTAGAGGCTCATGGGCCCCGATGCAAAAATTCTTACTGGCCCCCCCCCCCGCAAACTTCTCATGGCCGACGGTCCGCAGCTTTCAGCTGCATCGCTGGGTCTCCTAAGTGACCCAACAATGCAGCACTAGCAGCCGAGGCGTCACTAAGGCTGGGTTCACACACACACTATTTACGGACGTAATTCGGGCGTTTTAGCATTGAATTACGTCCGAAAATGCGGCTCAAAAGCGTCGGAAAACATCTGAATGGGTCTTACGATGTTCTGTGCCGATGGTCATTTTTTTTACGCGCCGCTGTCAAAAGGCGGCGCGTAAAAAACTGCCTGTCACTTCTTCAGACGTAAATGGAGCCGTTTTCCATGGACTCCATGGAAAACCAGCTTCAATTACTTCCGTAATGGACGCAGCAAAAGACGCCAGTACAAGCCATTACGGCTGAAATTACGGTGCTGTTTTCTCCTGAAAACAGCACAGTAATTTCAGCCGTAACAGACGCTGCCGTGTGAACATACCCTCAGGGCTTAAAATGTCCGGGAAATAGCCCCAATACATATGTGTCCGCCCCAAAAAAAAGTGTGTATATGAGACAGCATAGCATATCTATAGCACTACGACCCTATAAACTATGGATAGGATTAGATACAGTGGCTGAGCAGACAGTATCACACATGATAGGATTAGATACAGTGGCTCAGAAGGCAGTATCACACATGATAGGATTAGATACACAGCTCAGCAGACAGTATCACACATGATAGGATTAGATACAGTGGCCCAGCAGACAGTATCACACATGATAGGATTAGATACAGTGGCTCAGCAGACAGTACCACACATGATAGGATTAGATACAGTGGCTCAGCAGACAGTACCACACATGATAGGATTAGATACAGTGGCTCAGCAGACAGTATCACACATGATAGGATTAGATACAGTGGCTCAGCAGACAGTACCACACATGATAGGATTAGATACAGTGGCTCAGCAGACAGTATCACACATGATAGGATTAGATACAGTGGCTCAGCAGACAGTATCATACATGATTGGATTAGATACACAGCTCAGCAGACTGTATCACACATGATAGGATTAGATACAGGGCCCAGCTCGCTGACATTGCGGCTCCAGCGCTGGACCCAGGATAGGTAATAATAATAATTTTGCTTCTTTATGTGTTACTGATTATTTTTGTGTGTTTGTGTTTTTTTTACAGGTTTGGTTGTTGGACTTCGGATACGAGGACTTCAATGACGGCGTTTTTTTTATTCTCAATAAAATGGTTAATGAGGGTTGTGTTTTTTTATTTCAATAAAATATTTTTCTATGTGCTTGTATCTTTTTAAACTTTATCATCACCGCCTTAGTAATGGCCGCTGGCTGATTGACAACCTCCATCACTAAGGCGAGGCTTAATGTTAGCCGATGCAGAGGCTACACTAACCGCCATTATTACCCCGGTACCCACCGCCACCAGGGGTACTGGGAAGAGCCGGGTACAAACCAGTACCCGACCATCTGTAGTGACGGGCAGGCACCGGGGTGGCCGCAGGCTGGTAGTATTAGGCTGGGGAAGGCCAAAAACAGTGGCCCTTCCCACCCTTGTAATGCTGCCTGCTGCTGTTGTGTTGTATCTGGCTGGTTATGAAAATTGGGGGGGACCCGACATCGTTCTTTCCAATTATTTTTTAAATGACGTGGGGTCCCCCCCATTTTCATAACCAGCCAGATACAATAAAGCAGCAGCAGGCAGCATTACAAGGATGGGAAGGGCCACTGTTTTTGGCCTTCCCCTCCTGATAATACCAGCCTGCGGCCACCCCAGTGGCCGACCATCACTACAGATGGTCAGGTACTGGATCGTACCTGGCTCTTCCCAGCACCCCTGGTGGCGGTGGGTACCGGGGTAATAAAGGGGGTTAGTGTTAGCCTCTGCATCCGCTAACACTAAGCCCCGCCTTAGCAATGGATGCTGTCAATCAGCCGGTGGCCATTACTAAGGCGGTAGTAATATAGTTTAAAAAAAAACACAAAGACATAGAAAAAATATTTTATTGAAATAAAAAAAAAACCCACACAGCCCTCATTAACCATTTTATTAATAAAAAAAAAAGCTGTCATCGAAGTAGTCCTGGAATCCGCCGTAGTCCAACGACCGAACCTGTAAGAAAACACACAAAAAATGATTAGTAACACATGTGTTAGGGTATGTGCACACACACTAATTACGTCCGTAATTGACGGACGTATTTCGGCCGCAAGTACTGGACCGAACACAGTGCAGGGAGCCGGGCTCCTAGCGTCGTACTTATGTACGATGCTAGGAGTCCCTGCCTCGCTGCCGGACAACTGTCCCGTACTGAAAACATGTTTACAGTATGGGACAGTTGTCCTGCAGCGAGGCAGGGACTCCTAGCATCGTACATAACTATAATGCTAGGAGCCCGGCTCCCTGCACTGTGTTCGGTCCGGTACTTGCGGCCGAAATACGTCCGTCAATTACGGATGTAATTAGTGTCTGTGCACATACCCTAAGGCTTAGATACAGGGCCCATGTGTGATTCTGTCTGTGGGACCCTGTATCTTAGCCTACCACAAGGTAGGCTTATATACAGGGTCCAGCAGACAGTAATCTTATACAGTATAAGATTACTGTGTGCTGGGGCCCTGTATCTAAACCTACAGTGTGGTAGGCTTAGATACAGGGCCCAGCAGACAGGATCACGCATGGGCCATGTATCTAAGCCTACCATGTGATTGGCTTAGATACAGGGCCCAGCAGACAGGATCACACAATCTGTGATCCTGTCTCATGGGCCCCCTAAGCCTGCTACATCGTAGGCTTAGGGGTTGTGCAGTCACTAAACATTGATGGCCTATCCACAGGATAGGCCATCAATAGCTGATGTGTCGCCCGGGACCCGCAAATCAGCTGTTTTGAAGGGGCCGCAGCACTCGTACGAGAGCTGCTTCCCCTTCATTTCACTACTCGCCCACACTGTGAATCGCCGACACCGATTCACAATGTGACCGGAATGAAGTGACAGGAATGAAGGGGAGCAGCTCTCGTACGAGTGCTGCGGCCCCTTCAAAACAGCTGATTGGCGGGTCCCGGGAGTCAGACCCCGCCAGTCAGGGCTAACCTTACCTTCCTCTTCGGCCGCGGCGGTAGTTCTGTAGTCTCGATGCTGTGCGCGGCGGCATAGCGCTGTGACGTCATGCGCTGCGCACAGCGCTTGACGTCAGGACCTCCGCTGCGATCCGGAACCAGGAAGGTAAGTAAAGTATGTTACTATAGTAACAGGGGCCCGCGGCCCGAGTTACTATAGTAACTTTTTATTGATGTGGTGCGGGGGGGCCGTGGGCCCCCCTGGCTTCGGGGCCCGGTCGCAATTGCGACCGCTGCGACCCCTATAGCTACGCCAGTGCTGATGCTGCATTAGCAGTTTATTTTCATTGTGACACTAGAGATAGCATCTCTTAGAAAACCCTCAAAATATTTTACTCACAATGGAAGTTAAACTTACAGGTCTATAGTTTCTAGGCTCGCTTTTTGACCCCTTTTTGAATATTGTCACCACATTTGCAATGCGCCAGTCCTGTGCTACAAATGTAATACTTGGCTGTCAGTTGCAGTTTGGAATGTAGATGGACATACTACTTGTTGAATCCTAAAATATGTTAGTAATGGGGTATTTCCTCATTACGTAAATAATATTGTAATTACTCTGCTTGGAGAAAATGAATGGGAATATTTAAAAAAAAACAAAAACATCCTAACATAATACTTCTGGCAGCTGAGAAATACACAGCAGCATCAGTTTAGTGACACTCAACCCTGTTAAAATTACAATTTTCACTGTTACAACTGTGCTGGTTTGAGTAAGACTTAGCAGCCGCCTCTATGTAACAGGTTCATGGTGATCACGTGATCAGGCACTGAGGCTTCCTCTATTCAATATACAGCACTCATTGAGTGCTGTCTATGGGAAAACAGGTGTAAAACGCTTCTGGGTTCTCTCCTAGGTGCCGAGCAGACTCTCATGTGATCAATATTAGGTGGATTCTATGTGTCAGAGACACACAGGACCCACTCTAAGTCAAGCCGTCAGTTCAACTGAACTGACTAATTTAGCTGAGAGAGAACAATAGAGCTCCTATGTATATAGGATACATAGTTGCTGTATTGTAACAAGTAAAATAAATAAAATTAAAGTAAATGAGAAAATTTCTTAAAAACACAAAAAACATTGATTTAATAAAAAACACTTTAAAACTTTACATATCCTTTAACTTATTTTACTTATTTGTGAATCAATTGATTGGATGGAAATGATATGCATGCTTCTGTAACTAATTGCATCACTACGTACAGTGTACCATGGATTACTGTTTGTTATATGGATTGAAGAATCCTTCTGCAGAACACCTACAAAATATTGGTGTGTGGCATTATTTCTTTGTAAATATTTTATATCTTAACTTTTGGGGTCCAGGTTCTAGACCTTCACATTTGCTCTTTGAAAATAATCTCTTTGCTAAATGAACAAGGAGCTGATCAAGAAGGCAGGCCAGTATTTATTAAAGAGATAATAGCCCTCACTGTAAATCTTTGGGGAAAATTCAAACAGGGCATAAATTTGCCCCTGCGGATTTTGTCGCAAATTTGCAGTAATTACGCAATGAATCTGCAGCAAAATTTGCATATTTGACAGTTTGCTCAGATGCAATAGATTTTGCAGCGGACTTCCCACAGATTTCAGCCTTTGCATTGCAAAGACTGAAATACACAATAAAAATCTGCTGCTTCTCAGCAACAGACTGTGCTGTGGAATGTAAATTCTGCACCGCAAGCTAGTTTCCGCACTGTTATTTTGTGCAACGTCTACACTAATTTACTTAAAAAGCAATAGAAACCAAAGAAAAAAAGTCTGCTGCGTATTTCCACTGTGGCCTGTCCGCAGCAAATCCGCCACTTCTGAATGTGCCCTTAGTCTAGAAAAGGATAGTTTATTAGCCTATATTCGAAGTTGCTTAGGTTTCCATGGCAGGAACTATTTCATTATCCAAACTCAGACCGCTATTGTATACCATCTACAATTTATAATTCTGACCACTCTGATTAAGCCCATCATGAAGTTCCTCTCCCAGCTCAGGCAATGATTCATGATGTTACCAGTTCCATAGCCCCTTTCATTACAGCTTCGACTGGATTTCCTTCATAAAATGACATCCTCTAATTTTGGAAAGTAAATTCAGTGAGTGTGTTGCCAATATGTACTACATTAATAGTCACAAGTAATAATGAATGGTAAAATATCATAAATATAATTTAAAACCAAAATAACCGAACTCAGAAATAATGAGATTTCTTCAAAGGACAAGATTAGTACCCTTCTGGCATAATGACATACCTAATCAAAAGAAGATAATACAATAAAAAAAAAATATCAACTAGAAGGATTTCACACAAAGAAAACCATTATTATAAGATGACATTCTTTGGAATAATAGCCTGATAACTAGTGTTAGCTGGGGGAAAAAAAACTTAGAAGTATAAAATGTTCAGCCTAAAATAAAATGTTGCAACAGATTATATTTAGTGTAAAGAAAATTCTGTAATTAAATATTGTTATCTTATAAGTATTATAATATTGCAATTGTCTTTTTTTCTAAAATGACAGTCCAAAATGCCTAAATAGTAAATAGAGATGCATAGTGCAAAATAAGACATTTTGGCCCAGTAAGGCCATGTTCAGACGTGGCGGAACTTTTCCGCTGCAAATGTTGGTGCAGATTCGGGGCAATTACACAACGAATCTGCACCAACATTTGCATATTTAACAGGTAATTCAGACGTTGCAGATATCACAGCGGACTTGCCGCAGATTTCAGTTTTTGCATTGCAAAGGCTGAAATCTGCAGTGAAATTCTGTTTCTTCTCCGCAACATAAGGGTATGTTCACACGAGGGCGTCCGTTACGGCTGAAATTACGGGGATGTTTCAGCCTGAAAACATCCCCGTAATTCTAGCCGTAACGGCATGTGCAGGCGCTTGAACGCCGAGTCCATTACGGACGTAATTGGCGCTGCTATTCATTGGAGTCAATGAATAACGGCTCCATTACGGCCAAAGAAGTGACAGGTCACTTCTTTGACGCGGGCGTCTATTTACTCGCCGTCTTTTGACAGCGGCGCTTAAATTACGCCTCGTGTGAACAGACAAAAGTCTGCCCATTGCTTTCAATGGGCAGATGTTTGTCAACGCTATTGAGGCGCTATTTTCGGACGTAATTCGGGGCAAAAACGCCCGAATTACGTCCGTAAATCGGCCGTGTGAACATACCCTTAAGAGCATGCTGCGGAGGGGAAATTCTGCACTGCAGCCTAAACTCCGCACAGTTATTTCCCGCAACGTCTGAACTAAGTTTCCTAAAAATTTATACATACAAATGTAAAAAGTGGCTGCTGCAGAATTCCACTGCGGACTGTCCGCAGTGGAATTCAACAGCAATTCCGCCATGTCTGAATGTGCCCTTAATAAGTTTTAGGCAGTTGTGGAAAAATGCTGCAAAGTAAGAATAGCAAAAATAGAAGTGTTAGTAGTTGTTTTTTTTTTTAGCATTTAACAAAATACAAAGTGAACGAACAGAAGAGAAATCAAAATCAAATCATTATTTAGTGTTACCACCCTTTGCCTTAAAAACAGCATAACTTTTTCTAGGTACACTTGGAGCTATGGAATTTGTAGCATTATAGTCAGGTGATAATGATCATAATTTTCTCATGTAGGTTGAAACACAGTCATTATATGTAACAGAAAGAGCTTTGTAGGATGCTTAAAACTGAGTGAGGAACAGCAAAACTCTGCTACATATATATATAGTACCAGTCAAAAGTTTGGACACAGCTTTTTATTCAATGTTTTTTCTTGTTTTTTTTTTTGTTTTTTTTCTACATTGTAGAATCATATTGAAGACATGATAAATATGAAGGAACACATACGGAATTAAGTAGTAAACAATGGAATGTTTTATATTTTAGATTTCTCCTAACAGCTCCCTTTTGCTTTGATGACAGCTTTGCATTGGCATTCTCTCAATCAGCTTCATGAGGTAGTCACCTGGAATGGTTTGCCAACAGACTTGAAGGAGTTCCAAGAGGTGCTGAGCTGTTGTTGGCTGCTTTTCCTTCACTCTGCAATCCAACTCTTCCACAAACCCAATTGAGATAATTTGGGATGTCTTGCAATCTAATGCAGCACTCTATCACTTTCTTGGTCAAATAGCCCTTTCATAGCCTCGAGGTGTGTTTGGGGTCATTGCCCTGTTGAAAAATAAATGATGGTTCCAACTAAGCGCAAACCAGATGGAATGGCATATCGTTACAGAATGCTGTGGCAGCCATGCTGATTTAGTGGACCTTGAATTTTGAATAAATCATCATCAGTCACCAGTAAAGGACCCCCACACCATCACACCTCCTCCTCCATGCTTCACGATAGGAACACATGTAGAAATGATCTGCTCACCTTTTCTGTGTCTCACAAAGACACGGTGGTTGGAACCAAAAATCTAAAATTTTGACTCATCAGGCCAAAGTACAGATTTCCGCTGGTCTAATATCCATTCCTTGTGTTTCTTGGCCTAAGCAATTATCTACTTCTTCTTGTTCCCCAGTAGAGTCAAACAATTTAGTTGTTGTCCAAATCAAACACCAGGATCTCATTAAATTGATCTGTGGCATTGTTGTTGGTTTCAGACTGGGTAGTTTAACCCGTTAGTGACCACCCCATGGTGTTTTTATGTCGGTCACTAACGGGCCTTATTCCGATGCATTAGACTTTTTACGACGCTGCATCAGAATAAGTAAACAGAGCAGGGAGCTGTCAAATATCCCTGCTCTCAGCTGCCAGAGGTATCTGAGGGCTGGGGGCGTCCCTGCCCGACCGGGTGAGATCGATATTAGTATCAATCTCACCCGTTTAACCCTTCAGATGGGGTGCTCAATAGCGTGCACCGCATCTGAGTGGTTTTGGAGAGAGGGAGGGAGCTCCCTCTCATCCCACTGACACCCGGCGATAAAGGCCCCCAGGTCTGCCTGTGGTGAATGCCTGCTAGGTCATGACCTAGCAGATGCCTGTCTGTTTTACACGGACAGGCATAATACACTGCAATACAAAAGTATTGCAGTGTATTATAAATGTGATCGGATAATCGCATAGTGAAGTCCCCTAGTGGGACTAGTAAAAAAGTAAAAAAAAGTTTAATAAAAAGTGAAAAAAAAAATGAAAAACCCACTTTTCCCCCTTACAAACTGCTTTATTATTAACAAACAAAATAAAGTAAAAAAGTTACACATATTTGGTAACGCCGCATCTGTAACGACCCCAACTATAAACTTATTACATAATTTAACCCGCACGGTGAACGTTGTAAAAAGTAAAATAAAAAAACATGCAAAAATTGCTGTTTTCTTTGAATCCAGCCTTAAAAGAAATGTGACAAAAAGTGATCAAAAAGTCACATCTACTCCAAAATGATACCGATAAAAACTACAAGTTGTCCTGCAAAAAAAAAGCCCTCCTAAAATTGCATCGGCAAAACAATAAAAACGTTACAGCTCTTCAAATATGGAGACACAAAAACAAATAATTTTGAAAAAAAAGTGTTTTCACTGTGTAAAAGTAGTAAAACATACAAAAACTATACAAATTTGGTATTGTTGCAATCACAACAACCCACTGAATAAAGTTATTGTGTTATTTATACCACACGGTAAACGGCGTAAATTTAGGATGCAAAAAAGTGTGGCAAAATTGCTGTTTTTTTTCTATTTCCCCCCAAAAAAAAGTTAATAAAAGTTAATAAACAAATTCTATGTACCCCAAAATGGTACTATTAAAAATTACAACTTGTCCCGCAAAAACCAAGACATTATACAGCTATGTCGACGCAAAAATAAAAAGGTTATAGCTCTTAGAATGAGACAATGGAAAAACGTAAAAAATGGCTTGGTCATTAAGGTCTAAAATAGGCTGGTCATTAAGGGGTTGAGCATCTTAGAAATTGAAGATTTTTTTAGCATAAAAGGCTCTGTTCATTTAAAAAATGCTTTGCACAACTTTTTTTTTCTTAGTGCCAGTTTTGTGGGTTAAAATGCCTTGAGCGTGTTATAGGTCTGAGAATAATGGCCAGACTGCTTAAAGAATTAATCATGCATTATAACTGTGTTGTAAAAAAAAGCATCTCTAAATGCACAGTATATTGAAAATTAAAATGGAAGGGCACCATAAGACCACAATCAGCTAAGAATTGAAAATTGTGGCTAGAGTGGGGACGGGCTTATAAAAACGGGATCAAGTATTTGGGTACAGTCATATGTGCTGTATTTGCCTTGTAATTCCACAGCGTATTTTTACGCTACATAATTACAAGGCAAATACATCACACGTGTAAGACTACAATGTATGCCTATGAAAAATTATTCCGCAACTCAGATTTCTCTAGTTCTTGCGTTGCAAAATATTTTTCCCACAGGCAAACATTGTAAAGTTTTCGCAGTGTAAATACATAGCAAATACGACACGTGTGACTGCACCCCTTAAGTAAGGTGACGGTAGAAGGAAGAAAGCGAAGATAAAGACCAGCTTAGGATGAGGGCAAGAATAGGGGAGGGGGAGCTGCAAGAAAACCATTATTTTTTTCTTGGAGTTAAACTGTCCCTACATGATCAGTCCTCCTTTTATTGCAGATGGAGCCACAGAGGCAACCAGAGCATACCATGGTGCCCATTGAAGTCAACAGCAGTCCATTGATTGTCGCTCGTGGTCATCCAGAGCATGAAGCTGTTCTTCATTGTAGCTATGGCTAATATCCTTTTATTAACTAAAGGGATCCATTTATTAACTGAGCTTGCCTTAATAATGCAAGTGGGGGTTGTTATCTGCACAAATTGACCCATTATAAAATGGGAACCTTAGGGTGCACTCACACGTGGCGCATGGGTGTATGTGCCTCGTATTTCATCAGCGTAAAAATATGCTCTGGAATACTACAATGTATGCATATTGGAAAAATATTCTGCAACTTAGGCATATTTCCCCAGTTCTAGTGTTGACTAATATTTTTACCAGTGGCGGATCCTCATATGGGCGGTTCAAACCACACATAAAGTTAAAAAAATCTATCCAGGGCTGCTATCTGCCGCATTCTCACGGTCATCAGCCCCACGTGCTGATGAAGGAGGGGCATGTGCAGTGGGAGTCAATTGTGGCCAGGGAACAGGGGGCCGGCGGCACAGCACATCATCTGTAGAGAGCAGACTGTCAGAGATTGTGATGGGCAGGTGCTGGAGTCTCTCTCCCTGACAGTCTGCTCCTCTATGCTGCTGTGCTCGGTCCCATCTCTCTAAACCTCCAGCAGCTGCTTGACAATGGCAAGACTGCAAGTAGGAGATGAAGGACCTGTGGTGACATCACAGACAGATGATCAAGGTCCTGGTGGCTGCCAGAGCATAAGTTCTGCAGAGGAAGGGGCTCTGGTAAGTGTGGTGTGTGTATAGTGTGTATATAGTGTAAGTCTATGTAGTGTGTGTGTATAGTGAACAGTGTAAGTCTATATAGTATGTGCTGTGTGTATAATGTATGTGTATATAGTGTGTATAATGTAAATCTATATAGTGTGTGTACTGTGTGTATAATGTAAGTCTATATAGTGTGTGCTGTGTGTATAATGTAAGTCTATATAGTGTGTATAATGCATGTCTATATAGTGTGTGCTGTGTGTATAGGGTTTATAGTGTGTTAAATGTAAGTCTATATAGTGTGTGCTGTGTGTATAGGGTTTATAGTCTGTTAAATGTAAGTCTATATAGTGTGTGCTGTGTGTATAGAGTTTATAGTGTGTATAATGTAAGTCTATATAGTGTAAGTGTTTGTGCATATTGCATATAATATGAGTGTATAGTGTATATATTGTATAGTGTATAAATAGTGTGTGCTGTGTGTATGATGTAAGTGTATATAGTGTGTTTATAGTTTGTATAATGTAAGTCTATATAATGTGTGCTTTGTGTATAGAGTTTATAGTGTGTATAATGTAAGTCTATATAGTGTAAGTGTGTGCACGTAGTGTGTGTATATAGTGTGTGTGTGTGTGTTTTGAATATATAGTGTGGGGTATTAGTGTGAATTGTATATAGAGTGATTAGTTTCTACATTTTTGTGTGTGAAATTGTTTCCCACCCATACAACCCCCAGCAGTCAGTCACTCAGAACCCCCCTTGCAGTATAATCACCCCCATAGAGGCCTCAGTAGTTATTATACTGCAAGGGGGTTTCAGAGCGTCTGAATGTCTGCTGAGGTCTCTACGGGGGGATAACTCCTCCCCCCAGAGCCATAAGAGTCAGATGCTCAGACCCTCCCATACAGCACTCAGCAGTCACTCAGACGCTCAGACCCCCTCTTGCAGTATAATCCCCCATATAGCCCTTAGGAGTTATTTGACTGCAAGGGGAGGGGAGTCTGACTGCTTAAAGGGTAACTAAAATGTAGAAAAAAAATTGGACATGTCATAGTGACATGTCAAAAGTTCTGATCGGTGGGGTTTGGGCACTGAGACCCCACCAATTAAAATAAAGCGGCAGAAGCGCTCAGGTGAGTGCTACGCCACTTTGTTTCTGATCGTCTTTCCTCTGATAGCCGAGCAAGCGGTGTATGGGCTCAATGGAAAGTCTATGAGTCCGCAAACCGCTCCGAGGAAAGACTATCAGAAATTTAGTGGAACAGAGCTCACCCGAGCGCTTCTACAGCTTTGTTTTAGTGAATGGTGGGCGTCTAAATGCTCGGACCACCATCGATCAAAACTTCTGACATGTCACTATGACACGCCAAAAGTTTTTTTTAAGTTTAGTTACCCCTTGGGGACTGAATTTATGTTAATGTACGGGTCTGGGGTGTTAATTTGCTTAGGGGTTTGATCTGGGGTATAAATTCATTTAGGGTGTTTCGTTTCTGAATTTTTGTGTTGCTATAGCCGCTAAAAATGGCTGCAGAATCGAGGGGCAAACATTTCTCATCAGCAAAGTCACCATAACGGTCTGTGTCAGATGGAGAAGAGAAGAAAAGATTACGACTGCCATCAGAGAAGAAATCATTTGTGAGTCATTGGATTTATAGAGTTGTCCCCTCTCCTGACATGTCTGTTATAGGAAATCCTTGTATTCTATAAAAAGTCTTTGTGTACCCAGGACTAATAGAAAAATGCATGTTACCATTCCCACTGTCAAGAGGATGTGTGATACACAGTGTGATACTGTCAGCGATGGTTGGAGACTGTCAGTATGTAGGGACACAGCCCGTTGATAAGGGGAATCATAACACTCATTTGTCAACGCTTGCACAGAAAGGTGGTGTTTAACCCCTACCCGCACCAGGACGTAACTGTCCGTCGTTGCGGGAGGTTACTTCCCGCACAAGGACGTATAGTTACTGAGTTATTCCCGGTGCACACTGTCGGCGACAGTGTGCACCGGGAACCGGGAGGTCAGCTGTCGCCGACAGCTGACACTCCCCTCTTGCTGGCCAGCGGTCCTTTGCCGCTGATTTCGGCGAATTAACCCCTTAAATTCGGCGATCGGGTGCAATCGCCGAATTTTAGGGGTTTCTAGCATATCGGCAGACCCCCGTCCAAAATAGCGGAGTCTGCCGATAGTTAGTATGGCAAACGGAAGCCAAACAATGGCTTCCGGGTCTGCCATGGACGGAAGCCCATCAGGACCAACCTTCGGCTGGTCCTGATAGGCTTCCTGTCAGAGTGACAGAAAGTCACTGTGCCGTTCCCGAAGCACACTGTCGGCGACAGTGTGCATCGGGAACTTCGAGATCAGCTGTCCCCGACAGCTGACACTCTCCAGTGTTGCCGATCAGCGGCTCATCGCCGCTGATTTCGGCAATTAACCCGTTACATGCGGGGCTCGATTGTGATCTCCGCATGTAGCGGGTTTGTAGCGCATCAGCAGCCCCCATGCAATCGTGGGGGCTTCTGATGCTTGTGATGGCACCCGGGGGCCAGACAACGGCCCCCAGGTCTGCCATGTATGTCAGCCTATGAGGATCAGCCTCTGCTGATCCTCGTAGACCAACTGTCAGAGTGACTGTGACGTCACACTGACAGTTGGAATACGTTACACTTCCTAGGTAGTGTAATGTATTCTAGCAGCGATCAAAGCTGCAGGTAAAAAAAAAAAGTGTAAAAAGTAAAAAAAAAGTAAATAAACAAAAATATAAAGTGTAAAAAGTAAAAAAAAGTTAATAAAAATGTTTTATAAAAGTGTAAAAATAAAAGGTTTTGTTTTCCTATAATAAGTCATTTATTATAGGGAAAAAATAAAAACGTTAAAAAAAAGTGCACATATTTGGTATCGCCGCGTTCGTAACGGCCCAAACTATGAAACTATAATGTTAATTTTTCCGCACGGTGAATGCAGCAAACAAAATAAATGGAAAACAGTCAGCATCGCTATTTTTTGGTCACCACCCCTCCCAAGATATAGAATAAAAAGTGATCAAAAAGTCGCATTTACCCCAAAATGGTACCAATAAAAACTACAACCCGTCCCGCAAAAAACAAGACCTCCCACAGCTTTTTTGACGAAAAATAAAAAAGTTACGGCTCAGAATAGCGTGTCGCAGAAAATAAATAATTTTATAGAAACTTAATTTTATTGTGCAAACGCTGCAAAACGTAAAAAAAACTATACACAGATGGTATCGGCATAATCGTACCGACCGGCAGAATAAATTAAAACGTAATTTATTGCGCACGGTGAACGCTGTAATAAATAAAGAATTTAAAGCGCCAAAATTGCTGTTTTTTGGTCACCTTAGCTCTAAAAAAGATCCTGAGGGGCCAAAATACTCACTATACCCCTAGAAAAATTCCTTGAGGGGTGTAGATTCCAAAATAGGGTGACTTTTGGGGGGTTTCCACTGTTTTGGTCCCTCCGGGGCGTTGCAAACCCGACATGGCACTGAAAACCAATCCAGCAAAATCTGCGCTCCAAAATCCAAAAGGTGCTCCCTCCCTCCTGAGCCCTGCTGTAGGGGCCAAACATCAGTTTACGACCACATATGGGGTATTGCCGTAATCGGGAGAAATTGCTTTACAAATGTTGGGCGGCTTTTTCTCCTTTATTCCTTGTAAAAATGAAAAAATTCTATGTTTCCACAGAAAAATAGGTGATTTTCTTCTTCACAGACTAATTCTACTAAATTCTGTCAAAAAACTGTGGGGTCAAAATGCTAACTATACCCCTAGAAAATGCCTTGAGGGGTGTAGTTTCCAAAATGGGGTCACTTTTTGGGGGTTTCGACTGTTTAGGTACCACAAGACCTCCTCAAACCTGACATGGTGCTTAAAATATATTCCTAAAAAAAGGAGGCCCCAAAATCCACTAGGCACTCCTTTGCTTCTGAGGCCTGTGTTTCAGTCCATTAGGACACTAGGGCCACATGTTGGATATTTCTAAAATCTGCAGAATCTGGGCAATAAATATTGAGTTGCGTTTCTCTGGTAAAACCTTCTGTGTTACAGATTTTTTTTTATTACAAATGAATTTCGGCCAAAAAAATTAAATTTGTCAATTTCACCTCTACTTTGCCTTAATTCCTGTGAAACGCCTAAAGGGTTAAAATACTTTCTGAATGTGGTTTTGAATACTTTGAGGGGGGCAGTTTTCAAAATGGGGTGATTTATGGGAACTTTCTAATATATAAGGCCCTCAAAGCCACTTCAGAACTGAACTGGTCCCTGAAAAAATAGCCTTTTGAAATTTTATTGAAAATATGAGAAATTGCTGGTAAAGTTCTAAGCCTCGTAACGTCCTAGAAAAATAAAAGTACGTGAAAAAAAATGATGCAAACATAAAGGACACATATGGGGGATGTTAACCAGTAACTATTTTGTGTGGTATTACTATCTGTTTCACAAGCAAATACATTTAAATTTAGAAAAATGCAATTTTTTGCAAATTTTTGCTAAAATTTGACGTTTTTCACAAATAAATATTTAATTTATAGACTAAATTTTTTCACTAACATAAAGTACAATATGTCACGAGAAAACAATCTCAGAATCGCTTGGATAGGTAAAAGCGTTCTGGAGTTATTACCACATAAAGTGACACATGTCAGATTTGAAAAAATCATCTGTGTCCACAAGGCCAAAACAGGCTGTGTCCTAAAGGGGTTAATATAGACATGACGTGGCAGGGCGGTGGTGGAGAGGAGGGCCCAAGCTTGTGGAGCAGCCCAGGGCCCATGGTCTACTTAATCCGCCACTGATTTTTACCACAGGCTTACATTGCAAAGTGACTGCAAGTACGCCACGTCTGACTGCACACTTAATGTTCTGCATGTATACAGAGTTAAGAATTAGATATTCAGCAGCACAGCCAGCAAGACAGAAGAGCAGTATCCCAACATGAAAGAGGGTGCACGCAGATAAATATCCCTGGTCCAAAGGGAACCATAGATCCATACAAAAGAGAGAAACTTCTGAGAAAGATCCTGACAGGGTTGAAACGTTGCAAGGCCATGTTTTGGTGAATTAAAAGGAAACCGTTTATTCTATTGGAGTGCTCCAGTTTCTCTCTTCTGTACAGAGTTAAGAATGGGATTGGACTCTTGTATGTACTGATATTCCTTGCAGAGTTTGAGTGAGTAGAAAGTCTTGAAGTTTTTGCCAATGATCAGAAAAATATGGTTACTTTCTTCCAAAATAAGCACCATACTTATCCAAAGGTTATGTGTGTGTACCGTCCGCAGCCACAGATCAAAGATTGCTCTCATCCTGACGATGCCTTCCTTCCAGGAGATGCCAGCACATGCGGCCGTCCTGGCCTGTAGTGACCACTGTAGTGACCTGTAGAATTGTCTAATCAGCCTGGACTATTAGAAGGTGCCCTGCCCCTTTATTCATTGCCTGAGCGTTGTTGTGTTTACCTGTGTTAGTCTTGCAAATGGTCCCTTAGTGTTTTCCAGTGTTCCCGTTCCTGCTACCTGTACCCTGTATCCCGTACTACCGTTGATTCTGTGCCTTATAGAGTTGCAGTCATGTTGTGCCACCGATCACGTCTGCTGTGTTACACCACGCCTGGTGTCTGCTGCCAAGGTCCCATCCGAGCCTAACCACCGCTACTGTCTGAACTACCACAGGTATCCTTACACCGGCTATAGACTTTACCTGGAACATTGTGTGGCCAGCTGCTATCCCGCTTTGGCGGTACGGCCCAGTGGGTCCACATACCCACAGATCGTGACAGTACGCTCAGGCCATGGACCCCACTGGTCAACCCAAGACCATGACCACGTCACAAGTGATGCAGGCGGATATGCTAGACCTCCGGTGTCGACAGGACCAACTCCTCCAGGCGTTGAACATTATTACCCATCGGCTGGATACGCAAGCTGCAGGTCCTCCGGCACCTGCTCCTATTGCCTCTGCTATTCTGCCAACTACACTTCCTGGCAGTGCTGACCCCCGATTTTCTCTGCCACTACCTCATCGATATGATGGGGACGCGAGGACCTGCAGCGGATTTCTAAACCAGTGCCAGATCCACTTCAGCCTGTACGCCAGAGCATTTTCTACTAATGGCGCAGAGCGCAAGGGTCGCTTTCATCGTCTCTCTCCTTACTGGCAAAGCCCTAGCATGGGCAAATCCCATCTGGGAGTGTCAAGGACCAGAGTCCCGTGACTTCCAGGGATTACCTATGGACATTTTGCACTGTATTTGAAAAGCCTGGACGGGTCTCGTCAGCAGCTGCCTCCTTGCTGAAACTTTGCCAGGGAGACATTTCCATGGGCGAGTACGCCATTCACATCTGCACCCTAGCGGGAGAGCTGTTATAGAATAACGAGGCTTTGATGGCTACATTCTGGCAGGGACTGTCGTCCGAGATCAAGGACGAAATTGACGCTCGTGATCTGCCATCTACCCTGGATGACCTTATCTTGCTTGCCACCCGGGTTGACATGAGGCTCCGGGAACGATCTCAAGAGGTTCGTCGGGAAAGAGGACTCCCTAGGCTGGCCTCCACTTTCCAGCAATCCCTGTTTCCCCTGCCAGTTGGCCCACCTGAGGAGCCTATGCAGGTGGACCGGCTTAAGTTATCCATCCAGGAGAAGAAACGCAGATGCACTTTAGGACTTTGTCTGTATTGTGGCCTTGGTGGCCATGTTGTGCGTCTGTGCCCTCAAAAGCCTAAGAAACTCCAATGCCTAGGATTGGTTGGGGAGACAACCCTAGGCGATACAGCGGTGGATAAGAAACTCTCCCTAAAACTTTCCATCCCCGTGACTAGAGATGAGCAAACCGGGACAACCGAACCCGGTTTCGGTCCGAACTTCCGGAAAAGTTCTGTTCGCAGCGAATCCGAACTTCACCGGGTTCGGCCGAACCCATTTTGACCGAACCCGGCTACATTTTGCGCCTGCCACATGTTACATCTAAAATGGAGGATTTCACAAGATCACCTGACATCAGGCTACCCCATAATGCCTTGCAAACGGCTCTCCCAGCCAATCGGGAGGCAGCATAGGGGCGGGCTCAAGCCTGCAATAAAAGTCTATGCACGGAGCTCAGCGGCCATTTTACAGACAGGAGCTGTAGGGATAGCATCTCTGTGCAGTAAGGGAAAGCTTTAGGAATCTAAAAGGCAGGAATCCAGCAATCGAAGGGGCTCATCCACTACTCACTACTCAGCCAGTGTGTGAATACGCTTTTATAAGGGGCTCATCCCCGTTGCATCCAACTTGCAATACAGGCAGGCTTTGTAGTACTACAACGCCCAGCATTCCCTGAGTCAGTGCACAGTGGCTGATAGAAATTCTCATTCATTGCCATTTGCCAAGCCAGTGTCAGTGTGAATACGCTTTTAGAAGGGGCTCATCCCCGGCCGTTAACATAACAAACAAATAACAATCCAACTTGCAATACAGGCAGCCTTTGTAGTAGTAGTAGTAGTAGTACTACAAGGCCCAGAATTCCCTGAGTGCACCGCGGCGTGGCTGATAGAAATTCTCATTCATTGCCATTTGCCAAGCCAGTGTCAGTGTGAATACGCTTTTAGAAGGGGCTCACCCCCGGCCGTTAACATAACAAACAAATAACAATCCAACTTGCAATACAGGCAGCCTTTGTAGTAGAAGTAGTACTACAAGGCCCAGCATTCCCTGAGTGCACTACGGCGTGGCTGATAGAAATTCTCATTCATTGCCATTTGCCAAGCCAGTGTCAGTGTGAATACGCTTTTAGAAGGGGCTCATCCCCGGCCGTTAACATAACAAACAAATGACAATCCAACTTGCAATACAGGCAGCCTTTGTAGTAGACGTAGTACTACAACGCCCAGCATTCCCTGAGTGCACTGCAGCGTGGCTGATAGAAATTCTCATTCATTGCCATTTGCCAAGCCAGTGTCAGTGTGTGAATACGCTTTTAGAAGGGGCTCATCCCCGGCCGTTAACATAACAAACAAATAACAATCCAACTTGAAATACAGGCAGCCTTTGTAGTAGTAGTAGTAGTAGTAGTAGTAGTACTACAAGGACCAGCATTCCCTGAGTGCACCGCGGCGTGGCTGATAGAAATTCTCATTCATTGCCATTTGCCAAGCCAGTGTCAGTGTGAATACGCTTTTAGAAGGGGCTCATCCACGGTCGTTAACATAACAAACAAATAACAATACAACTTGCAATACAGGCAGCCTTTGTAGTAGACGTAGTACTACAACGCCCAGCATTCCCTGAGTGCACTGCGGCGTGGCTGATAGAAATTATCATTCATTGCCATTTGCCAAGCCAGTGTCAGTGTGTGAATACGCTTTTAGAAGGGGCTCATCCCCGGCCGTTAACATAACAAACAAATAACAATCCAACTTGCAATACAGGCAGCCTTTGTAGTATACGTAGTACTACAACGCCCAGCATTCCCTGAGTGCACTGCAGCGTGGCTGATAGAAATTCTCATTCATTGCCATTTGCCAAGCCAGTGTCAGTGTGAATACGCTTTTAGAAGGGGCTCATCCCCGGCCGTTAACATAACAAACAAATAACAATCCAACTTGCAATACAGGCAGCCTTTGTAGTTGTAGTAGTAGTAGTACTACAACGCCCAGCATTCCCTGAGTGCACTGCAGCGAGGCTGATAGAAATTCTCATTTATTGCCATTTGCCAAGCCAGTGTCAGTGTGTGAATACGCTTTTAGAAGGGGCTCATCCCCGGCCGTTAACATAACAAACAAATAACAATACAACTTGCAATACAGGCAGCCTTTGTAGTAGTAGTAGTACTACAACGCCCAGCATTCCCTGAGTGCACTGCAGCGTGGCTGATAGAAATTCTCATTCATTGCCATTTGCCAAGCCAGTGTCAGTGTGAATACGCTTTTAGAAGGGGCTCATCCCCGGCCGTTAACATAACAAACAAATAACAATCCAACTTGCAATACAGGCAGCCTTTGTAGTAGTAGTAGTAGTACTACAACGCCCAGCATTCCCTGAGTGCACTGCAGCGAGGCTGATAGAAATTCTCATTTATTGCCATTTGCCAATCCAGTGTCAGTGTGTGAATACGCTTTTAGAAGGGGCTCATCCCCGGCCGTTAACATAACAAACAAATAACAATACAACTTGCAATACAGGCAGCCTTTGTAGTAGTGGTAGTAGTAGTGCTACAAGGCCCAGCATTCCCTGAGTGCACTGCGGCGTGGCTGATAGAAATTCTCATTCATTGCCATTTGCCAAGCCAGTGTCAGTGTGTGAATACGCTTTTAGAAGGGGCTCTGAAATGTCTGGGGAAAAAAGGTTGTGAAAGGACGGGGTAGAGGAAAAAACACCCATGCCGTCTCCTCTTCCAGTCCAAATGTTGGATCTGTTGGTGCCAGACCCAGTACCAGCATTTGTGGCACAAGACATGTGCCCAGTTCCACTAGTAGCAGCTGCCATGTGCCTGCTGGTAGTAGTATCACCAAGCCAGACTTGTCCATCTCCTCCGGTGGGCGGGTTACTTTAGACAATACGGCCATTGTGGACTGGTTGGCTGGCTCGCGGTCATCTCAGCAGGAAGACTCTGACGATCTG
The DNA here is from genome assembly GCF_050947455.1 of Rhinoderma darwinii. Classification (NCBI taxonomy): domain Eukaryota; kingdom Metazoa; phylum Chordata; class Amphibia; order Anura; family Rhinodermatidae; genus Rhinoderma; species Rhinoderma darwinii. The sequence continues at coordinate 141,949,006 of NC_134690.1, forward strand.
GCTTCAAGCCAGGTTTCGTTGGATTCCAGATCCTCTACAGTTCCTTGGCACAGTGACAGTAGTAATATAGGTATTTCTAGCGTTTCCATTCCATCATCTATGTCTTCGCTCCCCCTTCCTAGCGGGAAGCCATCTTTCCTGAGAGTCCTAAGAGACATCTCCTCGGGTGCGAAGGAAGATACTGAATAACATAGTGATGATGATGATGATGATTTGTTTTCCGCGAGTCAGCCAACGGAGTGTGTTGCGGCGGTGGTGGAGGTGGAAGCGGTGTCCGAGACGCATAGCTGCGGTAGTGGGGGTGTTGGTGGTGGTAGCCGTGGTGGCAGACGCAGTAATGAGGGGGGGCATTGAGTCCGCCATGATGTCACATCACATTCACAACACAGTGAATGAAGTGGCGGGGATGATGAGGAAGGCTATGATGATGATGTTGTTTTAGACAGGACGTGGGAACCAGGTGACGAGGTGATGACGGCGTCAGAGGAGGAGGGTAGTAGTGGCGGCACTGGCCGTGATAAACAGCCAAGCCGAGGTAGGGGCAGAAGTCAATCTGCAAAACGTTGCAGCGGTAGGGTCAGCTCAGGAGCCGGTGACGGCGACACTGATGCTGGTGTAGGCACCCGAAAAAAGCCTGCCAGACAAGGGGCAAGCTCGGGTGGTGGTGGTGGATGTGGTACTACCTCTTTAAGGTACTCTGCCGTGTGGCAATTTTTCTGTACCTACCCGGAGGACGAAAACATGGCACAGTGCCGTATCTGCAAGCAGAAAGTAAGGCGTGGGCAGGGCAGCAATGTAGGAACTACCGCTCTACGTAAACACATGGAGCGGCATCACAAGGCCATGTGGGACAATCGACATGCCCCACCATCATCATGTACATCTAATGAAGACCCCTCTGCCGCTGCTGCTGCTGCTCCGAGTCCCTGTCATCTAAGTAGTAGCCAGGCCTTATCCACCATGTCGTTGTCATCATCATCATCACTGTCATCTAGTGCTCCTCCTACGTCCCGTCAGTTATCCATTACGGAATCGTTGTCCAATAAGCAACAATATATACCCAGTCATCCACTTGTCGTGCGGCTTAATTCACACCTGGCTAAGTTGTTAGTGGTGCAGTCGCTGCCGTACCACCTGGTCGACTCCGCCGGCTTCAAGCAATTGATGGCGTGCGCTCAGCCTAGGTGGCGAATACCTAGCAGACATTACTTCTCCAAAACAGCTGTACCTGCCTTGCACAAGCATGTGGAGGAAAAGGTGTGCCAGTCCTTGCAATTATCCGTGTGCAGCAGGGTACATGCCACCGTCGACACGTGGAGCAGCAACTATGGGCAGGGACAGTACATGTCTTTCACGGCCCACTGGGTCAATATTTTGCAGTCCGATGCACCACCGCAGCAATGCCAGGCATTACCACCTCCACGCTTGTATCTTTCTGGTTCAACTCCGGACACCAGGCGCCTACCATCCTCCTCCTCCTACTCCTCCTCCTCCTTGGAGGTCTTCCCGTCCCCGACAGGACACAGCGTATCTTCCACTCCTCCTCCCTCCTCTTTTCATAGGTGCAAGGTGAAGCGCCACAACGCTGTCTTACACCTGCTGAGCCTGGGCGAGAAAAGCCACACAGGGCAGGGGCTGCTGCTGTGCATCAAGGAGGAAATCGCACGCTGGCTGTCTCCTCTGAAACTCACACTGGGCAATGTTGTCTCTGATAACGGCAAGAACGTTGTGGCTGCACTGCGTCTAGGTCACCTGACACACGCTCCTTGCATGGCACATGTGATCAATCTGGTCATAACACGCTTCTTAAAGTCATATGTTGGTTTGAAGGATGTGCTGGCCATGTCCAGGAGGGTTTGCGTTCGCTTTAGACGTTCGTATGCATTTAATCACGCCCTCCTGGACTTGCAGCGTCAAAACAATCTCCCAGAACACAGCCTGATTTGCGACGTTCCAACACGCTGGAATTCCACCCTGCACATGTTGGACCGTCTGTACGAACAGCGGAAAGCCGTGAATGATTTCCTGATGCAGCAGACGGGCAGCGTTTGGAGCCAGTGTAATTTCGAGCTCAGGCACTGGCAGCTGGTTAGAGACGCATGTCGCGTATTGAGGCCCTTTGAAGAGGCCACACGATTTGTGAGACGTGACGCTAGCGGAATGAACGATGTTATGCCGCTGATATTCATTATGGAGCAAATGCTCACAGCGATGATTCAGCAAAGGATGGAGGAAGGATCACATCTGGCTATGGATGTTGAGGAGGAGGAGGATGAGGATGAGGATGAGGAAACAGGACCCGAAGAGGAGCTGGATTTGGAGATGGAATCACAGGAAGGGATAGGGGACGAGGCAGCCGCACAACATGACAGTGATGGTGGTGATGACGAGTCTGACGACGACCTTGATGATGGACAACCATGGCAGTATGGGGCAGAGATGGAACCAACCGGGCCCTCTGAAACGCTGGCCAGGATGGCGAGCTGTATGCTTCGTTACTTGCGCGCTGACTGTCGTATTGTTAGCATGAAGCAAAGAGATGAGTACTGGATAGCCACACTTTTAGACCCTCGGTATAAAGCCAGAATGGGGGAGTTTGTTGCGCCTTCCGAGAGGGAGGCAAAATTGGCTTATTATCGAGAGAAGCTATGCAGCCAGCTTGTCACGGCTTTCAAACGGCAAACACCTGCTGCAAGCATGTCTGACCGGGTGGCCACTCTCCGCTCCCCACTGTCTCATCGTTCCACCGCCTCTGGCAGAGCTACCTCTGCAATAGGCGGCAGTAGCGGCGGCAGCAGCAGCGGCGGCAGCAGCAGCAGCAGCCAATTCAGTCTGGAAAATATGATGACAACATTTTTACATCCAATACCCCGACCTGACATACATCGTAGTCACCAACGGGATGTTCACCATCACCAGGTGCAGCACCTAAACAACCAGGTTCACTCGTACCTGGACTGTGCCCTTTCTCCCTCAGAAATGCTGATCCCAGACCCCATGGACTTCTGGGCCAGCAGATTGGATCATTGGCAAGAACTGGCCCAGTTTTCCATGGGTGTACTGTCTTGCCCACCCTCCAGTGTAGTGTCAGAGAGGGTATTCAGCGCGGCAGGGGGCTTCGTCACCCCTAAGCCAACAAGATTGTCCGCCCACCACAGGGCTTTGTCCTGTGACTGTCCAGTCTCTTTTTTTAATGTGCTGCTACTACTACTACCACCCTTGCTGTCTGTGTTGGCTACCTCTACTACCACCAATACACCTCCACTGCCGCCCGTCTGCTACAAGCAGGCCTGAGGCCTGCCCCACCACAGGGCTTTGTCCTGTGACTGTCGTCCAGTCTCTTTTTTTGATGTGCTGCTACTACTACCACCCTTGCTGTCTGTGTTGGCTACCTCTACTACCACCAATACACCTCCACTGCCGCCCGTCTGCTACAAGCAGGCCTGAGGCCTGCCCCACCACAGGGCTTTGTCCTGTGACTGTCATCCAGTCTCTTTTTTTAATGTGCTGCTACTACTACTACCACCCTTGCTGTCTGTGTTGGCTACCTCTACTACCACCAATACACCTCCACTGCCGCCCGTCTGCTATAAGCAGGCCTGAGGCCTGCTCCACCACAGGGCTTTGTCCTGTGACTGTCCAGTGTCTTTTAATGTGCTGCTACTACTACTACCACCACCCTTGCTGTCCGTTGGCTACCTCTACTACCACCAAAACACCTCCACTGCCGTCTGCTACAAGCAGGCCTGGAGGGCTTGGGAAAAGTCATTGCTTGTTGCTTTTACATCCATGTATGGATGAACCCCGGCAGGCATCTGCCAATAAAAAGGGTAAATTTTTTGAGGGCTTGTCAAAAGCCATTGCTTGTTGCTTTTACATCCATAAATGGATGAACCCCGGCAGGCATCTGCCAATAAAAAGGGTAAATTTTTTGAGGGCTTGTCAAAAGCCATTGCTTGTTGCTTTTACATTACATCCATGTATGGATGAACCCCGGCAGGCATCTGCCAATAAAAAGGGTCAATTTTTGGAGGGCTTGTCAAAAGCCATTGCTTGTTGCTTTTACATCCATGTATGGATGAACCCCGGCAGGCATCTGCAATAAAAAGGGTAAATTTTTTGAGGGCTTATCAAAAGCCATTGCTTGTTGCTTTTACATTACATCCATGTATGGATGAACCCCGGCAGGCATTTGCCAATAAAAAGGGTACATTTTTTGAGGGCTTGTCAAAAGCCATTGCTTGTTGCTTTTACATCCATGTATGGATGAACCCCGGCAGGCATCTGCCAATAAAAAGGGTCAATTTTTGGAGGGCTTGTCAAAAGCCATTGCTTGTTGCTTTTACATTACATCCATGTATGGATGAACCCCGGCAGGCATCTGCCAATAAAAAGGGTAAATTTTTGGAGGGCTTGTCAAAAGCCATTGCTTGTTGCTATTACATTACATCCATGTATGGATGAACCCCGGCAGGCATCTGCCAATAAAAAGGGTAAATTTTTGGAGGGCTTGTCAAAAGCCATTGCTTGTTGCTATTACATTACATCCATGTATGGATGAACCCCGGCAGGCATCTGCCAATAAAAAGGGTCAATTTTTGGAGGGCTTGTCAAAAGCCATTGCTTGTTGCTTTTACATTACATCCATGTATGGATGAACCCCGGCAGGCATCTGCCAATAAAAAGGGTAAATTTTTGGAGGGCTTGCACTCAAAGCCATTGCTTCTTGCTTTTACATTACATCCATGTATGGATGAACCCCGGCAGGCATCTGCCAATAAAAAGGGTACATTTTTGGAGGGCTTGTGAAAAGCCATTGCTTGTTGCTTTTACATCCATGTATGGATGAACCCCGGCAGGCATCTGCCACCATAAAGGGTACATTTTTTGAGGGCTTGTCAAAAGCCATTGCTTCTTCTTTTACCACCTTATATGTATGAACCCTGGCAGGCATCAGCCGCCTAAAATGGTTAATTTTTGTACCTTTTTTAACAATGCATTAAGCATACAACATGCACAAGTGCAGTGGTTTCTGTTAGTTATCACCGTGTCCCATCTGTTTTCCTATAGCCATACATGTTGGCGTAACTTTGACACTAACTTTGCCTTAAAGACAGCTCAAAAGTACTTGGATACACTCATGGGTGACCTAAGGGTGTTATACAGGGCTTCTAGGGCTTTTAAACAGAGTTATACACGATTTTTAGGGGCTTTCTTGTATTACAGGTTCGGTCAGAACTAGTTCGGTCCGAATCAAACTTTTTCATGAAATTCGGTGAACCTGCCGAACCGAACTTTTCATAAGTTCGCTCATCTCTACCCGTGACCATAGTGTCCAGCGGGAAGAACCACAGGGTCTCTGCCTAGCAGTACTCTGGATACACAGCCAATTTTATCCAGAGGGACCTAGTGGTTCTCTTCCAGTTGGCCATTGTTCCCCTGGAGACGTCTTTGGCAGTTGACTCAATGATCAGCCTGCCTCTGAGGTTCCAAGTTGGAGCTCTTCACTCAGAGATAATTTATTTCCTTGTCCTGCCCAGGGCCGTCAACGCTGTGCTGCTTGGCTTTGACTACATGCCCCAGTCCTGGACTAGAATTTCGGTGAGGTTCTACGGTGGGGTCCCAAGTGTCTCAACCACTGTAAAATCGCTAATGAAGTGGTGAAAATAGATCGGTTTTTAAAAAAAAAAAAAAAAGCACTGCTGTCACCTACATTATAGCGCCGATCTCCTTATGTAGGAGATAAGGCACTTATAATGTGGTGACAGAGCCTCTTTAAATTGAAACCGAAAACATGTGCTATTTGTTGCTGCTTTTACCTCAGCATTCATTTCAATGGGGAAAAACTGCAACAAAATTTCAACGATTCCGCAGCAAAAAACGCACTGCATGTAAATTTTTTTAACATTTTTTCCACAGTGTGTGGATGAGATTTGTTCAAATCTCATCGACTTTGCTGCTGGCGTAAAGGCTGTGGATTTTAGGCACAGAAATCTATTGCTACATGGGAACCCAGCCTTACTCTCCAAAAGCTCATTAAAGTACACCCCACCCCTATGTCTCTCTAACAATACACCAATAATTGTCAGCCATTGACATTAGCTCAGTCCCTTAGCTGCAATTTAATAGAGAGTACAAAGCTGCTTTTAAGGTGGTAGCGGGCCCCTACTTACTGGGCCCCTGTGAGGCTGCACAGGTTGCATCAATAGTATATCCACCTCTGCACAATATATCTCCTCCAGAAGTAAGAGAGAAAGTTATTTAGCATAAAATATAACTATTACAATATGGCTGGGTTCACACGAGCATGTTACGTCCGTAATGGACGGAACGTATTATTACGGACGTAACATGCTCGTGTGAACCCAGCCTTATAGTATTACTAAATAACGACTTCCCAGTGCAAACCTGTAAAGTGACTTGGTTGTTTTTCTGTCATTTTTTCTTTGTGTTTATAAGGATTTCCAAAGAAATATCCCCCCTTCCCTCCCTTGATGCAGACTCCCACATACCATATGCAATTTTATTTAAAACATTAAAAATCATGACAGCGACATCACTTTTATTCAATTTTAATGCGAAAATCTTTTGAAAGAAAAAGTCAGTTTGCAAAGCTGGAGAATGTCATTATATTGAGATTGACATTTTATGTGAGTTATTTCTAAGTCTGAAGCACTGCTTGAGATGTATGTATATATATATATAAAATACCATGCAATTGTTTTTGGGCCCTTAGATATGTGAACCCAGTTCTCACCCCCCCCCCCCCTCCCCATCTTAAATATGCCATTCAAGTTGTTTTATACTTCCTGCCACCAGGTGTCTCCCTTCATCTAATTTGCTACCCACCCCCTGCTGGCAAGCTCTCTCCATCCCTGGTTACAGAGCAAATATGACGGAATCCCCTTTATGGAGGTGTCACTTCTCTCAAGCGCATTCCGAAGCTCTCCCAGTCTTCATGAAACACATATATATATATATTATATTAACACATATATATATTAATACAAATTAATGTACATGTGTGATATTTAGTAGAATATCTGAATAAAGACCAGATGCAATTCTGCTGATGTCTGTCTTATTCTACGAATTCTACATACAGTGGCATACCAATCACCATAGATAAAATACCATGAAACACAGAGCCAACTCCCAGAGAAACCATCTTGTAATCCAAGTAATTTTCTTTACTAATTACATTAATCTGTCCTATTCTTTTCATCCCCTCCTTCTGCTTATTCCCCTCCTGCTGCTTATTGAAATGGCTGTCTCCTCTGTAGCTTTACAAACTCTAGATACAACAGAGGGGCGGTCATTCCAATAGTAAACACCTACTTTTGAGGCAGAATCATACGCTCTCACTCTGGGGGATAGTTAATTAGAAGGAGAGCGTTTTGCATAATATGTGAATGACCCTCGCTTTTGACAGAACAGAGAATCACGGGGCAGAAGAAAGGAGTTTGAAAATAGGGGAAACAGAAAGAATTTAGAAAAAAACATTTATATGAAGGAGCAACACAAGGGAGCAACAAGAAGGACAGTTTTCTAAACTTTGAAATAAAAAATCAGGTACGCTTTAAGTTCTGCACCAAGCAAGAAGAAACCATGAGGACCTCTGTCAGGATCCTGATCCTATTCATTCATTGTGGGTTAAGTTTAGAGATAGAAATTTCTCAGAAAGTTGTTAGCATCAACAGATATTGTAATTGGCACCACTCTTTCACCACTGTGTGTATGGAGAATACTATACGGATACCACTAGCTAACGCTAATTTTTTTTTGGAGCAATAAGCATGCCCACTACTGAATAAAAATTTGTACACAGAACAAATATATTCACATCTAATAGAAGGACAGATTTTTCTATTTGGCTGCTATTGTGAGGCACTGCTATTGAACGTTAGTTTGAGTGGTTTATAGCACTCCTAATAGAGATGGTAGAAACTATTCCCCATGATCAAGGTTCACAGCACTTTAGAGTGATTTGCATTATTGAAATATTCCATGCTAAAATAAGAAACTTTAGGAATCTGGTGTTGGAAAGTGAACAGTTTGGGTGCTTTTACTAGTCTAACAAGCATCACAAGGTATTACTTATAGCAAAAGTCCAATTTTTTAGTTTACTCACCATTAATTATTTTTTGAAATACACTAGTAGCATAAGTTATTTATTTTATTTTCCTAATAAACTTCCGGTCCGCCACCAGAAATATGAAGTCCCCTAGAGTCTGATACTTAGCTCCTCTGCCATATAACACATCTCTTTCTTTTTGAGCAAAAACATAGAGTATTTATTCCACTTTATGATATATTGACTACACAACAGAATTCATGATACAAAATTATTGTGCTGAAATAATATCCACCAAAATGGTGTAATGCATTGTAAATCTAACATATTGGTTGCATACCATCTGTACTCTGCATAGTATTGTATTTACACTTCTATTTAGGTTTGTAAGAACATAATGATTATCACCTTAGCCACGTCCCTTATTCTTAAATAACCTTGCACATTTCACATACACAAAAAATACTGTTACCAGATTTTGTAAAACCAGCCACAGTAATCTGTAACCCTGAACAGTAATAACAGTACTGTTTCCCCTTTTACTCAACAGTAATGCCAGAATTTCCCCCAATATTAACAGCAGTTCCCCCTTTCTCCCAGTAGTGAAGGGTTCACAGCATAGCTTCTCCCCTCCAAATCCCCAGTAGTCACAGCAACGATTTACCCTCTACTTCCCCAGTAGACAAGGCATAGTTCCCATCTTTTCTTGCTGTAATTGCAGCAGTACCTACCCCCAGTAGTCACATAACCGCTTCTATCTTTATAAAAGTGCTGACCATCCTTTCTTACAAATGTCACAGCAGTGCCTTATTCCTCCAGTAGTCATACTTGTACTTGTACCTTTTCCCCTTTTTGCCTAAAAGTCATAGCAGTGCTCCCTGTCCACTTTGGTCAAATTTGTGCTTCCTCCCTACCCTTAGCATTTATAGCAATGCAAAAATGGAAGAATAGGATCCAGAGCTGTTTCATTGTGCAATGACTAATGACAGGTTTTCTGTCTCAAACACGTAGGCTTATTGCTGAAGCATCCACCCTTACTCCTAGTGGTTTTTACTTTTTGTCTGAAATAAAGTTGGAATATCATTCCTTTTAATGAAACAGTGCTGGATCCTATTATTCCGTTTTTGCTGTGTTTGTACCGTGTGCCGCCACGTGGATCCGTGCACAGTCCAAGTCTGGATATACATATCGGTGAGCTGGAGGAATCCTCCAATATCCAGTTATAGCAATACCTGCCCCCTTTTCCACATATTGTCCCAGCAGGGACTCACTGCCCCCATATACTATTCTCCCACATGCTTAGCCTTTGATGTCAATAAGCTACATAGCATCTTCTAGCTGGCTATTTTATGTAGTTTCCTGCAGAGTACAATGCAAAAGTAGCACACAAAGCTGTCATTATATCTCTTCTACTGGCAAAATCACCCATAGGCATGTGTCTATCATGCCTAATGGTAGTTCCAGCCCTTTACAGGTTCCATATACTTGGAAGATCAATGCATCAAGATTGGGAGAGGTTGCACAATGCTGTTGTTTCTAAAAAAATATCATGTTTGCCCTACGTTCCCTTTGGAATAAATTGCAGTGATTGTCATTATTCTGGTATTATTATTAGCACTACAGATGTAGCCGTCTTTACCTTGACTTTTAACTCATTAAATAAACAGTAGCTAGATCCCTTATCTTGACTTTCTCAATGACTTTTCAATAGCTTTTGTTGTGTGATATCACGCTGCAGCAAGTTATCAGAATCAAGTTAAAGATCGATACATCCGTATGCTTTATCCTTTTACATGGGCACAAATATGGATCGTACTATGATATGAAATTTAGAAGGTGTAACAACTTTGCCTGTTTCTGCTCCAGAAGTCAGCAAAGAGGCATAAGGAGGCATGGCTTGAGAGCTGTGGCAAATACATCTCTTACATCTCTAAGATTGAGCAGAGAGGCAGGGAGATATGTGCTTTATTTAATTCCTGCTGAGCTGCTGCCTAATGCCAGTTATTTATTCACCCTGGTTAGTCTGTGCATTTAGTGGGTGTTTTTTTGACCCGGCTCATTTACCCAACTACTCTTTGCTTTCTCCCCAGTATTTGCTACTATGTATGACCTTGGACCATTTCCTGACTACTCTTCAGGCATTGTTGCCAATTAAACAGACATTCGAGGAGTGGTGACACTTCCTCAATGGGTGGTTGAGAATGAGGAAAAATCGGACCGACGGCGCTGCTTGGATAGGTGTTTAAAGTAATAGGAGAGTTAGGACGACCATCGAGAATAAAGGACTTTATTGTCAAATAGGCCTTCCTCAATGGGGCAGCTCATTGTGTCACTGTTAATACGGACCATAAGAATCTTATGTATTTGGAATACGCTAAGAATAAATCCCAGGCAAGCTAGATGGGTACTGTTTTTTGCCAGGTTAAATTCTGTAGTCATTTTCTGGCCTGGGTCTAAGAACATCAAGACTGAAACACTGTCCAGATGTTTTAGCCCAATACAGTTTAGCAATTCTTCTCCCAAAACAATAGTTCCTTCAGGTATTGTCATTTCTGCGGTCTCCTTAGATCAGGGGTGCACAATCCTTAGCACCTGAGGCTCTCCCTTTTTTCGAAGCAATTCATGCCACCTCAACTCGGCTTCAGGGTCCTGGAAGAGCTGCATGATTCTATTCTGCTCTGGCAGGACATCCAGGTATGGCATATACTGGATGTATGATATTCCGTAACTGCTAGTGGCCCAGGAGACCAGGACCAAGAGACAACTGTGTAGTAGACTGATGGTACAGGCACTGGCAGGTGATACCATGGCAGACGGGTGTTGATCAGAAGTCACAGTTCATAACAGGTAGTGAACATCAGGTTTGTCTCAGGTAGCTGCATACAGACTGGCAATAGATAGCAGATTGCAGACTGATAGCAGGTAACAGGATACGGACCGTTAGCAGGATGCAGACAGGTTGCGGGTAGCTGGATATAGACTGGTGACGGGAAGCTGGATACAGACTGGTAGCAGGTAGCTGAAAACAGACTGGGAGACAATGGCAGGGTACAAACTGATAGCGGATAACTGGATAGCAGGTAGCGAGGTACGGGCTGGTATCAGGATGCAAACAGGAACCTTCACAGGAAACAACTAATTGGCACTAAAGTTGCTCAGTCACCAGATGATCAGAAGAGCTGCCTTAAATAGGCCTGGAGCAACAGGGACTGGATAAGGATCTTTTAAATGTGAGTGCTGGCCCTTTAAGTGGCGGCCAGGGAGTGCGCTCGCTGGCCCTTTAAGTGGCGGCTGGGGACCTAAGGACGATGCGACCACTAGCAGAATGAGAGGCACAGCCAGAGGAGGCAGGATGTAGACGCAGATGTAAATGTTATTCCTGAGAATATCGTCCGTGATAGAGGTAAGCAGTTTGTGTTCACATTTTTGTGAGCGTTGTACACCAAGCTTAAGGTAGACTTGGCGTTTTCATCTGCTTACCACCCAGCGTTTAATGGGCAAACTGAACGTATTAACCAGACGTTGAAACAGTTCTTCAGATCTTATGTCCCTTTTAATCAGACAGACTGGCTTTTAATCCATTCTTTGGCTGAGTTTGAGCTAAACAACCGCGTCCATGAGTCCACCAAGACCTCTCCATTTTACTGTAATTATAATTTTAATTTGAGTCCTTTATAGACCAGTTGAATCAGGTTTGGGCTCAGATTTGGCGGAATATTGAGGATTCAGTCAACAGGCAGAAGAGGGGAGCAGACAGCAAGTTACTCTTCTGGTCTAGTATTCACACTTGGCGAGAAAGTTTGGCTCTCTACGAGAAATCTCAAACTTAAAATTACCTCTGCCAAACTCGGACTTAAGTTTATTGGTTCAAAATCATTCAGGTCATTAACCCATCCACCTACCTTCTTAAACGCCCTCCATCTTTCAGAATTCAAAACGTTGTCCTTAAATTCCTGTTGAAGCAATTTAAATACTGATTACTCTCCACCACCGCCAATCTTAGTTAGAGGTAACCTTGAGTTTGAGGTACGAGGCATTGTGGACTCTAGATGGGTTTGAGGGTACCTCTAATGCTTAGTGCACCGGAAGGGATATGATCCCTAGTAGAGATCATGAGTTGCTGCCTTTGAATGCTCCCAGGTTGGTGAAAAAATTTCACATTGATCATCCTCTCAAATATTATGATGAGGCTCCAGCCACCCCTCGTAAAGAGGGTAAGAATGTAACAACTTTGCCTGTTTCTGTTTCAGGCAAAGAGCCAGGAGGGGGCTTTGCTTGAGATTGGGCTCTACTTAATTCCTGCTGACCTGCTGCCTATTTCCATTTATTTCATTCACCCTTATTAGTCTGTGTATTTAGCGAATATTTCTGTATTTTTTATTTCTGTATTTTTACCTGACATCTCTTTGCTTTCTCACTAGTATTTTCTACTGTGTATGACATGAGAACGTTTCCTGACTATTCTCCTGTCTTTCGTTACCGTGCATTTTTCCACTCTTTGTTTGACCCGGCTTGTCTTTGTTGTGGATTCTGGTTAGTGTTTCTGTTTTTTGCATATCTACTGTCTTTAAAGTACTCTCTTCTTATTACCCAGTATTAACCCTATACTTGTTTGGTTTACTCTTGCCTGTTTCCTCCATCTGTCAGCGGCTGCTCTGCAGATGCAATCTGGGAATTCGCTACAGTGAAAACCAGATTCCTGTACAGAGGTTGAAGGGTGAAATTAGTGGTCCCTTAGACTTTGCTAAACAGAGTAGCAAGCGCCAAGACTGACTGTGGAAACGCATTGACTAGACAGGCGGTATCATTATACAGCAACGTTACAGTAGGGATTGTACTGTAATAGTGCTACTAATATGTTTTGGCACATTTGTACTGGCTACTGATACTTGTCATTAACTTACCAATCTGCACTTTAGCCCAGCTTCTGCTCCCTTCACGGTTTCCCTGACTGCTTTTTTTTATTCTACACTGTACCGCATTTGGACCCTGTTTGACCTCCATACCTGACCCCCTGACTTGTCTTTACACATTCTGTACAGTACTGTGGTTCTGCCTGATCTACATTACTTGACTCATCTGACTATGCTCACGCCTATTCCACGATACTGCATATCCTATTCTACCTGATCTTCGTTACCAATCACTGACTTGCCTGTCAATGCTACAGGAATCCTTGTCTCCTTGTCCTTTTCTCACTGATAAGTTTCAGGTGACATTTCCAGTTGTTGGTTGCCCATAGCAACTTTTCCCAATGTGTCTGGTTTCACTTCCACTATATGTTATCCAGGGAATTAATAGAAAACCAGCTTAGGGCTACTAAGTCCTGAGGCCAGTCGAATAGATTGCCTTGAGCCTAACCAAAATCGTGGGAGAAGGGGGTTCTATAGGCAAATTTTGCTGTCTGGCTCTTTTTCTGGTTACCCTAGGCATCAAATTATTAATAGTAGTTAATCAAATTATATGTGCACTATTTTAGTACACAATTTAGTGGATTTCTGATGTGCACCAAGCATACTCACGTGCAATCCGCAATAACACTCAAAACCCATTATTTATTTATTTTTTTAAACATTAGTTTTTATTCTTTTTTAACAAATAAATCCAACGATGTACAAAAGCACAGAATGTGTACACTCAAATAAATACAAGATATTACAATCAAGGACATCGGAGGTATTCAAAATGTAAATACAAGCATTGGAAGGGGGAAGGAGAGAAAGGAAGGGGAGGGGAGGTGGGAAACAAGGATAAACTCCAAGGAAACATCTGTATATCCAATAGCATGGTACAAAGAAAATAACAATAACATTAACCATGACATTAATAGCGAAGATCGTAATTCCAGTCGTGTGTCTCAACATGGGAACATATCAGTCCACCTTTGCCACTGGGCATTAAATCTGCCCAATCTGTTCTGTCTGAGTGCAAATAATCTCTCATACACACAATGGGACGACACTCCCTCAATAACCTCCCGCAAGGAAGGAACCGTGGCAGACTTCCATTTTTTAGCCACAAATAGTTTAACCGAGAGACAGATATGGCAGACCAAAGCTCTATGAGCAGGCAAAATTGTTCACATATGTACGGACAGAAGGGCCATAGCTGCGTTTGGAACCAAGAGAACACCCAATAATCTAGAACAGAGATTGAAGACTGAAACCCATAATGGAGCAATAACAGAGAAATCCCAGAAAATGTGATGTAAGGAACCCACTCCCCCACACCCCCTCCAGCATAAAGGACTAGAAGCCGGAAATATCTTGGATAGCTTATAGGGAGTATAATACCATCTTAAAAGGAGCTTGTGATAAACTTCCAGAAGATTTGAGTTCATAGTAGACCTAAGCGTCCACTGAATGGCTTTGGACCATTCATTGATGAGGTAAGTAGATCCCAAATCCCCTTCCCACTGTAACATTTGTAGACTCTTAATAGTCACCACATCTCCCAAGATCACATATAGAAAGACCTCGTTAATTTGGAATCCTCCGTGGAAGACTCAAAGATCATGTTATAGAACCTGGAGGGAATGTGGACCTGTGTGTGGGACCTTGAAGGGAGGAGGTGTCGAACCTACAGGTACTTAAAAAAATCAGAGTGGGAAATAGCATATTCCAACCGTAATTCCAAGAAGGATTTAATACACTCATCTCTAAAGAGGTCGGCCAATGTCTCAATGCCCAAAGAAGCCCAATTCCTCAATTTCAAATTAGGGATCAAAAGCTCAAGAGCATCAACCGGTAAAAAGAGCTTGTGAGTCGGAGTAGAGGAGGGTATCAGTTTCAAAATATGTCTCCACGCTTGCAGCGAAACTCTCACCGTAGGAAATTTAGGCAACACCCTATTAGGAAATTTTGCATGGATTGAGAGTAGTGAAGGAAGAGGGACATCCCCCATGAAATGTCTTTCAATCGTAGGCCAACTAGAGCCGGAGAAAGGAGTGCACCAATATATCAATTGCCGCACCACTATAGCCTTATGGTAAGCATCAAGGCTCGGCACTCCCATACCCCCTCTCTGCCTATGTATGTAAAGGCGGTGTCGAGCTATACGATGCCTACTATCCCTCCATATAAACCTCATCATCTGATCCTGTAACTTCCGAAGGAGGAAAGCAGGCAAAGGGACCATAACAGTCCTAAAAACGTAAAGTATCTTAGGGAGGATAAGCATTTGATATAGTATTACCCGGCCCATCCAGGAAGGCTCTGTGTCCGATAGGCGTTTCAATTCTTCTTGCAATTTAGCGTGGAGAGGGAGAATATTAATATGAGCCAATTTAGAAGTTGGGGAACATAGTTTGATACCTAGATAGGGAATCGACACCTCCTCCCAACCAAACGGAAACTCCCTCTCAATGTCCTGACACAACTCCAATGGTGTCGATACTCCTAATACTTGAGACTTGGAAGCATTCACTTTATAATATGAAACTCTGCCAAATTGTGTCAGAATCTCTGAGACTCTGCGGAGTGAAGCTAACGGGTCCGTAAGGGTCAGTATGACATTGTCAGCAAACAAACCAATTTTGTGCTGCCGATGCCCCACCGATATCCCCCGCACTCCCATATCCATGCGGATCATTTCTGCCATGGGCTCCATTACCATAGTAAAAAGTAAGGGAGAAAGTGGACAACCCTGCCTAGTACCATTGGTGATATGGAATGGTTTAGACAGCATGCCATTTTCTAACACCTGAGCAGAAGGGGAGGAGCAAAGGGCCCCTATCGCCCGAGTATAGAGCCAGAAAAGCCAAATCCCTTCATAGTTGAATAGGCAAACTCCCAGTGTATCCTGTCGAACGCCTTCTCCGCATCCAGAGTAAGGAGGAGAGAAGGCGTCCGACCATTCTCCACCTTAGAAATCAAATTTATAATACCTCTGGTGCCATCTGGGGCCTGTCGTCCCTGAGTAAAACCAACCTGATCATTATGAATAACCGTAGGAAGTATTGTCAAGAGACGCTGGGTCAATATTTTAGCATAAAGTTTTGTGTCACAATTTAGCAATGAGATGGGTCGAAAATTAGCCGGGAGAGTTGGAGGCTTCCCTTGTTTGGAATAGTCACAATGGTGGCTTGCAGCATCTCAGCAGGAAGACTACCTCTAGACATTGCGGCATTAAAGATACGGGCGAGATAAGGGGCTAAAATAGATTGATTGAATTTATAATATTCGGAGGAGAACCCTTCCGGTCCCGGAGCTTTGTATGGTTTGGCTAGTCTAATAACTTTGGTCACCTCGTCAGGTAGGATAGGAGCGTTTAGTTGGTCAAGTTGAAGAGAAGATATTTTAGGCAAATGAATTTGGTCTAGAAACTTGTCTATGGCCTCCGAAGTAGGGGGCACTATAGTGGGATCATCCTTTAAATTATACAGTTTGGAGTAGAACAGGATAAACCTGTCTGCAATACCCTGAGGACTCGAAATTGTTGGCTCACTACCTTCCGCCATCAAAAACGGTATCTTGGACTTCTGCCGTTTCTGTTTGACTCTGCTTGCCATAAATTTGCTAGCCTTGTTATGGGAGGTGTAATATGTCATGCGGAGGGAGGTTAAACGCTTGTCAAATTCTGCTATCAGAAGTTCCCTTAATTCCTGTCTAAGTTTAGTCAAAGCGTCATGCACAATTAGTGAAGTGGAGGATTGCTCTTGGGACTCCAGGACCCTAATCTGTGCTAAAACGCGATCCATATCCGCTTGCTTTTGCTTTTTATAATGGGAGCTCTGTTGGATCAAGAGACCTCGCATCACCGCTTTATGGGCATTCCACAACACAAATGGGTCCATGTCCGGGGAGTCATTCAGATCAAAATATTCCTGCAATTGAGAGGAAATACGTCCTCTGCACCGGGCCAAGGCCATCAAGAAGATATTATTTCGCCAAGACCTGTAAGGGCGAGACAAGGGTGACAACGCTATTTGCATGGAGATGGGGGCATGATCTGACCAAGTGAGCTCTCCCACTTCAGCTTTTATCACTGAATACAATAACCACTTATCCACCAGGAATAAGTCTATCCTAGAAAAGGTGTGATGACAGGGCGAATAAAAAGTGAATTCTTTAGACGAAGCATTATGACATCTAAATACATTGTAAACCTCCTCCTTCTGAGCCCAAGGCAATAAAGTAGGGAGAGATCTCTTGCTCCTACTAGTGGAATCTAGAAGTTTGTCCAGGATGATGTTAAAATCTCTGCATAAAATAAGTTGGCCTTGTTGAATTTTGCGAATTTTCCACATGGTTTTATTTAAAAATCTGATCTGAGAAGCATTGGGAGCATATATATTGACTAAGGTGTGTAAAGTGTCATTGATTGAACATATCAGAGCAAGAAATCTCCCCCCAACATCAACCAGGGAGTCAATAAATTTTAAATCTAGAGTATCCCTAATTGCTACCAAAACCCCAGCCCTTTTAGGTTCGGAGTTAGCCATATATATGTGAGGAAATCTAACATTCGCAAAGGTAGGACATTTAGATTGTTGAAAATGGGTTTCCTGCAGACACATAATATTCACCCCAGACTTCAGAGTCTCCTTCCAGGCAGATGACCTTTTAAATGGGCTGTTCAGACCCTTAACATTAAGGGAGACCATCTTAACCGCCATAATCCCTATTACAGAGCTGCAATAAAAAACGAGTAAGGCACTGTATCAACTCCACATGGAGGACTTGGAAAATACAGAAAAAGATATTCTTGGAGAAGCTTTTTGGGTGAGACAACAGGGAGAAAAAGACACACAGTAACATGTATTCATATCGGAAAAAAAACATTCCCTGAAAGCAGGGATAGTTCCAGCAGGATCCCATCGAACTCAGCGATCCCGTAAAAGGTTCTGGGGACGAAAGTTCGACCAGATCAGACTCTACCTCATATTCTGCAAAGAAAATCTAGTTCCTCAGCGAGATTTGGCCTTCCTCGACCAGTCTGGAGAAAGCCTAGTTGGCCCCTTGGGGGAGGATTTCCGCAGTGGATCAGATAGTGGGAAACCCTATTCCGACAGCAATTTAACACCCTCAGCAGGCTTAAGCAGGACATGTGTACGATCATCCTTCCGTATCAGAAGCTTGGTAGGGAATCCCCATTTAGATGGGATCTTGTGATTGCGAAGCGATATGGTAACCGGGAGGAAGGCCCTCCTAGCCTGTAACGTAGCCTGTGAGAGATCCGCATAAAGATGGATTCCTCCATATGGAGCCGGCAAACTCTGCGTTTTCCTGGCAGCAAACATCAGGGCTTCTTTCACATGGAAAAAATGGATGCGGGAAATCACATCTCGTGGGATGTGAGCTGGCAGAACCTTGGGTTTAGGTAGATGGTGGGCACGATCAATAATTCAATCTGGAGGATGAGAATCAGGCAAAAGGGTTTTAATCAGCTTCTGAAGATATCCCTGGAGGTCAGCTTGTGAAACCGATTCAGGAATGCCCTGAAATGTAACATTATTCCGTCTATTCCTGTCCTCCATATCCGCCATTTTTCATTTCATAGCCTCCATTTCCTCTTCTAACGCATAATGCGCGTCAACCATATCATTATGGGCCTGAGTGAAATCCCCCATTTTGTTTTCCACATGGTCCACTCTAGCACCCAGATCCTCTATGGAAGTATTAAGCTTGGCAGTGATTTTAGCTAGATCCTGTTGCAAAGATCCTCTGAGCGCCATTACAAGACCCTTAATAAACGTTTCTGATGCCGCCTGATCTGTGGTGGGAAGATTAGAGATAGGATCCCCTACTCCATGTGCGTCTTCTGCCCCTAGAGAACCGGGATCTCTGCCTGGCAGAGCTGCCTGTCAGCAAGTCCTCCCCCACAACTAGCTGCTGTTCCTCTGCCATGACAGCTTTGGCCGCTTGTAGAGAGCCAGGAGAAGAGAGCACTGTTTGCACGGGCTCCCTGAATCCTGGTGGCATCGCCTGCATCAGGCACCCGGTGCCCCGGGTGACTGCCACATTCAATTGTATCTGCGTCATTAGGACGCAGATACAATTGAATACTATGTTGGAGCAAGGAGCTAGCTCTCTGCTCTGCCGTTCACTAAACGCTGGAACAGGATCCCTGCACAGGTCAGCGTGATGATGTAAATAAATCACGCAGGCCTATGCAAGTATCCTTTCTCATAGGCTGTTGAGGAGGCTGTGGAGCTGCTCAGGTCATCGCGGGAACGGAGCTAGGTGAGTATAATGTTTTTTTAAAATTTATTTAGGGGTTGTATGGCACTTTCTACAAGGGGGGGGCTGTGTAGCGCTATCTGCTAGGGGGAGTGTGGAAATTTCTACAGGGGGTTGTGTGGCACTATGTACAAGGGGGGGCTATGTGTTAGTATCAACAAGGGGGGGTTTTGCACTATCTACAGAGGAGGCTGAGTGGCTCTATCTACAATAGCTCATTATGACACAATGTAGTCTCATTAGCCTCAGTTAAAGAATGTTTTAGTCAGGCACACTGACCTCTTTAATTTATTTTCTTGTTTTAAGTTAATTTATTTATTGTTATGGTTGTTATGTTAACTACCTTATATAGCTATAATGCCTGTAAAATGTACAAATGGTTTTATGCTCGAGCTACATAAAAAAATGTGTAAAAAAAAATTACACCTCATTCATTTGTAGAGGAGGCAAACATGGCGAGGGAGACAGAGATGTTCGGAAAGGAGTTGGGGGGGGGGGGCGCCAAACTGAATCTTTTCCCCGGGTACAGTAGAAACTTCCTACGCCTCTTGCCCTTGTGCAGCATTTATCCCAAATTGTATGATTTAACGCTATGGCTTTCTGAAGGGAAGCCAGGGATTTGGAGATCTGTAACAGAAAAATGGAGCTCTGAACCCTATAGGGGTATAATATATAAATTAATTAAACTATTTGGAATTCATTACCTATTTAGATTTTAAAAAAAGAAACTCAATTCTAGGTACACTTTAATTTTAGGTACTGCCTTACTGGTAACTGTTTCTAGCAGGGGTCTTTTTCTTGCACGGTAAGTGAAGGCAGTGGCGGATTATCATATGGGCGGTTCGGGCGAACCACACATCATTTTTTAAAAAACACATTGCAGCACACTAGTGCCGCTAATGGGGAGGAGGGACGGGCTGACTGCCCTGCCAGTCAGCGCCTTTCAATGACGCAAGCGGCGCAATGGCATGGCTCAGCCCCAGCAGACCTGCTCAGAAGAGAGCAGGCCTACATTGACACAGGACAGCGCGGGAACGGGATCATGGTGAGTATGTAAATTTAGTTGTTTTCAACTAAAAAGTGTGGGCAGTATTATCTACAGGATGGGGGCTATATGTAGGACACAATCTACAAGGGGACTATATGTAGGGAGCTCTATGGGGGCACTATCTACAGGGGGCACTATGTGTGTGTGTGTGGGACACAGTATATGGTGCTATTATAATCAGGGACACAGTGTATGGCATTATTATAATTATAGATGCAGTGTATGATACTATTATATATAGGGACGTATTGTGCGGCACCATGATAACTTTATCTTTGTTTATAGATGCAAAAATGTTTGAAAAGTGAGAAGCTGAAGACATCTGAGCGGAAAACTGCTGAAATGGGTCGTGGCTGGGAGAGGTCATAGAGGTCTGGATCGGATGGAGAAGAAAAGAGAAAAAGAAGAGCTAGAATCTGAAATTAAGTCACCGGTAAGTCACTTAATGTAAATCTTTATTCTGCCTCTAGTCAGTACTGTAGTCACTGTATGATCTGCAGCGAGATGATGGCTGGTATAATATTTTTTGGGGGGAAACAGCAACTCCCAACATATCCTTACTATTGTTCGGGCCATGCTGGGATTGCACTAAATTGAGCTGTATTTGTGCTGGTGCTGTATATATGTACTGAGCTTGGGTCTGGGGCTGTATTTATGTACTGAGCTTGGTTCTGGTACTATCTTTATGTACTGAGCTTGGTTCTGGTGTTGTATATATGTAGTGAGCTTTCTTCTAGTACTGTATATATATACTGAGGTTGGTTCTAGTGATGCATATATGTACTGAGCTTGGTTCTGGTGTTGTATTTATGTGCTGAGCTTGGTTCTGGTACACTGTTTCCGTATGTCCCATAGAACTGAATGGTAGTTACGTAAACAGCGTAGCTCGCATGCTACGCTGCTTCCGTAACTGCCATTCACTACTATGAGTTACGGAAAGTCAATGGTCAGGAAGTGGCCGAGAGGCAGCGATAGCAGAAAGAGGTAGAACAGGGTTTAGGGGGCCCGGTTCTAGAGATAGCTGTGAGTCCCATCTCTGGGAACTGCACCTATCTGACAGGATCCTCAGGATATGTCATAAATTTCCCTCATGGGAAAACCCCTTTAAAGTGTAACTTAACTTCCAAAAAACTTCTGACATGTCATAGTGAAATGTCAGAAGTTTTGATTGGTGGGGGCCCGAGTACTGAGACCCACAGGGATCGCAAAACAAAGCGGCAGAAGCGCTCAGGTGACTGCTGCGCCGCTTCGTTTCTGATCTGCTTTTCTCAGAAAGCCGAGCACATGGTGAATGGACATACACCACTCCTAGGTATGCCGATCAGAAGTGAAGCGGCACAGCATTCAATCGTGCGCTTCTGCCAATTCACTTTAGCGACTGGTGGGGGTCTCAGTGCTCGAACCCCCCCACCGATTAAAAGTTCTGACATATCACTATGACATGTTAAAAGTTTAGTTACACTTTAAAGAGAGGGGTTATAACTTTTTTATTATTATTATTCATTTTTTTTTCCTTTAATAAAACAGTATCAGTGTGTTTGGTGTAACTTTCTAAATACTTTTTATTAAAAACGATTTTTACTTTTTGAGATAGAGCTGCTTTATATCCTGAATACTGAGCAGCTGTATCTAGTGCTAAAACCTGTATCCGTCAGGTCAGTGGCACTGACGGGTACAGTGTCAGCGGGTTGAATTCCATGTGAGGGGGAAGGAGGGGGCCCAAGTTGTGTCAACAGCCCAGGGCCCATGCTACACTTAATACGCCACTGAGTGAAGGGGAACTGAAGTGTGAAGGTGCCATTTTTATATGTACTACTGTATATGTACAGGTCTAAAATAAAAAGAATGTTATGAAGAGTTTTAAAATCACACATTACGTAAGATAATCTAAGCTTTTGAAAATGAGTGCCAAGTAAAGGTTATGGGTTATTAATGCCTTTTTTTTTTAAATTACCCACATGAATATTTATATGTGTTTGCACTAAGGATAAATACTACAGATGGCAGTGTTGCTATGGAAACTAAGGCTAACTGAAATATTTACTTTGGATTGAAAGATCCTTTCTATACAGCTATCAATATCTGAAAATAAAGCTTCGACAAAATATGCAATAATAGGATAATATAGATTTCTTGCTGTTATGCAGAAATACAATTGATTTGAACATTCTGATAATAAATTCTATTATAATTTATAGAAATGTTGCTATTATTACAGCGTGATGTGGTATACTTCCATCTCTGTGTTATTGAGGAAAAAAATGTAATGTCTGTATCAGGAGCGTCGCTAGGGCCATAAATGATCAGGGGCACGTGGCGTGGCCAGCTATGAGAGAGTGAGGACATGCTTTTCTTAGCTCCTCCACCAGCTTTGGAATAATGAGCTAACATCCACTCCCTGCAATGGGGAAGGCTACTAAAAAGAATAAGGCTACAGCCTCTACCCGTCCCTCGTCTCCCCAGAGTGGCATTGGGTCCTATTTTGGGCGACAGACCCTGATGCAGCTGAGGACTCTCCACCTGGACTCTCCAGCCTGGCCTCTCCACCTTCGCTGTCCCAGTGCTCTGGGATCCCTGAGATGTCCCCAGATGATGTCGCCTTACCTTCCCAGCTGCTGGAGGCCTGTGACTCCCTGCCTCCTCCTCGGGATGTCGGTGGTGATGAGGCCCGGACGACACCGCTTGCCGCCATCCAAGATAGCCACCGGGACTTCCATGTGCTGGATATCGGACCTGCTCAGGCGAGTATGGCCCCTCCAAACAGCATCCCCTGAGATCTGGCTACAGCGGTGCTGGATCCCTTACCTGCCCCGGAGGCCTCCGGGGATCCTGCTGCGGCGGCCGCTCTCCTTGCTGCGGAGCACGTGCCTTTCCAAGATGGCCGCCGGCACTCTCCCGTGGAGACACAGACGCTGGGACTCTGCCTCCCACACACTCTCCTTCCACGGCCTGCGGGCCCTCCTACCCCAGCTCCTGTGTACAGGCTGCTCACACACGACCCGGGAACGGCTGGGCTGCTGGTTTACGAGTCGGCGGTCTCTGGTGCAGCGGACTTCCCTCCTTCATCTGCCGGTGTACAGCTGGAGGCTACATCCAGGAGGCACAGTGAGTACCGAAGTGCTGGGCCTCATGCCACCTTGTCTGCTGTTAGGCCTCCAGGGCTGGAGGCCCCAGAAATCCTCCATCCTCCCGAAGGTAGGGTTTCCCCCTCTTGGTCCTCTGGCTCCTCATGGGGCAGCCCCCCTAATATGCAGCCGACCATAACACCGTCACGGCCTCAGGGGTCTACCCCACACCACTGGACTTTTCCTGTATTGCACACCCATAGTCAAGAATCTCTGTTCCATTCCTCTACTCATCCTGACCCGGATTATGCTCATGCTCCGGCTGATATTCCGGCGGATCTCGGATTTAGTCTTTCAGACTCCTCATCTGTGTCCGTCTGTGAAAACAGACCAGCTACTCTTTCAGATATCCGTCAGCTTGCTCAATTGTTATCCCCTAGGGCTGATATGACTTCCTTTGCCAAACAGATTGTGGAAGAATGTAAGCTGGAGTTTACCAAGTTCCGTGCTGAACTTTCCTCACTTTCTACGAGGGTGGACACCCTTACTCAAGACTGTGTCGCTGCCACTGCCACTATTGCAAATAGTCAATCTACTACACAACAGCACTCGGCTCAATTGTTCGTTTTGCAACAACATCTCGATGATATTGGGAATCGCAACCGGAGGAACAATTTACGTATTCGGGGATTACCTGAATCCAT
The DNA here is from genome assembly GCF_050947455.1 of Rhinoderma darwinii. Classification (NCBI taxonomy): domain Eukaryota; kingdom Metazoa; phylum Chordata; class Amphibia; order Anura; family Rhinodermatidae; genus Rhinoderma; species Rhinoderma darwinii. Next base: position 141,973,077 of record NC_134690.1, read on the forward strand.
TCCTGCCTCTGATCTGTTCTCTACTCTGTCTACCATCTTCAATAACTTATTGGGCCGTCCGCCGAACACCCATATAGAAATTGATCGGGCACATTGGGCCCTCCGTCCATTGAGTATTGATGATAAGTGGCCACGGAATGTCATTTGCCGTATCCACTTTTACGCCATAAAGGACTCCATTCTACAAAAACTCAGACAACTGCCCATCATTCTTCATCAAGATACGCAGATACGTATCTTGCCGGATCTGTCGAGACATACCCTTGCGCAAAGATCTGCTCTTAAACCTCTTCTGGAGGTACTCCGGAGCCGAGGCATCATCTACAGATGGGGCTTCCCTTTTGCCCTGATGGTCAGGCAAGATGGTCGCACCTATACTATAAGATCCCCGACTGACTTGCCTCCTTTTTTGCGGGACTTAGACCTTCCTCATGTTTCACTGCCGGAGTGGCCCTCGCTGTTATCCTCTGTAGGCGGAGGATCTCCGGTGGGACGCCCGCTCTCTGTGCACTTGCCTACCACTGGGGGTCACCCCCCACGCGGGCCCAGCAGACGGTCTAGATGTAGGCAGCAACGTGACCCTACACCGCCTGTGGTGATTGCCCGTTCGGCGTGATTATCTGAGTTGCTTTCTCGCTGTCATATATACTCTGGGTCTTATGTTATTTTGGTAGCTGTAATTGTTCTATCAGCTCCTGGAATGTATCCTTTTTTCTTATTTGCTGTTAGATATAGAGCTTGCCTTTTGTTTTGAGTATTGTTTTCAAATGCCTTACAGTGCCTTCCTCCCTCTTTTATTTACAGTGTGTACATAATGTTAGCTATTCATACTTATAATAATGTGAGCTGGGGAGTGCGGATAGCTCTTATGCGTAGCTGTCACCTTCCCCCTGTAGGTATTGGAGCGAGACTTTGGTCCTCTGCATTTTTGCGCTTAGCTTGTGCAGCAGTTGTTTTCTACTGCCTTTTTTGTTTGAATTTTTGTCTTTTTTTCAATAACAATCCCCTTTCCAGATCGTGTGGAGTTGCTACAGCTCTCCACAAATCCCCATCAAGTTGTAAATTCTGTGGTAGACTCTGAAGCTAAATACATCATCCTAGTACTTAATATCGGTGGGCGGGAGTTCACTGTGATTAATGCTTATGTCCCTAACATAGGCCAGGTACCTTTCCTTCTTAAACTCATAGATGCTGCCCTTCCGGTGGTCCGGTGGACTGTGGTGTTGTGCGGAGACTTTAACCTTACTTTGGATCTGATGGTAGATAACTCTACTGGTCGCTCTAGTATTGCATATGGTGCTATTAGCCGGGTACTCTCTTACAGCTTCAACTTTGTGATACTTGGCGCCTTCAACAGCCCTCTGATAAGGATTATAGTTTTTATTCCCATCCGCATGGCACCTACAGTCGCTTGGATTACATCCTCCTTCAACATCATGCCCTTCCCTGGGTTGTCTCTACGTCCATAGGTCCGACCTGCACCTGTGTATTGTACCTTACATCTTCCTTTCCTCACTAAGGGCCCCTGGACTTCGAGACTTAATGAATTCTTGCACCTGGATGGGGTATGCCATGCTGACCTGCTACAAACGGTTGAGCATTTCATATCTGATCACTCCCATGATGATACGTCTCCCATGGTACAGTGGGAGGCCCTTAAGTCTGTACTCAGGGGGGTCCTCTTAAAGCATGGAGTGCGCCTTAAAAGAGAGAGGGCTCACTCCCTTAAAACTGCTCTGCAAAAAAGTAGCTCCCTTGAACTGGCTCACAAGCGTGCGCTTTCTCTTCCGATTTTGCGGGAGTTACAGGTTGCCCGACAGGACGCCAGACGTCTGTTGGACTCGGCCCAAAAGCTTGCCCTTCAAGTCTGTCAAAGTTTTATGAATTTGGAAACAAAAGCGGACGCATGCTGGCCAGAGCTTTAAAGGCTCGGATAGCCCAGTCGCATATACCGAACACTAAATCTCCTTCTGGCCCTGTTGTTCACACGACCCCAGAGATAGCGGATTGCTTTCATAAATCTTATTCTGATCTCTACAACCTTCGTCCTCCCACCCACTCTCCCCCACCGGGTCGGGACTCTTTCTCCTCTCCTTTTACACCTTTGTCCAGGGAAATAGCTGAGGAACTGGATATGGCTTTCACCTCTCCAGAGATCCTTGCGGTTATAACAGACCTTCCTGGGGGGGAAGAGTCCTGGTCCGGATGGATATACTGCCAAGTTTTACAAAACATTAGTTGACCATTTGCTGCCTTTTCTGCTCCAAGCTTTTAATTCTATTTCCCCCGAGGTACTGTTTCCTCCTACCTCCACTCTGGCCCATGTCGCTGTTATCCCTAAACCGGGTAAGGACCCTCAACTTTGCTCCAGTTATCGTCCCATCTCATTACTCAACGTTGACCTCAAAATATATGCCAAATTGCTTGCCAATAGATTGAATAAATATCTTCCTACCCTGGTGTAATGACGGGGTAAGGAGACAGGCAGATGAGACCTAATCTACCCGCCACTCAGTCCCTGCCTACTTGCATGACCCGTCCTAGGCGACGGCGTACAACTGGGCGACGGTCCCTACGCTCAATACGTGCATGAGAGACAAACAGACAAGGGTACACAGAAGCTAAGGGAAATGGGGCAGTTGCCTACGGCAACACCATGAGCAACAAGAGTAGTGAACGAGTCGAGTCAAGCCAGGAGTGTACGAGGTACCAAACGCAGAGTAGGAGCGTAGTCAGTAAAGCCAGGGTCAAAATGAAGCTGAGGTCAATAGTAATAGCTGGAACAGCAGAGCCAGGAAACAAGAGAGAAACACAGGCAAAGACAAGAAGCAAATGAAGGATTACATAGACCGAGGGCGGGAGCTAGAACCGTCTGGCCAGGCTGTGATAGGTTCTCCCACTCCTCAGCCTACCAGTCTGAGTGGTAGCAGATCGAGTCACTCTAACAGACCTAGGAGCAGATGCAGACTGATTAACCACGGGCGTTGACACAGAAGCTGTGTCTGGCAGATCCTTTACACCTGGTTCACCCGGACCAAGTGGGGTTTGTGCCCGGTCGGGAGGCCCGTGGCAACACCCTTAAAACTTTAGATGTTATTCATCATGCCCAGACTCAGCACATCCCACTCATGATCCCATCCCTAGACGCCAAAAAGACATTTGACAGAATATCATGGCCCACGCTCTGCCAAACCCTTCAACATGTAGGACTAGGACCTTCCCTCCTGGCTAAAATTATGACACTTTATCGTTCTCCCTATGCCCAATTAAAAATAAATGGCTCCCTCTCTTCACCTTTCACTATTCATAATGGCACCAGGGCTGCCCACTCTCCCCATTGTTGTATGTCCTGGTCATGGAGCATCTCATGACCTCCATTCCGAACAGCCCGGATATTAAAGGTATTACAATACGAGGGATGGAATATAAGTGCTCTGCATTTTCTGATGACTTTTTGGCTTACCTCACAGACCCGCATGTCTCTCTCCCCTCGTTGATGTCCGAACTGTCCCGTTTTGGAACATGGTCTAACTTCAAGATCAACTTCTCCAAGTCTGAGGCTTTGAATGTTTCTCTCTCGGTCCTGGTAGTGTCGCTTCTCAAAATAAATTTTCCCTTCTCTTGGCCCTCTATGGGTATAACATACTTGGGTGCACTTATAAGTAGTGACCTTACGCAACTGTTTACAAATAATTTCATTCCCCTACTAGCCAAGTTTTGCACAGATCTCAATTCCTGGCATAAGACAGAATTCTCCTGGTTTGGCCGTATTAATATTATCAAAATGTCTCTCCTTCCCAGATTACTATTTCTCTTGCAGACGATCCCCATCTCCATCCCATCCTCTTACTGGTTGCATATCCAGCAGTGCTTTGGATCCTTCATATGGCCAACAGGTAGTCCCCGTCTGAGTAGAACTATTCTTACTCGATCCAGAGATGCGAATGGGGTTGGTCTGCCGGACTGTCATCTCTATTACTTGGCGTCGACTCATGCTCGTGTTCTGTATTTTTTTCATAATCGCGACTCAAAAATTTGGGTTCGTTTAGCCCAGCAACTCTGCCCTGGTACCCTACCTACCCTGCCGTGGACCCTGTCTGGAAACAGACCGACTCAAGCCTCATTTGTTGTTTACCACACTCTCTTGGCATTGTGGTCTTCAGTGGTGGGAGGTTTGCTCATAGACCCATTGGGTCCTTTAACCCCTATTACTGACAATCCAGCCTTTCCAGCTGGTAGGACTCATCTCTCCTTCCTAGGCAGGACGTCCACTAATCCTATGTATTTTACTCAGGTCCGTTCCGATTTCCCTCTACTCCCTTTAGCCTCTATCTACCCAGCTGATACGCCCTCCACTCGCCTACTGTTTGCATATTCCCAGTTAAAACATTTTTATGGTGCTATTAATCGCCGCGCCCATCTTCATCGGCTGCTTACTGACTTCGAACGCTTATGTGTTTGCACCCTCTCCCCTACCCATGCCATCTCCACATTATATAAACTCCTCCTTGCCCAACGATCCCACCACCTTCCTTCCTTCTAAAGGGCTTGGGAGAAAGAATTACATACGACATTCAATGACGCACAATGGAAGCGTTGTTTCTGTCTCTCTCAAAAAGCCTCTATAGCCATCAGAGCCCAGGAAACTAGTTACAAAATTGTTTCTAGATGGTACCGGGTTCCTTCATAAATGGTATCCGTCCATGCCTGACAATTGTTGGCGTTGTGGAGCTATGGGAGGTTCCATGTCTCATGTTTGGTGGAGTTGCCCCTTGTTGAGGAGTTTTTGGGATGCAGTATTTAAAATAATATTAGAGGTTACAGGAGTCTCTGTTCACCAATTCTCCAGAGGCGGCTCTTTTATTTATGTTTCATATGCCATTACACATTTATAAAAGTTCCCTAACTAGGCATCTCCTTCAAGTGGCAAAATCGGTAATCCCCCAACGTTAGATGAGTGGTTTCAAAAGGTTACCTTGATACAGAGAATTGAACACCTGGTGGCCCATTCCCCGCCTGCTTCTGTAAGATAAACGTCTACATGGTCTCCATGGATTACGTGCGTTTCTTCTTCCTCCTATCTTACTGCAGTAACTTGAGTCACACCCCCCCTTTTTCATATGTGACTTATTTTGAGGAGATGTTCCTTGCAGTTCCCTGGGATTTTGCTGGTTCGAAAGTGCCCCTACTATGTGTATTGCGGTTCTTGCTCTTTTCTGTTTTTGTTCATGCCATGATATTCCGGAACTGGAGTCCAGGCTCCCCATATTTTCCTCCTTTCCTTACCTTTCCCTTTCCCTTCTCTGTAATTTTTTATATTATTTTTCTTCCCCTGTCTAGGATAATGTGCATCTCTTCCTCTGATTGCATTCATTGCCCCATTTTACCTTATGTTGTATAGGAGTCTGAGCTGTTATTTTTATGTTTCGTCCTTTGTAGTGCTCCTCTTTTTTAGGCTCATTATTGCTGCTGTTGTATACTGTCCTTTGTACTGGGATATGATGCACAATTTTCTGTTTTGCTTTGGGCTTTGGCCTTATTTGTTGTCTTCCTTTAGTGTATGGAGGCCTTCCCTCCACTGTGTTCTGTATCTGTGTATATTGAAACTCAATAAAAAAATGTGAATATGAAAAGATCAGGGGCAAAAGCCCCAAGACATATGTTGCCACCCAAATATAGCTACAACACTAAATAGAACTAGACAGTATCAAACATGATAAGATTAGATGCAGCGGCTCAGCAGACAGTATCATACCTCATACCTCCCCACTTTAAAGTATTGCAAAGAGGGACAACCGATGCGGCAACATCCTTTTAAGACACACCTCTAATCTCACCCAATCTCCGCCCATACACACCCAGTTCAGCCCACACAGTATCATGCTCCCACAGTGCCTCCCCACAGTATAATGCCCCCATAGAACCCCCACACAGTATAATGCCAAATAGCTTCCCCCACACAGTATAATGCCCCCATAGATGCACTCATCCAGTATAATGCCCACACAGATGCCCATATACAGTATAATTCCCCCCATAGCTGCCTCCATACAGTATAATGCCCACACAGTTGTCCCCATACAGTATAATACCCTATAGTGCCACAATGCCCTTCTAGATAGTGCCACAGTGCCCACTGTAGATAGTGCCCACAAAGATTGTGCCAGTGTCCACATAACACCCCTGTGTTCACATAGTGCCACAGTGCCCACATATTAAGTGCCAGTGCCCACATGAAAAGTACCAGTGCCCACATAGTGTCATGGTGCTCATGTAGATGGTGCAACCGTGCCCACATATTAAGTGCCATATAGATGGTGCTAATATAGTGCCATATTGCCCATGTAGATAGTGCTACAATGCCCACATATAAAGTGCCAGTGCCCACATATAAAGTGCCAGTGCCTACATAGTGTCACAGTGCTCACGTCAATATATGCATTGTGATGTCAGGGGCTTCTCCAGGAGAGGCAATGCTCTGGATGGAGATTTGACTCCTGGAAGAGTGCCAGGGGCGCCTCTAGGAGCGGAATCCCTAGCCAGAGAATCGGCAACACTCTAGCTGGGAATTTTGCTTCAGGAAGATCCCCTGCCATCACTGTCCATATATTGAGAGCGATGTCAGAGGCTCCCTCTAGAAGCGGAATCCCCGGCCAGAGCGTCGGCAACGCTCTGGCCAGGGATTCTTCTCCAGGAGAAGCCCCTGACATCACTGTCCATATATGGACAGTAATGTTAGGGCTTTAAAATGTTGGAATCCCCGGGCAGAGCATCGGCAACCCTCCGCTCCTGAAAGAACCGCTGACGTCATTTTCAATATATGGACAATGACGTCAAGGGCTTTACCAAGACAGGAGTACCAGGCCAGAGAGCTTGCTCTGCTCTAATCTGGGATTCCATAGTTGAATGTTGAAGCAGGGAGATGATGGTTCCCTGATTCAGCATTGGATTAAATTGTATCTGCGTACTGAGGACGCAGATACAGTTGAAACCGGGATATACCACCGGCTGCCCGGGACAGTGGGACACCGCACGGAATCCGGGACTGTCCCGCTGAATCTGGGATGATTGGGAGATATGCATTTATGATAAGATTAGATACAGAGGCTCAGTAAACAGTATCACACATGATAGGTGTAAATACATCGGCATTTCACACATTATAGGATTTGATACAGGGACCCAGCAAACAATATCACACATAATTGTCTTAGATACACGGCCCAGAAGATAGTATCACACATGATAGGCTTAGATACAAGGCCCCAGCACTGAGTAACACACATGATAGGCCTAGATACAGAGTCCCAGCAGTCAGTATCACATATGATAGACTTAGATAAAGGGCTCCAGCAGTAAGTATCCTTGTACTTACCCTCATACCCTCAGGGGCAGATTTGGCATTTTGGGAGCCCCAAGCAAATTTATGTCTGGTAGCCCTGATCAAAGACACTTGTAGAAAGTGCCCTACACAGTGCCCCCTGTACATTTTGTCACACCTCCCTGTATAGTGTCACACACACAAAGTTGCCAACATTCCCAAATTTGCCAGGACTGTCCCGAAGAAACAATCCTGGCAAATTACAGTCCTGGACTGTGTCCCGGCAACTTGAAGTGGCAACTGCAGTATTAAATTCTATATGTGTCCCCACAAGGCAGAAGGGTAGATACAATTCAATACTAGGGCAGAGAAGGGAGACTGCTCCCTGCTCTGCAATTCACTAGTCTACAGGCCACGTTAGGCCTGCAGCCTATAAACGCTGGGACATGATCCCTGCGCATGCCTGGGCAATGATGTCACTAGATCGCGCCAGCCTAAGCAAGGATCCTGCCTTGGCGCCTCATAAGCTGCAGGACTGAGGAGACTGTGGAGCTCCGTTTTTCGTGGGAACTGGTCTTGGTGAGTATAAGGTCTTTTTATTTGCATGGGTGGCACCCGGACACTATTTACAAGGGGGCTGTGTGGCATTATCTATGGGGGGGCTATGTGGCACTATTTACAAGGGGAGGAGTTTGGCACTATTTATAAAGGGGGGAGTGTAGCACTAACTATAAAGGGTGGCGTGCGTGGCACTATCTATAAAGAGGGGAGTATGTGGCGCTATCTATAAAGCGGGGAGTGTGGCACTATCTACAAAGGGAAGAGTGTGGCACTATCTACAAGGGGGTCTGTGTGACACTATCTATAGGGGCTGATTGTGGCACTATCTACAGGGGTTGTGTGTGACACTATCCACAGGGGTCTGTGTGTGGCACTATCTACAGGGGCACTGTGGAACTATCTACAGAGGGCACTGTGGCACTCTCTAACTAGGGAGCTTCGTGGCACTATCTACAGGGGGCAATGTGGCACTTTCAACACAGGGTACTGGGGCACTATTTACAGAGGGCACTGTGCCACTATCTACAGAGGGCACTGTGCCACTATCTACAGAGGGAACTGTAGCACTATCCATAGAGGACACTGGCACTATCTAAAAAATGTGTGTGTGGCGCAATCTACAGGGGGGCTGTGTGGCACTATCTACAGGGGTGGCACTCTCTGCAGGGGGTTTGTGGCACTATATACAGGGGGCACTGTGGTATCATCTACAGTAAGCAGTGTGTGGCAATATCTACAGGGAGCAGTGTTACTGGTTGCAGTATGGTACACCATCTACAAGTGGCACTGAATGTGGCACTATCTACACTGGTTTTTATGCTACCAGTAGTGGTCAGCACATATCACCTAGCCCTAGTGATAAAGTGAAATATCACCTGCCTGTATATAACCAGGTAACAAGAGAGATATACTGGTCACCATAGTAGTTGTCAACCAAACTAGTGCAGATATTTTTGTTTGTTTACTTGTATTCAGAAATTCTAGGAAGAAAGCCATGCCTCATTAGCCACACCCAGCAGATAAACCATACCCCTATAAGACACATCCACCAGATAAGCCACACCCTAAGTGTCCCTGGAAAATAAATTCAAATGTTGGCAACTATGCACACAGTCCCCCTGTAGATAGTGCTACACAATGCCCCTGTAGATAGTGACACCCCCCCTGTGCATAGTGACACCCCCCTGTAGGTAGTGCCCCAATTAAATTATAGTTTCCCCCTAACACATAATAAAATGTATACTTACCTATTAAAGTTCTGACAATGAATTGAGCAGTACAGTCTCACAGCCTCCACAGCCCTGTTAGGCCTGCAGCCTATGAGACGCCACGTCATCGGGCCAGCCTGCGCAGGAATCCTGTGTCTTATAGGCTGCAGACCAAACGTGGCCTGTAGCCTAGTTAATGGTGGAGCAGGGAGCTGATAGCTCCCTGCTTCACCATAGTAATCAATTGTATCTGCGTCCTCAGGACGCAGATACAATTGAATGCAGCAGTCGCCCGGGGATTCGGGGGACCAGGCTCAAAATCTGGGGATGCCCCTGAGTCCGCACCATCACCTTAACATATAGTTACGGTGACATGCACTAATACGGCAGCGACGTAACTGTATGTTGGATGTCCCCAAGGGGTTAAACAGAGCAGCATAGTATAAGAAGTGAAATAACAAAATTACTGTCTCTACTCTGTCTGGCAACAGTTTTTTTTATTAGCGCTCGCTTTGAGCTAAAGAGCTAAAGATGTAATATGTTTGCCGTAAAGATATGTAATGATCTGTCACTTCATAATATTTCCAAAGGTGTAGCTGGAAATAATCATCACTCTTACAGTAATTCCCCTTGAGACCTATAAGATATTAGCATAAAGACAGAAACATTTGACTTTCACCTCATACTTGCTCATTATATTGTTTAGAATCTGAGCTAACTAGCAAATTGTGTGATTTTGCTGTAAAAGCAAATTGACCTCTAACTGAGAAAGAACGAACAGCAGATACTAATTAGAATACAAGGACGAACATTTATAAATAAGTTTGTATAAATAAATGCAAAGTTGTATAAAGCTTTGTAACATAATATATTCCCTCATTATAACTGCATGTATATATTAGAAATTGTACTAGAATTTTCAAACTGCAAATAGTAGGGATTAGACCTATTAAAGATTAAAGGGGTTGTCCGAGCACGGAACGGTTTTTCATACTGTAGACCTATCCGCAGCATAGGTCATCAGTATATGATTGGTGAGGGTCCAACACCCAGACCCTGCACCGATCAGCTGATCCGGCTACCTCCGGGCACCAGATATCCTTGCCGGAAGCAAATGGCTTGAGTCACAGAATAGCGGCAGAGCTGCAGTCAAGTGAAAAGGAGCAGAGTTGCAGCTCTGCAACATGGCCAGTCGGCCACTATGCAGTGTACAGAGGCATCTGCTTCCAGGCACCGAAAACTGCATGCAGTGCATAACATCCGTTGCCGTAGCAGTTGATTGGTGCAAGGTCCAAACGTCGGACCCCCACCGATCATATACTGATGACCTATCCTGCGGAGTCCCAAGCAGAGCGCTAGTACAGGCTCTGCTCCGGGACTCTGTGGAATTCCCTGACATAGCTGTCCATATATGGACAGTGTGTCAGGGTCTTCCCCAGAGCGGATTCCCGAGCAGAGTGCTAGTATCGGCTCTGCTCCGGGACTCTGTGAAATTCCCTGACATCGCTGTCCATATATGGACAGTGTGTCAGGGTCTTCCCCAGAGAGGAGTCCCGAGCAGAGCGCTAGTACAGGCTCTGCTCCGGGACTCTGTGGAATTCCCCAGAGCAGGAGTCCCAGTGATGTCAGAACCACAGCTGGAGTCCCAGGAAGAGCCTACTAGCGCTCTGCCCGGGACTCCAGCTCTGGGGTTGCCCCTGACATCTCTGTCCATATATGGACAGTGATGTCAGGAGCAGAGCTGGAATCCCAGGCAGAGTGCTAGAAGCGGCTCTGCTCCGGGACTCCAGCGCTGGGCAAGCCCCTGACATCACTGTGGCAGCATCTGCGGAGGGCATTGTGGCAGCATCTGCGGAGGACACTGTGGCAGCATCTGTGGAGGGCACTGTGGCAGCATCTACGGAGGGCACTGTGGCAGCATCTACGGAGGGCACTGAGGCAGCATCTACGGAGGGCACTGCGGCAGCATCCACGGAGGGCACTGCGGCAGCATCCACGGAGGGCACTGCGGCAGCATCCACGGAGGACACTGCGGCAGCATCCACGGAGGGCTGGGTATTATAAGGCTGGGAACGTCCAAAAACAATGAGCCTTCCCAGCCTGGTAATGCTAGGCTGCGGCTGCTTTATTGTATCTGGCTGGTTATGAAAAGTTAGGGGGACCATATGTCGTTTTTTTATTAAAAAAAACAACAACATGGGATTCCCCATTGGCCTAGCATCAGGGTGGGAAGGCCCATTGTTTTTGGGCTTTCCCAGCCTAATAATACCATCCTGCGGCTGGTCGGGGACTGGATTGTACCCGGCTCTTCCCAGGACCCAGGGGCGTAACTAGGAAAGACTGGGTCCCATAGCAAACTTTTGACTGGGGCTCCCCCTCCCCTGGGTGTCACACAACCCCCCCCCCTTGTAGATAACACCATACAGCCCCCCTGTAGATAACGCCATACAGCCCCCCTGCAGAGAACGCCATACAGCCCCCCCTGTAGAGAACGCCATACAGCCCCCCCTGTAGAGAACGCCATACAGCCCCCCCCCCTTTAGAGAACGCCATACAGCCCCCCCTGTAGGGAACGCCATACAGCCCCCCCTGTAGAGAACGCCATACAGCCCCCCCTGTAGGGAACGCCATACAGCTCCCCCCCTGTAGGGAACGCCATACAGCCACCCCCCCTGTAGGGAACGCCATACAGCGTTCCCCCCCTGTAGGGAACGCCATACAGCGTCCCCCCTCCCAAAAAAATGTGACCTATACATGTATCCCCTCTCCACAGGATCTCCACAGGATAGGGGATACATGTGTGATCGCTGGCAGCGATAGGGAGAACGGGGGACTGAAAGTCCCCTGAACTTCTCCATGACAAACCTCTGACTTCCGGCGTCTGCGCAGCTCAATAAAAATGAAAGGAGCGCTGGTCACGCATGCGCACAAGCACGACCGGCGCTCCATTTATTTCTACGGAGCTGCCGACACAGTCGCCGGAAGTCCGAGGTTTGTGATGGAGAACTTCAGGGGACTTTCAGTCCCCCGTTCTCCCTATCAATGCCAGCGATCACACATGTATCCCCTGTCCTGTGGAGATGCTGTGGAGAGGGGATACATGTCCTGTGGAGAGGGGATACATGTCCTGTGGAGAGGGGATACATGTCCTGTGGAGAGGGGATACATGTCCTGTGGAGAGGGGGGGGATACATGTATTTTGCTCTATTTTGCGCCTTCTGGACCAGACACCGTTTAGCCATTTTTAGCACATGTTAGTTAAATGGCTATAACTTTTGTATTTGTTGGGCTAACCACGTGATTTTTGCGACGTTTTTTCCATAGACCATGCAGGTTTCATTTTGTATCGTTTTTATACACACCTTTTTTGCTATTTTAGAATTTGTATTCATAAAGTTTGAAAATAATAGTAAAAAAATAAGCTTTTTTACATTTCAGCAATTTTTTTTTTGGTAATAACATAGTTTTACCCTAAAATAGACCTTTTATTTGTGATCGCCATTGTCTACCGTAAATTTTTATATATTACATGTCTATATTAGGGTAATTGGGTCAGCGCTAGCGTTACAACAATTGGCGGGAGGGAACGTTTTTTTTTGGGGGTGGGTATTTTATGTGTATTTATTATTTAAACTTTTTTTGCACTTTACTTTATTATTTTTTTTATTACTATGGTCTGTCCCCCAAAGGTCAAAGAAGACCTTTGGGGAACTTTATATATTTTTTTTCTTTCTTTTACACCATGTTTTTCCCCTGTAACTGGAGCTGCACAGCAGCCCCAGTTACAGGGGAAATCAGCCCTCTCACAGTGACGATTGTCACTAATAGGGCTGTGCTGGGTCTAGTAAGACCCAGCAGCAGCCTGCCACTAACGGCACCCGGCGATCATGTGACCAGTCACATGATCACCGGGAGGAATAGAGATGGCGCCGCTGCTGCTGTCTCTATTCCTGTACACAGCGCACATTCAGCGCTGTGTACAAGTGATCAGAGAAGACAGAAGCAGCGAAAGCTGCTTCTATCCTCTCCTCAGGGTCCCCGGCAGTCACTGACAGCCGGAGACCCGACATTCAGCTGCCCGATCGCTCGGACAGCAAGTTAAAACCCGAGCCGTAGAAAGTCTATGGCTCGGATTTTAAGGACCCTGACCGCTGGCCGTAAAAATACAGCCAGCGGTCGGGAACCAGTTAATGGCAGAGCGGGGAGATACCTCCCTGCTCTGCCGTAGTGTTCAGTGGCGTCCCGCTGTAGCAGCCATAGCGGCTGCTAGCGGAGCCTCCGGCCATGGTGGGGGCCCGTGCCGGCGGGCGACATGGGCCCCCTCATGCCGCGGGCCCCGTAGCAGCCGCTACTGCTGCTACGGCGGTAGTTACGCCACTGCCAGGACCCCTGGTGGTGGTGGATACCGGGGTAATAATGGAGGGGTTAGTGTTAGCCTCTTCACCTGCTAACACTAAGCCCCACCTTAGTAATGGATGCTGTATATCAGACAGCCACCATTACTAAGGCAGTAGGAATGAAGTTAAAAAAGACACCAACACAGAAAAAATATTTTATTGAAATAAAACCCCCCTCACAACCCTCGTTAACCATTTTATTGAAAATAAAAACACTGTCATCGAAGTAGTCCTCAAATCCGAAGTATTCCAATGACCGAAACAGAAATAAAACACAAAAAAAGCATTAGTAACACTAATATCTAAAAAAGCAAAACTATTATCATACTTACCTTCCTGGGTCTGTAACAGTAAACTAAGCAATGACAGCTCTAAGCTGTCATTGGTTAGTTTACATCACGTGATCAAAGGTTACCTCAGTTCATTGGCCTAATTTTAAAAGTATGACAATGTACTGATGTAACCGACTGAGCGTAATTTTCTCCAGTCGGGAAAGGGGGCCGTTGCATGAGTGTTTTTTTCTTTTTAAATATTAAACTGTGACCTAATCAATAATAGGGGAAATGTGCCCCATTGTTAATGTGGGGCACAGGGGAGGGAATGTTAACAGGGTAGCACTGAGCATTTATTTTAGGGTCATTTCTCACATTTCTTAACCCCTTTAGGACGCAGCCAGTTTTGTGTCACTTTATGTGGTAATAACTCCGCAATGCTTTTACCTATCCAAGCGATTCTGAGATTGCTTTCTCGTGACATATTGTACTTTATGATAGTGGAACGTTACAAGGACGTTACAAGGCTTAGAACTTTAGCAGCAATTTCTCACATTTTCAAGAAAATTTCAAAAGGCTATTTTTACAGGGGCCAGTTCAGTTCTGAAGTGGTGTTGAGGGCCTTATATATTATAATACCCAAATAAATCACCACATTTTAAAAACTGCACCCCTCAAAGTATTCAAAATAGCATTCAGACAGTATTTTAACCTTTTAGGCGTTTCACAGGAAATAAAGCAAAGTAGAGGGGAAATTTACAAATTTCTCTTTTTTTTGCCGAAATTCATTTGTAATAAAAAAAATTGTATAACACAAAAAGTTTTACGAGAGAAATGCAACTCAATATATATTGCCCAGATTGTGCAGTTTTTAGAAATATCCCACATGTGGCCCTAGTGGAGTAATGGACTGAAGCACCGGCCTCAGAAGCAAAGGAGCACCTGGTGGATTTTGGGGCCTCCTTTTTTTAGGAATATATTTTAGGCACCATGTCAGGTTTGAGAAGGTCTTGTGGTGCCAAAACAGTGGAAATCCCCCAAAAGTGACCCCATTTTGGAAACTACACCCCTCAAGAAATTTTTTAAGAGGTATAGTTAGCATTTTTAGCCCACAGGTTTTTTTGCTAAATTTATTGGAACTGGTCTGTGAAAATGAAAATCTACTTTTTTTCTGAAAAAACATACAATGTTTTAGTTTTACAAGGAATAAAGGAAAAAAAGCCCCCCAACATTTGTAAAGCAACATCTCCCGATTAAAGCAATACCCTATATGTGGTAATAAACTGCTGTTTGGACCCACGGCAGGGCTCAGAAGGGAACGAGGGCCATTTGGATTTTGGAGCGCAGATTTTGCTGGATTGGTTTTTGGTGCCATGTCGTGTTTGCAAAGCCCTGGAGGGACCATAACAGTGGAAACTCCCCAAAAGTGACCCCATTTTGGAAACTACACCCCTCAAGGAATTTTTCAAGAGGTATAGTTAGCATGTTTAGCCCACAGGTTTTTTGCTAAATTTATTATGAACTGGTCTGTGAAAATGAAAATCTACTTTTTTTCTGAAAAAACATACGATGTTTTAGTTTTTACAAGGAATAAAGGAGAAAAAGCCCCCCAACATTTGTAAAGCAATGTCTCCCGATTACGGCAATACCCTATATGTGGTAATAAACTGCTGTTTGGACCCACGGCAGGGCTCAGAAGGGAACGAGGGCCATTTGGATTTTGGAGCGCAGATTTTGCTGGATTGGTTTTCGGTGCCATATCGTGTTTGCAAAGCCCTGGAGGGACCATAACAGTGGAAACTCCCCAAAATTGACCCCATTTTGGAAACTACACCCCTCAAGGAATTTTTCTAGGGGTACAGTTAGCATTTTGACCCTACACGGTTTTTGCTGAATTTATGGGAATTATGCCATGAAATTGAAAATCTAAATTTTTTCTAATAAGATGTAGTTTTAGGTCAGATTTTTTCATTTTTACAACAGATAAAGGAGAAAAAACACCCCAATATTTGTAAAGCAAACTCTTCTGAGCACAGCAATACCCCATATGTGGTAATAAACTGCTGTTTGGACACATGGCGGAAGTTAGAAAAGATGGAGCGCCATTTGACTTTTGGAGCTCAAGTTTTGCTGGAATGGTTTGCGGCCCCATGTCACATTTGCTAAGCCACTGAGGGGCCAAAATAGTGCAAACCCGGCAAAAGTGACCCCATTTGGGAAACTATACCCCTCGTGGAATTTATCTAGCGGTATAGTGAGCATTTTGATCCCACAGTTTTTTTGCTGAATTATTGGGATTATGCAGTGAAAATGAAAATCTACATTCTTTCCACTAAAATGTTGAATTGTTTTCATTTTCACAAGGAATAAAGGAGCCCCTGAGGTACACGTACAGTAGAAACCCCTGAAAAGTGACTCCATTTTGGAAACTTTACCCCTCAGGGTAATCATCTAGGGGTGTACTGAGCATTTTGATCCCACAGGTGTTTCATAGATTGTATTAGAATGAGGCAGTGAAAATGAAAAATTATTTTTTTCCCCAAAAATATGTAGTTTTGCACCCATTTTTTTCCCCACAAGGGGTAATAGGAGAAAAAACAACACATAATTTGTTACCCAATTTCTCCCGAGTACAGCAATACCCCATGTGTGGCCCTAAACTGCTGTTTGGTCACATGGCAGAGCTCAAAATGGAAGGAGTGTCGTTTGGCTTTTAGAGCCAAGATTTTGCTGGACTGGTGTACGGGCGCCATGTCACATTTGCAGAGCTCCCTTAGGTACCAGAGTAGAGTGTAAAACCATGAGAAGTGACCCCGTTTGGTAAACTACACCCCTCAAGGCATTTATCATTTGCCTGGATATATGACAGGGTTTAGGAGTGAAAGGCGCATGTGAGGCCTATTTTGCTGATTTTCGCAGCATTAGCCCACAATGGCAGAGCTCTGGGGTCAAATAGTAAAACAAACCCCCAAGTAGTGACCCCCATTTTGGAAACTGCACCCCTGAAGGCATTTTGACCACACAGTTTTTTTTTCTATTAGAAATGAATGCTCAGTGGATGGTGCAAAGTGAAAAAGTGAAAATTGCAAATTTCCACAGGTATGTGCCATTTTAGTGCACAATATTTTGTGCCCAGTTCGTGCCACTGAAGACAAATACCTCAAACTGTTAAGCGGGTTCTCCCGGGTATGGCGATGCCATATATGTGGACGTACACTGCTGCTTGGGTACACTGTAGGGCTCAGAAGGGAGGGAGCGCCATTTGGCTTTTGGAGCGTGGATTTTGCTCGCTAGTTGTTCTGTTTGGGGTATTACAGGTATTTCAGTTTATGATGTGGGGGTACATGTAATCTGTGCGGAGAACAACAGGGTATAATAAGAGGGTATAATAATTGGATAAATAAATAATAATCCGCAGACATGTGGTCGCTGTCGCACTGATAAATGGCGCCCAATCTTATCCGCTTTTGGACACTCTGCACATTTTGCATCGCCATATTCTGAGAGCCAAAACTTCTTTATTTTTTCTCCACCAGAGCTGTGTGAGGGCTTATTTGTTGCGGTAAATTCTGTAGATATCATTGGTAACATTTTGGGGTACATGCGATTTTTTGATCACTTTTCGTATTTCATTTTTTGGCAAGCAAGGTGACCAAAAACCCTCAATTCTGATGTTTTTTATTATTTTTTTTTTACGGCGTTCGCCATGCACTATGAATGACAATTTTAGTTTATTCTGCGGGTTAGTACGATTACGGCGATAACATATGTATATAGTTTCACTTATGTTTTGCAGCGTCTGCACGATAATGTCACCATATTCTGAGAGCGATAACTTTTTTATTTTTCCGTCAAAAAAGCGGTGGGAGGGCTTGTTTTTTGCGGGACGGGCTGCAGTTTTTAATGGTATAATTTTGGGGTACATGCAACTTTTAGATATCTTTTTTTATTCTGTTTTGCGAGGGGTAGCGACTAACAAACAGCGATTCTGGAATAGTTTCTTATTTAATTTTTTTACGGTGTTCACTATACGGGTAAAATAGCGTGATATTTTTATAGTTTGGGTCATTACGGACGCGGGGATACCACATATGTGTACTTTTTTAATGTTTTTTGTTTTTTTCTATAATAAAAAGACTTATTATAGGAAAAAAGGCTGTTATAGTGTTTTTTAACATGAAACTTATTTTTTTAACTTTTTTACAACATTTTCATTAACTTGTTTTAACTTTTTATTTTGTCCCACTAGGGAACTTGAAGGCATGAAGCCCTGATCGCTATTCTAATACACTGCACTACCTACATAGTGCAGTGTATTAGAGCTGTCAGCTATTCACTGACAGCAAACCTATTAGGCTTCGCCTCCCGGCGGGGCCTAATAGGCTTCCGTACTAGGAAGCGATTGTTAGGCTACGGTTGCCATAGCAACCATCGGAACACCCGCGGGTGCCGATGGTTGTCATTAGCAACCATAGGGCATGATCTAATCACTTAGATGCAGCCAAAGCTGCATCTAAGGGGCTAATCGGCCAGATCGGAGCCTAGCTCCGGTCCTGGTTGTTAGGGCACGATGTCAGCTGTGACAAACAGCTGACACCCGTGCCCGTGGCAACCATCGTGGTTGCCGACAGGCTACAAGACACTTCGATGCATCGATCGCATTGATCGATGCATCGAAGGGGTTAATCGACTGGATCGGAGCCTAGCTCCGGTCCTGGCCGTTGCAGAGGGGCGTCAGACAACTAATTACAGGTGGTGATAGTGCTGGCTCAGCTTCTGAGCCAGCGCCATCACATACACATGTCATGGAGCTGTGATTGGTCAGTCTGCTTTGACTGACCAATCACAGCGATCGCCGGGAGGAGACCGCTGTGAATGGTCCCCTGCCGTCTTACTGTGCCGGTCAACTGTCATAAACAGTTGACGGCACAGTTCTGTCACCTTGTCCTTTGACAGGGTGACAGTTTTTAGCCAGGACGCACCGGTACGTCCCAGTGCCTTAAAGAACTTCAATGCAGGACGTACCGGTGCGTCTTGGTGCGTTAAGGGGTTAAAGGGAAGGTGTCATGAATTTTTTTTTTCCAATTGCTTTTAGTATGATATTAAAATTTATTTTATTAATTTGTGTTCTTGTATTCTACTTTTTACTTTTTTCTTACTTTTACTTCTCTATGGGGGCTGCCATTTTTTTTTTCATCTCTGTATGTGTCCATTAATGACACATACAGAGATGGAATATGGCACATACAATCCCATAGAGAATGTGAACGGGAGCTGTTCCATTCACTACAGCGTACGCCGTCTGTGTGGGAACGGCGCATGCGCCGCTCCCACACAGACCAAAAGGAAGGTCTTTGGCAGAGCGAAATCCGGCACCATTTTCATGTGGACCGGAAGTTGCGGCCGGACAGTAAGATGACGACTTCCGGTCGCGGCTTCTGGCCATATGTTCAAGGAAGCGAAGGCACAAGGAATAGGAGAGGAGGCGGCAGCGGCGGCAGGAACAGGTAAGTTATGTTCGTATATGTGATGTGTGTTTTACGTTCGTGTATGTTTGTGTTATACTGTATGCTGAGCACTGTATCTAATCCTCCTACACTGTGCAGTCGCTCAGAAAATGGCGGAACACAGTGTAGGAGGTTTGACGATTCAAACCCCCTCCTTCTGGCACTAGCCAGAATAAGGGAGGGGGGATTGCATGATGACACTAGATAGTGTGTGTACCCCAAATTTGCAGCATAAAGCAATGAGGTTGCTTTACCACATTGACCATGCTGCAATTTTGGGAAGTGCTCCCTCTAGTGCCCAGCACATGGAAATGTTATAAATTAGAATCTAATTTATAATATTTCCTGACTTGTGAAAAATTAAAAAAATTAAAACAATGTGTTATCACTCAAATAATAATTTTTTAACTAAAAATAAAATAAAAAAAATTCTAGCGACACATTCCTTTTAAGTCTTGGTGTAGAGGAGAAGGCTTTGGGTTCCTAGAGCATTGGGCTGACTTTTCATTGGGGTACAAACTGTATTCTGCAGATGATTTGCACCTAAATGGAAGGGGGTCCGCTGTGCTGGGGGAGAGAATTCTAGCTGGGGTGGCGTAGTATTTAAACTAGGGCTGAGGAGGTAGGCCAATGTAGAAAATAAAGAGATAGTTAGGTTAGAGAGGGGTCAGACCTGTGGCGTAGCTATAGGTGGTCGCAGAGGTCACAATTGTGACTGGGCCCCGAAGCCAGGGGGCACGTGGCCCCCACCCCACCACATCAATAAAAAGTTACTATAGTAACTCGGGCCACGAGCCCCTGTTACTATAGTAACTGACTGTACTTACCTTCCTGGTTCCGGATCGCAGCGGACGTCCTGACGTCGCAGCTCTGTGCGCAGCGCATGACGTCACAACGCTATGCGCCGCGCACAACATCGAGAGGACAGAACTTCCGCCACGGCTGAAGAGGAAGGTAAGATTAGTTTCCCTGTCTGCTAAAGCTGATTGGCGGGGTCCGACTCCCGGGAGCCGGCCAATCAGCTGTTTTGAAGGGGCCGCAGCACTCGTACGAGAGCTGCTTCCCCTTCATTCCGGTCACATTGTGAATCCGTATCGGCAATTCACAGTGTGAGCGAGTGGTGAAATGAAGGGGAAGCAGCTCTCGTACAAGTGCTGCGGCTCCTTCAAAACAGCTGGTTGGCGGGGCTCCCGGGAGACGGACCCCGACACATTAGCTATTGATGGCCTATCCTGAGGATAGGCCATCAATGTTTAGGAACAGCAACCTAAAAGAATTGAGTCAAAGACCAAATTTAAATAAAGAATTATAATTTTTATTATTACACAATACAAGAAATAAATATATTTACTCACAAGTTTAAAAAGACAAGGATGACTACCACAGTGTGGAAAAAGAAGCCAGACACATGTGTATAATGGGGCTACTCTAATAGCATATGCATAACAAGGATATATATGAGAGACCAAGGTACATAAATAGATTAATAAATAAATTAATTACTAACACCTGGGTATACTTATCAAAAAAAGGCTTGTGTAAGGTCCCAAATGATGGTATATGGTTATACTCATTAATGTAGCCTAACATTTGATAATGCATAAATCATTAGTATAAAGTGCACATGCAGTTGAGTGAGAGCAGCTTACCCATATTATAGCACACTGTTGTCTGACATCACACCCGACGCACGTTTCGGGACCCCCGGACGAAGGCATTCCTCGCCGAAACGTGCGTCGGGTGTGATGCCAGACAACAGTGTGCTATAATATGGGTAAGCTGCTCTCACTCAACTGCATGTGCACTTTATACTAATGATTTATGCATTATCAAATGTTAGGCTACATTAATGAGTATAACCATATACCATCATTTGGGACCTTACACAAGCCTTTTTTTGATAAGTATACCCAGGTGTTAGTAATTAATTTATTTATTAATCTATTTATGTATCTTGGTCTCTCATATATATCCTTGTTATGCATATGCTATTACAATAGCCCCATTATACACATGTGTCTGGCTTCTTTTTCCACACTGTGGTAGTCATCCTTGTCTTTTTAAACTTGTGAGTAAATATATTTATTTCTTGTATTGTGTAATAATAAAAATTATAATTCTTTATTTAAATTTGGTCTTTGACTCAATTCTTTTAGGTTGTTGTTCTTACACATTATATGAGTCATTGCTAATGTTACCAGCAGTCATGGGTATTCACTGTGTTATATGCCCTTTTCCCCCCATATATTATATATTATTTGAAGTAATTTACTTTGTATGACCTTCAAGGGGTATTTTGGTTGTCCTCCGCATTGGTTGTGCATCAATGTTTAGGGACTGGATAACCCCTTTAAGCCTACGATGTAGCAGGCTTAGAGGGCCCATGTGACAGGATCACAGCTTGTGTGAGGCTGTCTGCTGGGCCCTGTATCTAAGCCAATCACATGGTAGGCTTAGATACATGGCCCATGTGTAATCCTCTCTGATGGGCCCTGTATATAAGCCTACTACACTGTAGGTTTAGATACAGGGCCCTAGCACACAGTAATCTTATACTGTATAAGATTACTGTCTGCTGGACCCTGTATCTAAGCCTACCTTGTGGTAGGCTTAGATACAGGGTCCCACAGATAGTATCTCACATGGGCCCTGTATCTAAGCCTAACACATGTGTTATAATCGTTTTTTGTGTGTTGTCTTACAGGTTCGGTCATTGGACTACATCAGATTCCAGGACTACTTCGATGACGGCTTTTTCTATTATCAATAAAATGCTTACTGAGGGTTGTGTGGGTTTTTTTTTATTTCAATAAAA
Organism: Rhinoderma darwinii; assembly: GCF_050947455.1. Taxonomy (NCBI): domain Eukaryota; kingdom Metazoa; phylum Chordata; class Amphibia; order Anura; family Rhinodermatidae; genus Rhinoderma; species Rhinoderma darwinii. Next base: position 141,995,158 of record NC_134690.1, read on the forward strand.
TATTTTTTCTATGTCTTTGTGTTTTTATTTTAAACTATATTACTACCTCCTTAGTAATGGCCGCCGGCTGATTGACAGCGTCCATTGCTAAGGCAGGGCTTAGTGTTAGCCGGTGCAGAGGCTAACACTAACCCCTATTATTACCCCGGTACCCACCGCCACCAGGGGTGCTGGGAAGAGCCGGGTACGATCCAGTACCTGACCATCTGTAGTGATGGTCGGGCACCGGGGCAGCCGCAGGCTGGTATTATCAGGGAGGGACAGGCCAGAAACAGTAGCCCTTCCAACCCTGGTGATGCTAGGCTGCTGCTGCTTTATTGTATCTGGCTGGTTATGAAAAATGGGGGGAACCCCACGTCATTTAAAAAAAATAAAATGAAAAATAATTGGAAAGAACGATGTGGGGTCCCCCACAATTTTCAAAACCAGCCAGAAACAACATAGCAGCAGCAGCAGCCTAGCATTACCGGGGTGGGTATGGGCCACTGTTTTTGGACTTCCACAGCCTAAAACTACCAGCCTGCAGCCACCCCTGTGCCTGACCGTCACTACAGATGGTTGGGTACTGGTTCGTACCTGGCTCTTCCCAGTACCCCTGGTGGCGGTCGGTACCGGTTTAATAATGGGGGTTAGTGTCAGCCTCTGCACCGGCTAACATTAAGCCCCGCCTTAGTAATGGAGGTTGTCAATCAGCCAGCGGCCATTACTAAGACGGTGATAATAAAGTTTAAAAAAATACAAGCTCATAGAAAAAATATTTTATTGAAATAAAAAAACAACCCCCATTAACCATTTTTTTTTAGAATAAAAAAACGCTGTCATATAAGTAATCCTCGAATCCGAAGTAGTCCAACAACCGAACCTATAAAAAAAACAAACACACAAAAATAATTAGTAACACATAAAGAAGCAAAATTATTATTCTTACCTTTCCTGGGTCCAGCGCTGGAGCCGCAATGTCAGCGAGCTGAGTCATGTATCTAATCTGATCATGTGTGATACTGTCTGCTGAGCCACTGTATCTAATCCACTGGCGTAGCTATAGGGGTCGCAGCGGTCGCAATTGCGACCGGGCCCCGAAGCCAGGGGGCCCACAGGCCCCCGCACCACATCAATAAAGTGTTACTATAGTAACTCAGGCCGCGGGCCACTGTTACTATAGTAACAGACTTTACTTACCTTCCTGGTTACGGATCGCAACGGAGATCCTGACGTCAAGCGCTGTGCGCAGCGCATGACGTCACAGCGCTATGCGCCGCGCACAGCATCGAGACGACAGAACTATCGCCGCGGCTGAAGAGGAAGCTAAGCTTGGCCCTGACTGGCGGGGTCCGACTCCCGGGACCCGCCAATCAGCTGTTTTGAAAGGGTCACAGCACTCATACGAGAGCTGCTCCCCTTCATTCCGGTCACTTCATTCCGGTCACACTGTGAATCGGTGTCGGCGATTCACAGTGTGAGCGAGTAATGAAATGAAGGGGAAGCAGCTCTCGTACGAGTGCTGAGGACTCTTCATAACAGCTGATTTGCGGGTCCCGGGAGACACATCAGCTATTGATGGCCTTTCCTGTGGATAGGCCATCAATGTTTAGGGACTGCACAACCCCTAAGCCTACGATGTAGCAGGCTTAGGGGGCCCATGAGACAGGATCACAGATTGTGTGATCCTGTCTGCTGGGCCCTGTATCTAAGCCAATCACATGGTAGGCTTAGATACATGGCCCATGCATGATCCTGTCTGCTGGGCCCTGTATATAAACCAATCACATGGTAGGCTTAGATACATGGCCCATGTGTGATCCTGTCTGATGGGCCCTGTATCTAAGCCTACCACACTGTAGGTTTATATACTGGACCCCAGCACACAGTAATCTTATACTGTATAAGATTACTGTCTGCTGGACCCTGTATCTTAGCCTACGTTGTGGTAGGCTTAGATACAGGGTCCCACAGATAGTATCACACATGGGCCCTGTATCTAAGCCTAACACATGTGTTACTAATTGTTTTTCTTGTGTGTTTTCTTACAGGTTCGGTCGTTGGACTACGGCGGATTCCAGGACTACTTCGATGACAGATTTTTTTTTTATTTCAATAAAATGGTTAATGAGGGTTGTGTGAGTTTTTTATTTTTATTTCAATAAAATATTTTTTCTATGTCTTTGTGTTTATTTTAAAACTATATTACTACCGCCTTAATAATGGCCGTTGGCTGATTGACAGTATCCATTGCTAAGGCGGGGCTTAGTGTTAGATGGTGCAGAGGCGAACACTAACCCCCTTTATTACCCCGGTACCCACCGCCACCACGGGTGCTGGGAAGAGCCGGGTACCATCCAGTACCTGACCATCTGTAGTGATGGTCGGCCACTGGGGTGGCCGCAGGCTGGTATTATCAGGAGGGGAAAGGCCAAAAACAGTGGCCCTTCCCACCCTGGTGATGCTAGGCTGCTGCTGCTTTATTGTATCTGGCTGGTTATGAAAAATGGGGGGAGCCCCACGTCATTTAAAAAAAATAAAAAAAATAATAATAATATTTGGAAAGAACGATGTGGGGTCCCCCCCAATTTTCATAACCAGCCAGATACAACACAGCAGCAGCAGGCAGCATTACCAGGGTGGGAAGGGCCACTGTTTTTGGCCTTCCCCAGCCTAATACTACCAGCCTGCGGCCACCCCGGTGCTTGACCGTCACTACAGATGGACGGGTACTGGTTCGTACCCGGCTCTTCCCAGCATCCCTGGTGGCGGTGGGTACCGGGGTAATAATGGGGGTCAGTGTTGGCCTCTGCACCTGCTAACATTAAGGAGGTTGTCAATCAGCCAGCGGCCATTACTAAGGCTGTGAGAATAAAGTTTAAAAAGATACAAGCACATAGAAAAAATATTTTATTGAAATAAAAAAACACAACCCTCATTAACCATTTTATTGAGAATAAAAAAACGCTGTCATTGAAGTCCTCGAATCCGAAGTCCAACAACCGAACCTGTAAAAAAACACAAACACACAAAAATAATCAGTAACACAAAGAAGCAAAATTATTATTCTTACCTTTCCTGGGTCCAGCGCTGATGCCGCAATGTCAGCGAGCTGAGCCCTGTATCTAATCCTATCACGTGTGATACTGTCTGCTGAGCCCTGTATCTAATCCTATCACGTGTGATACTGTCTGCTGAGCCCTGTATCTAATCCTATCATGTGTGATACTGTCTGCTGGGCCCTATATCTAATCCTATCATGTGTGCTACTGTCTGCTGAGCCGCTGTATCTAATCCTATCATGTGTGATACTGCCTTCTGAGCCACTGTATCTAATCCGATCATGTGTGATACTGTCTGCTGGGCCTTGTATCTAATCGTATCATGTGTGATACTGTCTGCTGAGTCACTGTATCTAATCCTATCATGAGTGATACTGTCTGCTGAGCCACTGTGTCTAATCCTATCCATAGTTGATAGGGTCGTAGGGCTATAGATATGCTATGCTGTCTCCTATGCACACACACACATACATTTTGTTTGGACACATATGTATTGGGGCTATTTCCCCTGCCATTTTAAGTCCCTAGTGACGCCCCCAGCTGCTAGTGCTGCATTGTTGGGTCACTTAGGAGACCCAGCAATGCAGCTGAAAGCTGCGGACCGTCGGCCATGAGAAGTTTGCGGGGGGGGGGCCCAATAAGAACTATATTGGTCTTGGTCAGCCTATATTGGTGGGGGGAGAAACAGACTGTGGGGAGAGGACTAGGCAACAAGATAAGGAGATCCTTTTGTTACAAAGCAGCAGTGAAAAAAAATGCCCAAATGTCAAATATTCACATTTCTGATATTTGACAGGGTAAGTTCACACGTACACGTCCGTTACGGCTGAAATCACGGAGCTGATTTCAGGAGAAAACAGCTCCGCAATTTCAGACGTAATGGCAAGTGCAGGCGCTTTTCGCTGCGTCCATTACGGACGTAATTGGAGCTGTTTTTCCATGGAGTCAATGGAAAACGGCAACAATTACGTCTCAAGAAGTGACAGACACTTCTTTGATGCGGGAGTCTTTTTTACGCGCCATCTTTTGACAGCGGCGCGTAAAAAAAATGACCGTCGGCACAGAACATCGTAAAGCACATTCAAATGAATGGGCAGATGTTTGCCGCTTTGGAGCCGTATTTTCGGACGTAATTCGGGGCTAAAACGCCCGAATTACGTCCGTAAATAGGGCGTGTGAACATACCCATATATATATATAACAGATGGTGTTAAGCCACAATAAATAGTGAAAGTGAAGAATCCTATTAAATATATGGCCTAGTAATATGGCTTTTGCTCTAGTGTTCACTGCCAGTGATATCGTTTTGAATCTAGTATCATGTTCTATTTCTATGCCATCCCTGGTGCCACTAGTGCATAATAGTTTCTAGTTATGCCAACAGGTGTGGAGCCACTGGTTGGGGAATATTGCACTATGGGATAATAATCCTGGTATATTGTTTATGTGCTTGTTTAACCTTGTCTTTAGCTTCCTACCTGGTCACCCATCATGCTGTAGTCCAGAACTACACTCCAATAACAATGCCACATTTATTGTATTACAATCTATTTTCTCTTATGTCATATATGATTGCCCCACCTTTCATAGAGCGGAACTGATCACATTTTTTTGTTTTAAAATCCTGCATACTTTGCAGCACCTACATGGGACAAATCCCCTTAACATATCCTACTTATTTGACTTTTCTACTAAATGGCTCCCTATTAAATTATCTTTATTTGTACGAGCACGTCTGTACACCATTTGTGGTTTTTCTTAACACTGATCCCAACATTTTAGTTCGAGAGCTTTATTTAGAATTCCACTTTCCCTTAGAACAGTTTGTAATAAACAATGGCATAACATTTTTACATATATATTTTTTATTTACTTTTCTTCTGTTTTATTTATTAGTATGTCCCTATTTATTATTCTATCTAATTTTGTTGAAACTTTTTAATTAAAGAGGCTCTGTCACCACATTATTATTGTACATGATGTGATCTGTGCTGTAATGTAGATTACAGCAGTGTTTTTTATTTAGAAAAACAATCATTTTTGACGGAGTTATGACCTATATTAGCTTTATGCTAATGAGTTTCTTAATGAACAACTGGGCGTGTTTTATTTTTTGGCCAAGTGGGCGTTGTACAGAGGAGTGTATGACGCTGACCAATCAGCGTCATACACTTCTCCCCATTCATTGACACAGCACATAGCAATATAGCTATATCGCTATGTGCAGCCACATAAACACACTATAACTTTACTGCAGTGTCCTGGAGAGAAGTGTATGACGCTGATTGGTCACTGACTGGTCAGCGTCATACACTTCTCTCCACAACGCCCACTTGGCCAATAAGTAAAACACGCCCAGTTATTCATTAAGAAACTCGTTAGCATAAAGCTAAATAGGTCATAACTCTGTCAAAAATGATTGTTTTCTAAATAAAAACCACTGCTGCAATCTGCATTACAGCGCGGATCACATCATGTACAATGTAGGCCACTTATAATGTGGTGACAGAGCCTTTTTAAGTTTACACTTTGTGTTTCAAAACCTCCCTCTCGCGTGCAATTTTTTTTTTATCCGAAGAAGCTGATTTTTCAAAAATCTTTTCAAAATTACATCAAAAACTTTTCAAAGTTACATCAAAAACATTTCAAAGTTACGTCCTTTATGCGTGACCCTTAGGCTTTGTTCACACAGTGCAGATATCTTGCAGATTTTGCATGAATTTATTAAGCCAAAACCAGAATTGGATTCAGGAGAGGAGACTTTAAATATATCTTCTGTTCGTTATATTCCATTCCTAGTTTAGGCTTAAAAAATTACACGCAAAACCTGTATCAAATCTGCACTGTGTGAACAAGGCCTTAGGGCATGCCCAGATGTGGCGGATTTCTTCCGCAACTGTCCACATCAATGCCGCACAGAATCTGTGTTGCAGATTCTGTTGCGGATCTGCGCAAAATGGGCATTAAATTGATGCGGACTAGCCGTTGCGTATTGAGGTGAAAGTACTTCCCTTCTCTCTATCAGTGCAGGATAGAGAGAAGGGACAGCACTTTCCCTAGTGAAAGTAAAAGAATTTCATACTTACCGGCCGTTGTCTTGGTAACGCGTCCCTCTTTCGGCATCCAGCCCGATCTCCCTGGATGACGCGGCAGTCCATGTGACCACTGCAGCCTGTGATTGGCTGCAGCCGTCACTTAGACTGAAACGTCATCCTGGGAAGCAGGACTGGAGGAAGAAGCAGGGAGTTATCGGTAAGTATGAACTTCTATTTTTTTTACAGGTTGATGTATATTGTGATCGGTAGTCACTGTCCAGGGTGCAGAAACAGTTACTGCCGATCGTTTATCTCTTTCAGCACCCTGGACAGTGACTATTTACTGACGTCGCCTAGCAACGCTCCCGTAATTAAGGGTGCACACACGTAGTCAACCGTAATTACGGGAGCCCCAGTGACTTCCTCAGTCTGGCTGTAGACCTAGAAATACATAGGTCCAGCCAGAATGAAGAAATGCCATGTTAAAAAACCAATAAGCCCCGCAGCACACATAACATCTACATAACATCTGCGGACTTCATTGCAGAATTTTGAATCTCCATTGAAGTCAATGGAGAAATTCCGCAATGAGTCTGCAACCAGTACACCACACGTCCGCAACAACCATTGTATGCTGCGGACACCAAATTCCGCACCGCAGCCTATGCTCCGCAGCGGAATTGTCCGCAACGTGCAAACGAACCCTACTAAAAAGCTGTGGAAGGCAATGGAGTAATGGGTCCGCTGCGGATTTCCGCTGTGGAGTGTCCGCAGCGGAATTCCAGAGCAATTCCGCCACGTCTGGCCATGCCCTTACACTGACACATGGAGTGACTTAATTGAACATATGGCAAACTTTATTTTTCTTTGGCATTTCCCTTTTAAAGGGAATGTGTTGCTAGCAAAAAATGTATTTTTTTTTTTAGTTAAACAATTAGTGTGTACGTGATTAAACATTGTTCGATTTTTTTTTTTTTTTTCACGAGTCAGGAAATATTATAAATTAGATTCTAATTTATAATATTTCCCAGCACTGGTCACTAGATGGAGCAATTCCCAAAATTGCAGCATTGCATGTGGTAAAGCAACCACATTGCTTTATGCTGCAAAATTGGAAAAAAATCCCTCGCTCTAGTGAGCTCTCAGAATCCCCCCCTCCTTTATCCTGGCTAGTGCCGGGAGAAACGAGGGGATTGAACGGTCTAACCTCCTACACTGTGTGTCGCCATTTTTTGAGCTAACACACAGTGTAGAAGGTTTACATACACTAGTAAACACACACTGAAACACGAACATACATAGAAATCACTTACCTGCTCCTGCCGCCGCCGCTCCCTCCGGTCCATCCGCTCCGTCTGCTGCCGCTGCTCCAAGTGCACAAGTCCGGAAGCCGCGTCCGGAAGTAATAATCTTAATGTCCGGCCGCGACTTCCGGTCTACAGGAAAATGGCGCCGGACGGCGCTCAGTTTTTCTTGGACTGTGTGGGAGCGGCGCATGCGCCGTTCCCACACAGACGGCGTACACCATAGTGGATGGAACGGGCCCCGTTCGCATTCACTATGGGACTGTAGCTGCCGTATTCCATGTCTGTATGTGTCGTTAATCAACACATACAGAAATGGAAAAAAAAATGGCAGCCCCCATAGTGAAGAAAAAGTAAAAAAATAAAAAAAAGTAACACACAAACACACAAATAAATACAAACGTTTTTTATAAAACACTAACATCAAACTGATTTAAAAATTTTTTTTGGGGCGACACTATTCCTTTAAGTTAGCTTTCCTAACTGTATGAATATTAAATGAACACATAGGAGGATATTTACTAAGCCAATTGTGCAAGAATTCTTGCTCAATTTGCGACAAAAATACCGGTACATGTCTTGTGCAAGATTTATTATGTGTTTTGGGCACTTTTTGCACCTCACTAAAAATTCTTGAAAAGGGTCTAAAAAAGGGGCATGTTTTAGCACAAAAGTGCACCAAAATTTTGTAAGCAGACCTAGAGGTTATGTACAGAAGTGAAAAGTGTTTTACATGTCCAGCAAGATGCAGCACATTTTTCATACAGCATGCTCCACTGTGATAACTTTGGCACATCTTTTGCCTGCCTGGTCTGGTTTTCTGTTGTCCAAGTTTAAGACAGTACTAATAAACCTGCCCCTAAATATTAGAAAATGCTAAAAAAAATAATAATTGAAAAATACCAGCAATTCCATACTTAATATTCTTCACTTCTTTGCTTCTAATATTTAAGAATCTTTCTTTTTCTGTCCCAGAAGTTCAGCCATTCGCCGCCCCCCCTCCCTCCTTCTCACAATCTTGTGTTTGGACTCTCTGTCTATAATAGGAGACCAGGAACATTGAGTTCTGCTGCTTTAGCTAAGCCCCACCTCAGCCATCTGCCAGCCAAAAATTGAAGAAATCATAAGTAAATTAAAACTTGTGTTTTCTGCAAGATTTCTGCAATACTGTTTTTAGAACATGCAGAAAAGGTTTTTTTACTTGCTCGTTCTATTCAGTATAGTCTGTGTTAACATTTTGCAACTGAGAGCAGTTACAGATTGCAGGTGGGCAAAAGACACAGTAAGGGTATGTATACACGCAGTGTTTTCAGCTGTATTTCGGGACATAAACGTCCCACAAAATGTCTGAGAAATTGGAAGCAGAATGACTCCAAAACATCTACCCATTGATTTCAATGGGAAATACGGCGTTCTGTTCCGACGGGGCTTTTTTTACGCCTCGTTTTCCAAAAACGGCACGTAAAAAGATGCCCGTGAAAAAGAAGTGCATGTCACGTTTTTCATTGACTCTATAGAAAAACATCTCCAAAAACGGCAGTCAAAAATGCGAGTATGATTAAAAAACTGCTGAAAATCAGGAGCTGTTTTCCCTTGAAAACAGCTCCGTATTTTTAGAAGTTTTTTAATAAGCGTGTGAACATACCCTAACGCAGGCTGCAGGCTCACTCATGTGAGCAGATGTAAGGTCGAGACTGCTTACATTGAATTCTATGAAAGAATGCTTGTACTCATTGTTGGAGCCAGCAGCTCCTATAAGGGCATAGTTCACACGGGTCGGATTTACTGTGAATAAGTTTGCAGCAATTCCGAATGTAGCTAGCCACATTTGCTAAATGAAAATCACCCATTATGTAAAGACCTATATGTGCACATTCAGTACCATAGGTGTGCGCAGCCCATGGAGTTAGTCTGTGCATTGTAATAAGGGTGAAAAGCAGTGCAGTATGCGCAGCACGTTTCAGCAAAACACCCATTTTGCCACATTTCCCAAATACAAAAGTTTAGTGTGCAAATGCAGTATCAGATTCAAGCTTAAAGGCATGGTGTCGCCCCAAAAACATGTTTTTTTTTTAAAATTTAAACATTTAGTGTGTGGGTGATTAAACATTGTTCAAATTTTTTTTATTTTTTTCGCGAGTCAGGAAATATTATAAATTTTTTCAAATTTATAATACTACCCATTTTTGGTCACTAGATGGAGCTGTTTGGAGCTAGTTCCCAAAATTGCAGCATTGCAACATTGGGTTAAAAGCTATCGCTCTAGTGAGCGCTCAGCAATCCCCCCTCCTTTATCCTGGCTAGTGCCGGGATAAACGAGGGGTTTGAAAGGTTTAACCTCCTACACTGTGTGTCGCCATTTTTTGAGGTAACCCACAGTGTAGTAGGTTTACATGCAGTAGTAAACACACACAAACACTAACATACATTGAAATCGCTTACCTGCTCCTGCCGCCGCGGCCCGTCCGCTCCCTTTGCTGCCGCTGTTCCATGTGCACTTGTCCGGAAGCCGCGACCGGAAGTAGTAATATTACTGTCCAGCCGCGACTTCCGGTCCACAGGAAAATGGTGCCGGACGGCGCCAATTTCGAATAGGACTGTGTGGGAGCGGCGCATGCGCAGTTCCCACACAGACGCCGTACACGGCAGTCAATGGGACGGGAGCCGTTCGCAGTCCCTATGGGACTGTGGCTGCCGTATTCCATGTCTGTGTGTGTCGTTAATCGACACACACAGAAATGGAACAAAAAATGGCAGCCCCCATAGGGAAGAAAAAGTGTGAAAATAAGAAACAGTAAAACACAAACACACAAATGAAAATAAACGTTTATATTACAGCACTAACATCTTTAACATATAAACAAATTATTTGTGATGACACTGTTCCTTTAAGGCATAGTTATGGTGCCAGAAACAAGCTCATACATACATACAGCACCAAGCTCCGTGCATATATACAACACTAGAACCAAGCTTGGTACATAGATACAGCATCAGAACCAAGCTCACTACATATATACAGTATCAGAACCAAGCTCAGTACATAAATACAGTGCAAGAATAAAGCTCAGTGCATAAATACAGCACCAGAACAAAGCTTAGTGCATTAATAATGTGCCAGAACAAAGCTCAGTACATTAATACAGCAACAGAACCAAGATTAATATATATATATATATATATATATATATATATATATATACATACAGCACAAGCACAAATACATCTCAGAGCAGAGATCATTTTTAAAGTCAGGTAAGCCCCTGCCATATAAGTTTGTAGCATGTGAAACTACAGCTCCCAGTATGGCCTGCACGTTGGTAAAAGTGGGCTGGGAGTTTCTTTTACACAAAAAGGAAAAAAAAAAGAATGGTTCCACCCATCATCTCGCTTCAGGTTATACAGTGCATCCATCACTGACCAGTCAGAGGGAGGATAAACATTTAAATTCATTGATTTACAGATGATGTCTTCTCTGATTGGAGTCGTTCTCTTTACTTTTCTTCTCCATCCAGCCCAGACCTCCATAATGACTTTTTCTAGCCATGATGTAATGGTGGGGGTAGGGAAACGGACAAGTGAGTCCTAATCTACTCGCCACTCTGTCCCTGCCTACTTGCAACGACCCGCCCTAGGCGACGAGGTACAACTGGGCGACGGTTCCTACGCTCAGTAAGTGCACAAGACAAACAGACAAGGGTACACAAAGCTAAGGGAAATGGGGCAGTTGCCCACGGCAACACCGTGAGCAACAAGAGTGGTGAACGAGCCGAGTCAAACCAGGAGTGAACGAGGTACCACACGCAGAGCAGGAGAGTAGTCAGTAAGCCAGAGTCAGTATGGAGCAGGATCAAATAGTCAGAAGCTGTAGCTGGGCCAGGAAACCACACGAGAAGAACACAAGCAAAGGAGGAAAAGGAAAGGCATGTGTAAATAGACAGAGGGCGGGAGCTAGCTCCGTCTGGCCTGGCTGCGATACGCTCTCCCGCTCCTAAGCCTGCCATCCTGAGTGGTGGAAGATGGAGTCAGTCTCAGAGACATAGACTCAGGTGCAGACTGATTACCTATGGGCGTATACACAGAAGTTGTGCCTGGCAGATCCTTTACACATGACCCATCTCTACAGTTTGCCTCTTAGATATCTTCAGCTCCTTACTTTTCCAACACATCCGCGCTTTTACACTAATACAAAATTGTCATGATGCCACACACTACTCCCCTGAAAATAATAGCACCATACACTATGCCCCTGAATATATCGATACACACTGCACCCCTGAATATAAAAGCACATAACTTGCTGTGCCCCGGTTACATAGGGTTACATGCAGAGCCCCCTGTACAAAGTGCCACACACTGTGTCAACTTTACATAGTGCCCAGTGATAAGCCTCTTGTAGATAGTACCACATGTTGTGCCTCCTTTACATAATGTCAGATGCTGTTTCCCCTGTACATAGTGCCCCACACTGTACCAACCATACATAGTGCCACACGTTGTACCCCGGTATATATTGCCACATGCAGTTCTCCTTGTAATTAGTGACACACACACACACACACACACACACACACACACACACACAGGGCCCCCTGTAGATAGTGCCCCACGCACAATTTCCCCTGTAGATAGTGCCCCACACACACACAAAGTGCCACCCTAAAAAAAAACATGACATACTCACCTGTTCCCTTTCCTACATTGTCATCTAGCAGTGTAAGCCTGGTCACTTCTTACCAGGCTTATTCCTGAGGAACAATGCAGACCGCACAATAATGTCATTGTGCCGCCTGCATCACGGTAAAAGTGCCGAACTGGCAGGACAGGGAACTGGTGTTTAGACTCTTTAATTGTAATTGTATTCTATAGATGCAGATACGATTGAACCGCAGGGGGGACCGGGTTGGGATCCCTCTTTTCCACGTTTCCGCCAGCTGGCTACTACTTTTAATAACCGATTCGGGAGAACTGGGAAGAACCAACCGGATCCCACCCTTGTATGCAGTTTTGTGTTGTTTTTTTTCCCCCTTTGGCTTTGCTGCAGAGATTTTGCACCAGGAAATCCGCAGCACATTTCTCCAGTGTGGAGATACCCTTACAGCTTCCTACTGCCACCCATGATTTATAGCCGCAATGCAAAAAGTTATCATCAGGAATAATTATTACTATTTCTTAGCCTTTACATCATAAATCTAATTATAACATTGGACTATAGTAAAATAATATTGAAACATATTTAACAAAGCTCTGTGCTGAAAGTCAGCATCACATAAGATTTCATCTTTATTGAAGATCTTTATTTAGTGCCATGCAATGTTATTAAATATCTATCCTCTTGTCCAAAGATTTTTTTTCTGGTAACTGGGATGTCTATAGCACTTAAGAATCTAATCACTAGATTGATCATTGATGAGATGACATTGTAGATATAGTTAATCATATACACAGTAAAACAGTATCCATAAACACACTACTATATTCCATCAGAAACTATTCTAGATATTATGGAGAAACACATTTTTCATTTTAGTGTTTTACAATTTTGATTTCTGCAATTCTGCTTAAACCCAATGACTAGCAATGGGATCTATTGGTATTATTGATATGGATAGCTCTTAAATAAAGGTTTGTGGGTCTAATTCTCAGGGAGAAGGAACATTGCATCCAGGAGATGCTGTATATTGGTAAAACAATATACATTCTTTTGTAGATATAGCAGAGACAACAGAGACGGAACAGGACAACATTTAAAAACTGACTAAAAAGTCTTCACCTGTGTGGAATTTATCAATTAAACAATATTCTTACCTTTGAAATCATTTTGTTATTGCTCAAATACATCTAAAAAAGCAACTTTGCAAAAAGTCTTTATTAAAAATTGTTGTGCCCGCGGTCGCTGACTGCTGACACGTCCTACTTGCCGACAGCTGCAACCACAGGACACTCTCTTCATGCTGGCGTCTCCCTCCCCAGAGATGCCGGCACACGCGGATGCTGCTCCCCTCTGAGTCCTGTAAGGTGCGCGCGCGCTTGTTCCCAGCCTAAAAGGGCCAGTGCGCACCAGTGCAAAGTTCCCCAGCAAATGCCTATTCACCTTGGACTTTAAAAAGAGCTCTAACCCTTCCCCTCTTTGCCTGAGTGTTGTTGTCTGCCCATGTTTGTTACTGCAAATGGTCCTTCAGTTGTATCCTGTGTTCATGTATCTAGTTGTGTTTGTTCCAGTGCAAAGCCAAGTGTCATCTGTGCCAAGTGTCATCTGTGCCAAGTGTCATCTGTGCCAAGTGCCATCTGTGCCAAGTGTCATCTGTGCCTAGTGCCATCTGTGCCAAGTGTCTGCTACACCACATGTCTGCTACTCCTTGTGTCTGCTACGCCACGTGTCTGTTACTCCTCGTGACTGCGACTCCACGTGTCTGGTACGTTGTGTGTCTGCCAAATCATCTATACAGGTACTCTTGTCCTAGAGACTGTTATTGACTCTAGTTTGGCCAGCTTGTAATACGCTACAGCAGAGCGGCCTATTGGGTCCACATACCCCTTAGCCGTGACAAAAATATTCTACTGTTTTGTGTTTACATCTTCTATGCAGGCCCCATGGTTCCAGACTACATACAAGCCCAGTGCAGTCAGATCCTGCAGTCATACTTCTTTTACATATCCCCTACTTCTTGATAACATACATGTGTTAGATCAGCAAGACATAGGGTCAGATGTGAGAGATGATGACTTCTAGTTTAGACTACACAGGGTTTATTTATATTCTGTAGCCTTGGCAACTTATAGGTCTGCATCTGAGATGTAGACAGAAATTAGAATGATATTTTTAATCAATACCCTTTGAAAAGTTGCTTAATTTCTTATTTTAAATGCATTGGAGCAATATAAAAAACATTGGTTGCTTAGGTATATATAGCAAGTTGAATTTTTTTGTGGAAACATGGAAATAATAATAATATTAAATAATATATTAACTTTTATTTATAGAAATAGGAGCACGATAATAACAATAATTCTAATAATAATAATAAATATTAGTAAATAATGATGTGGCAATTAATTGTGATAAAGTACCAAACAGACTATAGTAACAACATTTAATAACAACTAGTAATTCATAACTACTGTAGATTCTACGTGTAGAATACAGTAGCAGACCAAAAGCTAAAAGGAATCTGAAGTTGTCTGCCAATGTTTGAGCAGCTTCTGTAAAAACTTTTCTGAGGAAGAATTCATGAAAATAATTGTACTAGAATACAGTTGGGTTGGGGAAATAATAATTTAGAAAGAATAATTTAAGAACAATATTAGATGCCTGTATAAGCATTGCATAATGTGATTGCAAAATGTTCCAGTGATATCATATTCTACCCCTTAGGTTTTTCTCATTTACAAGGAACATTTATCTTTTTCAGTTTACCATTGCTGTAGTCTGAATTCATTTTTTGGTTAAAATTAGTGCTCTAGGCAAAAATTAAAGAGTTCAGTCGATTTATGCTACAGAGACATTAACATGAAATGTAACACTGTACAGTTTGTTAGCTGGTAAAATGGCAATGAATATAAAAAGCAAAAGAAAATACACACCTCTCACATGCCTATAGAGCTATAAGTTTAGGTGAAGGTCATATTGTTTCGAACTATCCCAAATTATTAATATGTTATATCTGAGTAAGAGACTATAAATCGGGACATTGAAAGAAACAAAATCTTAGAATAACTTAGAAGGGTTGTCCTGTTTTAGCAAAGTTATACAATTTTCCAATATATTTTATGTTTCAATTCCTCATGGTTTTTAACCCTTTCAAGACCGAGCTCATTTTGGCCTTCAGGACCAGCCCCATTTTTTCAAATCTGGCATGTGTTACTTTATGTGGTAATAACTCTGGAATGCTTTTGCCTATCCAAGCGATTCTGAGATTGTTTTCTCGTGACATTATGTACTTTATATTAGTGGAAAAATGTGGTCAATAAATTCATTGCTTATTTGTGAAAAACACCAAAATTTAGAGAAAATTTGCAAAAATTATGATTTTTCTAATTTTAAATGTATCTGCTTGTAAAACAGATAGTAATACCACACAAAATAGTTACTATTTCACATATTCCATATGTCTACTTTATATTTGCATCGTTTTTGAACATTATTTTATTTTTCTAGGATGTTACAAGGCTTAGTACTTTACCAGCAATTTCTCACATTTTCAAGAAAATTTCAAAAGGCGATTTTTACAGGGACCAGTTCAGTTCTGAAGCGGCTTTGAGGGCCTTATGTACTAGATAGACCCCATAAATCACCCCATATTAAAAACTGCACCCCTCAAAGTATTCAAAACAGCATTCAGAAAGTTTCTTAACCCTTTAGGCGTTTCACAGGAATTAAAGCAATGTAGAGGGGAAATTGACAAATTTAATTTTTTTTGCTGCAACTAATTTGTAATACATTTTTTTCTGTAACACAGAAGGTTTTACCAGAGAAGCGCAACACAATATTTATTGCCCAGATTCTGCAGTTTTTAGAAATATCCCACATGTGGCCCTAGTGTGATAATGGACTGAAATACCGGCCTCAGAAGCAAAGGAGCACCTAGTGGATTTTGTGGCCTCCTTTTTTTAGAATATATTTTAGGCACCATGTCGGGTTTGAAGTGGTCTTGTAGTGCCAAAACAGTGGCAATCCCCCAAAAGTGACATGGTTTTGGAAACTGCACCCCTCAAGGAATTTATCTAGGGGTATAGTTAGCATCTTGACTCCACAGGTCTTCTGTTATATTTATTGGAGTTTGCCTGTGAAAGTGAAAATCTACTTTTTTTCTGAAAAAATATAAAAAAAAGTAATATTTGCAAGGAATAATGAATAAAAAGCACCCCAAAACTTGTGAAGCTACTTCTTCCGATTACAACAATACCCCATATGTGGTACTAAACTGCTGTTTGGACCCACGGCAGAGCTCAGAAGGGAAGGAGCGCCATTTGGATTTTGAAGCGCAGATTTTGCTGGATTGGTTTTCAGTGCCATGTCGCGTTTGCAACGCCCTGGAGGGAACAAAACGGTGGAAATCCCCCAAAAATGACCCCATTTTGTAGACTACACCCCTCAAGGAATTTTTCTAAGGGTATAGTTAGCATTTTGACCCAACAGTTTTTTTTGCTGAATTTAGTGGAATTAGGCCGTGAAAATGAAAATCTACTTTTTTGTGAAAAAAACATAGAAATGTTTAATTTTTACAATGAATAAAGGAGAAAAATCATGTAAAGCAATTTGTCCTGATTACATAAATATGCCATATGTGGTAATAAACTGCTGTTTGGACCCACGGCAAGACTCCGAAGGGAAGGAACAGTATTTGGCTTTTGGAGCTCAAATTTAGCTGGAATGGTTATCGGGTGTCATGTCGCATTTGCAAAGCCCCTGAGGTACCAAAACAGTGGAAACCTCCCAAAAGTCCCTTTAGGGGACTGGAACGAGCGATCATTAGGTCGCTGGTACAATACACTGCAGTACTAATGTATTGCAGTATAATATCATTTTTACAGGCTCCTGTAACAGCGCGATCGCTGTTCCTGTCCATTAGTCCCGGGTGTCAGCTGTAATACACAGCTGACACCTGCAGAATATGGCGCGGGCACAGCGCATGAGCCCTCTCTATATATAACCCCCCGCACCACGACATGCTATTAAGTCGTGGTGCGCGAAGGCGTTAATGCGCAGCGGATGGTGCAAAGTGAAAATTTAAATTTTCCACTGCTTTGCCATTTTAATGCACAATATGTTGTGCCGAGTTTGTGCCACTGAAGACAAATACCTCATACAATGTTGAGCGGGTTCTCCCGGATATAAAATATCATATATGTGGACGTAAGCTGGTGTTTGGGCGCACTGTGGGGCTCAGAAGGGAGGGAGCGCAATTTGGCTTTTGGAGCGCAGAGTTTGCTTGGTAACTGTTCTGTTTGGGGTTTTGCTGGTATTTCAGTTTATGATGTGGGGGTATGTATAAATTGGGCAGAGTACATCAGGACATAATAAGAGGGTATAATAATTTGGTAAATAAATAATAATCCGCAGATATGTGGCCAATGTCGCACTGATAAATGGCGCCCGATCTTATCAGCTTTTGGACACTGCACAATTTCTGTCGATATATTCTGAGAGCCAGAACTTTTTTTATTTTTTCTTCACCGAAGCTGTGCGAGGACTTATTTGTTGCGGGACAATCTGTAGTTTTCATTGGTACCATTTTAGGGTACATGTGATTTTTTTATCACTTTTTATTAGATTTTTTTGGCAAGCAAAGTGACAAAAAAACAAATTCTGACAAAGTTTTTTATCTTTTTTTTTTTACCCTTTTCAATGTGCGCTATAAATTACATTTTACTTTATTCTGCGGGTCAATACGATTACGGCGATACCAGATGTATATAGGTTTTTTTATGTTTTGTGGCATTTGCGCAATAAAATCACTTTTCGATAAAATTATTTTTTTTTTTGTGTCAGCCATAACTTTTTTATTTTTCAGTCAAAAAAGCTGTGTAAGGGCTTGTTTTTTGCGGGACGGGTTGTAGTTTTTATTGGTACTATTTTAGGGTACATGCGACTTTTTGATCACTATTTATTCTATATTTTTGGAGGGTTGATGACCAAAAAAATAGTGATTCTGACATTGTTTTTTAATTATTTTTTTTGCGCTGTTAACCGTGCAGGAAAAATAATATTATAGTTTTATAGTTTGGGTCGTTGTGAACGCGGTCATACCAAATATGTGTACTTTTTTTAACATTTTCATTTTTTTTCCTATAATAAAAGACTTATTATAGGAAAAAAGCATTTTTTGTTTTTGTAACTTTTATAACTTGTCTTTACACTTTTAGGAAACATTTTTATGACTTTATTTTTTACTTTTTACTTGTTTTACTTGAAGACTGGCAGCACTGATCGCTGCTATAATACATTACACTACGTAGGTAGTGTAACATATTATAAACTGTCAGTGTGACGCTGAGAGTCACGCTGACAGGAAGCTTATGAGGACCGGCCTCTGGTTGGTTCTCATAGGCTGCTGTGCATGGCAGACCCGGGGGCCGTTGTATGGCCTCCGGTTCTGTCTTATAACCGATTGCAGCACCTGCAATCGGTCCCCGGGAAAGTTTGTTGTAACAACAAACTTTCCAGTTTGTTGTAGTAACAAACTTTCCAGTTCGTTGCCACAACAAACTTTCCCTGCAATCACATGACAGGGACCTGAACCAATTAGGTCCCGGTCATGTCTCCGGGACCAGAGGCAGGGTTAACAGCGCAATCCGGGTGTCAGTGCTACTCTGAGACACCCGGATCGCACTTTTAACACTCACCGTGAATTCACGTCTGCACTGCACAGAGCCCACCAAGCGCCAACGTGAATTTACTGTGGGCGGTCGGGAAGCGGTTATGTTCTCTGCTTCTTGTCATTCAATGGGCACTCTAGTTGTTTACTTCCAGTAGATACAATTCTGTCCATGATCATTTGATGATCACACAGGTGCGCTCCCTCAAATAGGTTGCAATTGCATATTTGATACTGCTATTAAAAATATGTACTGATTGCTTCATCTTCTATTTTCAGCCTACGTTCATCCTTTCGTTGGACCAGACGGCCCCAGTTTGACCAATAGAATTCTACAGCGTCTGCTGTGTGCAGCGGTAGTAAGTCTCTATTCATTCCTGTGAGAGCCTCGATGTGAGTTTCATAATAATGAATAGAGACTGACTGCCGGTCCACACGGCAGAGGCTGTAGGCTTCAGTTAGTCAGAGCAGATGTCACATGGTCCGACAGAAGGACCGAATGAAGGCTGAAGTATCAGCCAAGCAATCACATTTATAAACTTGGGGGGGGGGGGGGAGTGTGAAAAATAACTCATTGTGGGAGTGCTTCTTTAAAAATACTAAAAAGTAATAGATGTTAATGAAATAAAATACCTACGAATTCTTCCTGTTTACAAATAAAAAGACTAATCTCATGATCTATATATGCAAACTGTTATGGTTAACTGCATCATCACTGGTTTATAAAGATTACTATTATTATTCTACTAACTAAAGTTCAGTAGGCAGAATGTAAAACCTATTGACATCTAATCAGTCTAAAATTCAGGACAAAAAATTGTTATTATTGTGTAATAAAGACCCCATTTCTAGGTCATAGTGTAGACCACTTGTTATGATTCATTGAGATTATCCCCTGGCAGGAAAGCTTTTTCTGTACAACCTGTTGCCTTATTACTAGTGTACAATTCAAGGCCTTCCATCTAATTGCCATTGCGGAGCTCACTGTTTTGTGGATATCTTATACTATTAAAGACTCCATTCACCTTTATCTAGTGAAGAATGCCAATAACTGAGTAGACTATGACATACCATTAGGAATATTACAAATATCAGAATCAATGAATTGAAAATCATAATGTGCTTAATTCTATACAAATAATATCTGGTATAATGTGGTATATAATCATTCAAGTATCCATCTTTAATTATACTCATTTCAGCAACCATGTCCATAACTTTTACACTGGGGTTGAAACTTAGCTGGAGCATAAAGGTATAAAGGGTGGTGGGAAAAGAAAGAGAGAACTACTAGAAACTGAAAATTGGTACAAATACACATAAATACAATCTTTTCTTTTTGACATATACAATA
The DNA here is from genome assembly GCF_050947455.1 of Rhinoderma darwinii. NCBI lineage: Eukaryota > Metazoa > Chordata > Amphibia > Anura > Rhinodermatidae > Rhinoderma > Rhinoderma darwinii. The sequence goes on from NC_134690.1 coordinate 142,015,210, forward strand.
ATATGGTTCCTACTTAATATGGTTCCTACTTAAAACACTTTTAGTTTGAATTCATTGTATCTGATAAATGGTCTTGGATATACATCTTTTGATACTTCCCAGGATCCTATACGAGGGAAATGCATTATAATAAACTGCAGAAAAATAAAGAGGAGCTGTATAAAGAGATGAAAAGAAACCTAGCTATAAAACACGGTGTTCCCTAGACTATATAAAACAGTATATAAGGAAGTTACACATATTATTGTTTTGAGATTTTGGTCAACCTGTTGTCTGCATCTCAGAAGTCTTCTGGGCAATGGTTCTCCGGTAGAAGCAATCTCTTCCAGATACAGCATCTCAGTGATGGACCACTTTGTGTAGTACTGAGTAAAGTTAAAGTGGTAGCCTCCTAGAGTGAGCAATAGCCTAGCCTACTTGACCCACCCCTGGTTACAACTAGAAAAATGGAGTTTGTTTCAAGCTGAATACAAGCTCCTGTTTTTTCCATTGTGCTGACATATACTGTATAGTGTATAATTTAAAGAAAAGGCTTTGTCTCTTTAAGCGAGTTCTGGTGCATGAAGGGTCTGGGATGTGTTTTTTAAAAATCAAATGTTTGTGATTTCATTTTATACCGACCAAGAACCTTAGGGTTTGAAACACGTAAGGGTTAGGAAGATTACACCTTTATTTCTAGACAATCATTTTTGCAACCTGTTTTAAAATATATATATTTTTTTAAAAAGAACAGAAAAATAACTTTTTACCAATGAGTGCTGGAGTAACATGCTTTTGGATCGTTAAAAAATATATATAGTTCATGTATACTATAGATGTAATATTAGCAATAAGCAATGCATCATGCAGTAATATGTTTCTTTTTTACTGACACAAACCATTGTATCCACTCTTATGTGTTTACTTAGTTCAGGCCGTGTACAGTACATGAAAAATGAAGTGTTTGCTTTAGAATATCTAAATATTTATTGGTATTTTACTGTCACATATTGTGATCTCTCCCTTCTGGTATATTTTTCCTCTCCATAGCCCGCTGATTGTGCCTAGGAGAACAGACTCAGGTGCATCTTAAACAGCATCATTTCCATCTTTGCCAAGGCAAAACTAGAGGGAATACTGTACTTCTAAAATTGCAACTGTGAAAACAGTCGAGATGCTTTGTTTATTTCTTCAATAATCGAGAGATGTAAGGAATACTGGGGTAAAAAATAGATATAATAGCACAGCTGCATTGAGGAAAAAAGAAGTCACATTAAAGAAGTGGAAAGTAAACTACATAGAGGGATTGTAATAAAATAAGCATCAAGGACAGCACTGAACCGGCACAACAAATTCTGAGAGGAAAATAAAATATTTTCTCAAGAGAAAGAGTCTAAATGTATAAATAAATAAAGAGAATAGTAGGCTAGGCATCAACAGTTTTCATAATTGGGCGTCTTTTTTTTATTAAAGTTGTATTTTTTTTGTAGTCAATAAAGTTTAAATAACTGAGCACTTACTAATATATACTGTATTAAAATCTCAGGGTCCCCTGCCGGGGGACAAAAGAGGAAACATAGACAAAGAGAATCTCCTCATTTGGAGCCATGACACAGATGTAGCCGTCTTTATCTTGACTTTTAACGCATTAAATAAACAGTTGCAAGATCCTTTATTTTGACTTTTTTTCAATGACTTTTCAATGGCTTTTGTTGTGTGATATCAGACTGCAGCAAGTTATCAGAGTCAAGATATAGATGGCTACATATGTAGTTATTGTTCTTCTTTAAACGGGATGTTAACCAACTCGGTTTAGTCTATTTCCATGTCCACTGCTTACACCACGCATTCCCTTAGCGAGACAACGTCCAACATCTGCGCAGACTAAAAAGGTATACATTTAAATGTATAACTTAGGCCTCATGCACACGACCGTAGTGACTTGTGGCTCGGACGCTCAAACGCGACTGCCTGCAAATCACGGGCCGTGCACATTGCCGTGTGCATTAATTTAAACGAGCCTAAACCGCAATAAGACATGTCAATCTTTTTGCGGTTCTGGCTCCTGGGCAATGCACGGAATATAGAAACCATGGTTGTGTGCATGGGCCCACTGAAATGAATGGAGCCGCAATAAACCCGCAGATCTGCTGGTATTGCGGACGCAAAAATATGTTCGCGTGCATGGGGCCTTAATGTAAAACGGGTATCACTGCATGCCATTTAATTTATCCCACCATTCATTCCATTTTCTCTCTCTTCTCTACTATATTCTCTCACAGAGAAAAAAATAACCATATACTTTACAACACGTTAAGTATTTCATCCGTACCTGTGGAACGAGAGATCACCCATTTAAAGCATTTTTTAACAATGCTTTAGGGAAAAATGAGAAAAGGTTTGTTTTCTTTAACTTTTAATTTAATTTTTTTTGGAACATTATAAAAATCTTTAACTGTTTTTTACTTTTTTTTTTATTAGTCTCTCCAGGGGACTTGAAGCAGTGATCATTGGATCGCTTGCATGATATACTGCAATACTAATATATTGCAGTATATCATGATTCGCGATGGCATGTTTGAGGGGGTGATTCTAACAATTTAAATGCTGGGGGTGACAATTGACCGCAGCATTTAAGGTGTTAAACAGGCAGAATCAAAGTGATCTTTGATTCCGCCCATTGCAGTGAGGTGTTGGCTGTGTAACACAGCCATCACACGCTGTATATGGAGCGAGCTCAACCTGTGATCCCGCACCATACTTCCCCCTAACGGCTGCCGTGTACCTGTACGTGACATGTCGTTAAGGAGTTAACCTCAGTAAATGCTCTGGACATGGAATACACATTGTGCAGCCTTAAAAAAACACTTCAATCATAAATAAAAATCAGACAGCACATTGTATTTATGTGTTCCTTACTCTTACATTGTATAGTCTTTGTGTTTCCTGTTATTTGCTGTACTACACATTTTCTATGTTTCAACATCAAGTGGCTGCTATCTCCATGACTCACATTTTTCAGGCCAGTAATTGAGTAAGTGGCATGTTAATTGCTTCTCCTTACATAGATATCAGTTGGCAGGTGCACACAACTAAGCCCCTTTCAGGCTGGGAAAATGTAAAACTGGCAGTTAGAAATAAGGAGGCATAGGTCGAACTAAAGTAAAACATGAGGTAGTTAGAAATGAGGAGGCATAGGCCGAACTAAAGTAAAACATGAGGTAGTTAGAAATGAGGAGGCATAGGCCGAACTAAAGTAAAACATGAGGTATTTATACCTCAACATATTATCAGAGGCCTATCATCACTGTGATGCTGTTTGAGCATATTTCCTTTACTGAGTCCGAAATGAAACAGCACTGCTCAAATGTTATTTCCAAAACAGGCTTCAGCTAGAAGGGGACACTAAAAGATCTCTTTAAAGGGAATGTGTCACTAGAATTTTTTTTTTTTTTCAGTTAAACAATTAGTATTTAAGTGATTATACATTGTTTTAATTTTTTTAATTTTTTCACAAGTCAGGAAATATTATAAATTAGATTCTAATTTATAATATGTCCATGTGCTGGTCCCTAGAGAGAGCAGTTCCCAAAATTACAGCATGGTCACTGTGGTAAAGTAACCTCATTGATTTTTGCTGCAAATTTGGGGTGGACACACTCTCCTCTAGTGTCCTCACACAATCCCCCCTCCCTTCTTCTGGCTAGTGCCAGGAGAGGAGAAGGAAGGGTTTGAATGACTTCAAACTCCTACACTGTGTGCCGCCATTTTCTGAGCGACTGCACAGTGTAGGAGGATTAGATACAGGGCTGAGCAGACCGTATCACACGAACATAATACACACATCACATACACGAACATAAATTACCTGCTCCTGCCACCGCCGCCTCCGCTGGTCTACGCTCCTTGCGCCTTCGCTTCGTTGAACATATGGCCGGAAGCTGCGTCCGGAAGTCGTCATCTTACTGTCCGGCAGCGGCTTCCGGTCCACATGAAAATGGCGCCGGATTTCGCTCTACAAATGAGCTTAGTTTTGGTCTGTGTGAGAGCGGCACATGCGCCGTTCCCACACAGACGGCATACACTTCTGAGAATGAAACGGCTCCCGTTCGCATTCTCTGTGGGATTGTATGTGCCCTATTCCATCTCTGTATGTGTCGCTAATCGACACATACAGAGATGAAAAAAAAAAAAATGGCAGTCCCCATAGAGAAGTAAAAGCAAGAACACAGTAAAAAGTTTAACCCCTTAATGACCAGCCTATTTTAGACCTGTGAAATTTGTGAATAAGGATCTGGAGTATAATACATTCTCTAAGGCCGGATTCAGACGAATGTGAGCATTTTGCGCGTGCAAAAAACGCTGCGTTTTGCGCGCGTGGCAGCAGCGTGTGGCATGCGTATTTGGCGCATTTGTGTGTTGAATACGCGCATACTGCATGCGTTTTTCCCGCGCGTGGAAAAAACGGAAGGAGGTGTTAGATTTTCACCTACAAAAAGGCCAACAATGCCACACCCCTGCTTGATGTGCGCACCTGTACTGCTTTCTTCTGGTTTGGACAAGTTTGCTCTAACTCACTAGCATAGAGACAACCAGTCTGGTGTGAAAAACGCGCGTTCCACGGAGGTGCCTCCATGTGGCATGCATGATTTTCACGCACCCATTGACTTCAATGGGTGTGTGATGCGCGAAAAATATAGAACATGTCGCGAGTTTTACGCAGCGGACTAACGCTGTGCAAAAAACACGGACTGCCTGCACTGCCTCATAGACTTGTATTGGTCTGCGCGAGCCGCGTGAAAATCACGCAGGCTGCACGGACGCAAATCACTTTCGTGTGAATCCGGCCTAACTGAGGAAAAGTGCAGATAATGAAAAGTATTTACAATCTTTTAAAGGGGTATTCCAGGAACAGACATAATTTTCATATCCACAGGACTGTCTAACTGTGCTACTTTCCATGGTTTTAAGAATTTGGTGACATTAACTAATTTTTTTTTGTAAGAGATCTTATTTTTGCCCACAATAGCCTGAGTTATTGATCTGATCAACAAGCAGTATGTTCAATACAAATGATTATTTGCTCCCCACAAAACAACTTAATGTAATGAACAATCTGTTGTGTATCTCAAACACATTTTTCTTGTGATAAATTCTGAATAATGTTGTTCTGTCCCAGGCTGCAAACTGTAGGTGCTACGTCCCTTTTTATTAATTCTTTAATCTGAGACTTTGTATCATTAAAGTATAATGGATCGTCCCTATAATCTATAGTATCTGCTCGGCCAGTAGTAAATGCGGCATCAATCAGTTGACAGTGTTTGTAAATAACTCCCACTGACTAAACCCTCAAGTACTGTATGTTTATGGAAAATACTGCCTAGGCTTATACAGGAATAATGAAACACATTTTGTAGACCTGTCAGGTACCTAAGCCTCATTGATGAATACCATTACTTACCTCATCTCTCTCAGTTTCATTTATGTCTACTGAAATAAATCAAACCATATATTTCCATGTGTCTGGATGCAAATTGAATAATAAAAAGCTAGCCATATTGCATATACTATGTGGGAAATACACTAAATTATATTATGTGCCAATGTCACTTTGGTATAAATTAAAGGTAAGCACTATACAAATGTATGGTATATGTGCCAGATTTGATTGTATTCGATTATCTCATGATGGAATATAAAGCAATAATTATGTAAAACTGGTTTAAAAAAAACCTGTATAGAATGAGTATAGATAATGGCCTACATTTACTAATTCTGACTAATAGACAGCCTTAAAGGGGTTGTCCAGGCAAGGGGTGGTTTTTAATACTGATTACCTATCCAGAGAATAGGTCTTTAGTATATGATCGATGTAGGTTCGACACTCGGACCCCGCACCGATCAGCTGTTCCGGCTGTGCATAAAACATCAGTATGAAAAACCACCCCATGCCTGGACAACCCCTTTAACTTAGACCAGACAGCCACAAAATGCGCCAAAATTATCACAGTGGTGCATGCTTTATGATAATTTTGGCGCATCTTGTATTTGTATAACCTGTCACTTTTCTCTTCCTTATACCACCTCTGTTCTGTCTTACATCATTTTGTGCCAGCATTTTAAGACACATCCCATTTCTGGTAAGCCATGCCCTTTTAACTAAGCCATGCCCCCTTTTTGACACACTATTAAAAAGTATCTAATGAGGTGCAAACATTTAAATTGCACCAAATTGCGCAAGAATTCACCAAATTGTGTCAATTTGGAACATTTTTCACACATTCTAGACCCAGACACTGTAGTAAGTCTGCCCCAATGAGTTCATTACCTGCAGTCAATCAACCAATGTTTCAATGGCTGCTTTACAGAAAAAAGAGAACCTTACACCTACAGTAGATAATAGTGTCAAAGAATGCTGAAATTTTTAATACTTTAAGCCAGTATATTGGTCAATTACAACTGCCCAGCAGCTTAATTAATGTGGCTAAGCCTGCCCATGACGTCAGTAGGTAGAAGCAAGCATTTCTATATGACCTACTCACAGCCGTACAGGTTGGAGCATATAGTGATGACTTCATTTCAGTATATCACGACAGTGACAGAGCTATTTAGGACCCTATTGTGAGATAGTGGTAATTAACATACTGTTTTTCAACTACAATATACTAAGAGATGAGGTTACAGAACTGTATTCTTATTTAAAGTATATTTATTACTGTGAGATTGTTGTAAAAGTTTTAACATTCTAATGATGATAAAACCTATTGATTCATTAAAGTCTTTGCAAAACTTTGAACACTTTTTTTTTAAATAAAAACAATGTATCATTGTGTTTAAAGGCTATGTACACTTTGCGGGCTTGGATACCTGGTTTTTATAAAAAAAAAATACTTTTTGATTTACAGCTTCTATGTATCCTTAGATGTGATCGATAACAGGTGGATCCTGTCACTGAAGCCGTCAGTCCCGCTGACCTGACAACTTTGGGTTTCAGAGCAAGATACAGCACCTATGTATCCAGGATACATAGAAGCAGTACAGCTGTATCTCCAAAAACTTTTTTTTTTTAATAAAAAACAATTACAAGGTTGCATTAAACACAATGATACATTGCTTTATTTATTTTTATTTTTTTAAATGTTCAAAGGTTTACATAGTTTTTAATCACATTGACAATTTGCAACTGCACTTCTATGACGGGAATAAAGAATGGTAAGAAAAAAAAAACACTAGAGTATTTAGTAAACCACTTTAGAAATGTCTATGTGCATATGCATGAAGGGAAAAAAATATAATGCATCACCAAAAATACCAAATGTCATATTAAAATTCAGCATTAAGACCTGTATTGAGCCAAGTTCAAATGTTCTTATTCTGTCCACCCCCATATCTGTAATTGCATGGGTAAGTCTATAGATGGGAAGAGAAGAAGGCAAGAGGCCACCACACTATTTCAGCATGGTTACAATTATGTGGGTCAAATAATTCCATATTCCATAAGTGAGGTTGATCGGTAAGTGAGGACCATTGTTTGTAGATAACTTTATGCTCTCCTATTGACTCCCAGCAAATTTCTAGTCACTGTCTTTTTAGCGGAAATCCAGCATAATTGTGCTTTTTATCTTTAACAATATCTCATTGTTTTTTTTTTTGTTTTTTTCTTTTGGCTTTTAGTTTTTAATATATTAATACATTTTCAAATTGGGATATATTATCAATGTTTTATGATTGTTATTATTATTAATAGCATTTTTATTGTTATTATCATCATCATCATCATCATCATCACTATCAATATTATAATCTAAGGCCCCATGGACACAACCATAGTTTTCATCTGTAATTACAGATGATTTGCGGACCATTTCAATTCTATAGGCCACGGACACCTTTCCGTATATTTACGGATGTGTTTCCGGCCCATAAAAATGATCAGTAAAATATAGAACATGTCCTATTTTTGTCCGCAATTGTGGTACGGACTCGCCCATAGACATCTATGGGCGCTTCCACAATTGCGGATGGCTACGGATGTGCATCCATATTTGCGTACAGTAAAAATTCTTACGGTTGTGTGCATGAGTTCTTAGTTAGTAATACAGATTGAACAGGTAAACAGATAGTCTAATTTGATATAGAATATTTTTTTTCCATTGATAACTGATCATTGCAATAAGCTTGCAGTACTTTTCAGCATTTTATTTGTTTGGCAGCATGTAGAATAAATTTACCTGTTGAAAATAATGTACGTTATTACATTATAGTGCTTTCAATTATTCACTAACTTCAAATAAAACAGTGATCTTGTTCAGTAATGCAATTTGATATGGGCCAAATGGTCTTTTATGAATAAGCAATGACATTATTTTTAAAGAAGCGCTTACAAGTTCCAGACACAGCATTATCACACTTTAAACGTCCATATTTTTCAAAGTAGCTCAGTTCAGCCTTCTTCCATATATTATTTCGTTTTCATTGTAAGAAAATAGGCTAGACGTTTTCTATTTGACAAAATGTGGAATTTTACTCATATAGAATATCAGCGTGAGATCAAATGATCTTGTTAAATCATTTTTCTGAAATCCTCTATTACTCTTTTCTCAGATGTGTTAAGGATACATTGTGCCGTCTTGCCTATTGCACCATGTTTCTCTTCATTAATATAATAAATAAAAGGCACTATAACACCCTTTAGCAGCATCATTTAAATGTTTTGGTTTTTTTTTGTGAAAAAAACAATTATAGCATTACAAAATTTCTAAAAAGGCATATATTAATCAAAACACAATAAATATATTGAAAAGCTATACCGGTGATGCCATAAAACTGCATGCATACATGCAACATACAACCAATAGTATAGTGCTTTGTTTATTAATTAAAATTTTGTTTGCCCCTTTTTTACATTTACCCCGTTTTTGTTATTCTTTCCACAAATTCACATTTCACCACACTAGACTGATACAATTAGTCTGTTTCTGTAGGAGAGATTAACTTATACTCGGTGCTAAATCACCCATCATCTACTGACAGAATTCTCTATTACTTGAGTCAAATGTGTTTGCATTCAGTTCAGGCTCTTATGAGAACTTATGAGGTTTTTATACAGTTTGGTTTTCTGTTTCTGCTGGAGTACATACAGACAGTTCTGGAGATCACACACAGCAAAATAAGATTCTTTTTTTTATTTAAGGTACAAAAAAAGGACAGACACTTATAGAGTTTTTCAAATCTTACACTGTACGCACTCCCTTCTTTCCCTTTAAAAAAAATAAAATGTTAAAAATTGAAATTTAAACTTTTAAGTCATTTCACTCCAATATACATTTAATCCACATCCTGGTCCCTTTAGCTAACATTCCCATATTTTCACAAATGTACTATTTAGATTTTTCCTTATATAATATATTCTTTCCATACTGCAACATCTTGTTTACATGTCATGCAACAATCCTTTGTTAGACATTCTTCCAGTGTTCATTTAGTCATAATCACTTTTCTTGCAGAATACAACAGTTTCATTATATTAATCAATTCATTTATTTATTTTTGAAATTCAATTTTTATTTGTTTCAGAAATACAATAGACAAAGAATTACAACATCCAAATGATATGTACATTCGGTATATCACATTAGACAAAGATATCTTGCATAGTCAGACATCAGGATATGTGGTTCGGATGTGAACAGACTAACAAACAAACACAAAAACCGACAGACAGACGTACAGAGTGATGGTGATAAGTATGATTAGTACATCGTTTTAGAGACAGAGAAGGAACAGGATTATACAAAATAATAAAAATTGCTGTATCAAAATGGCAAAATATACGTCCATGGGCCCAAGGGAATCGTAGTAGAAATCACAAAGAGATAGAGTTCTTACGCAGTAGAAGTTTGACATGAGGTAAATCTGTCCAGGGGGCCCAGTTAGTTAAACATTTCTGCCTATGGCCTATGGCCTTTAGAGGTAGAAAAATATAGCTCGTATTGAATGTGAAGTAAAACCCGGATTAACCTGCGAGAGATTCAAAGCATCAGCTGTTTTCCACCTCTTAGCCTCGTGGAAGCTATAGGCAATGGGGATATGACTTACTGGTCAACGAAATTCCACAGGGATCACATCCATCTGCATGTCCAATCATGCTAATGCAGGAGATGGTACAAGCTCTGCTCCCATAAGTTCTGAAATGTACCGGAAGATATGTTTCCAGAATGGGTAGACCGATTGAAAAGTCCACCAGAGATGAGATTGTGTGCCCCTGGCACCACAGTCTCTCTAGCATAAAGGAGAAGAACCAGTTTGCATGTGTTGTAGATGCACAGGGGTGAGATACCATCGAAGTTGAATTTTTCTAACCGCTTCTAAATGGCTAACACACTTGGATATTCTATGAGAATGAAGCAGAGCAGCCCTCCAGTCCTCCTCCGAAAATACCTGACTCACATCCGTCTCCCATTAAGACATGTACTTCAGTTTGAGAAATGGACCATGGGTATTTAAGGCCATATAAGCTGATGCTAGCCCCTTCAGTGATGTATTATCAGCATCTAAAAATCTTTGGAACACCAAGAACTGTCCAGATGTCTGGAGAGCGGTGGTACCTCTCTGGAGAAAATGTCTAATTTGCAAAAACAGAAACAATTGATTGTTGGGAATAGGAAATTTAACCTGAAGCTCTGCAAACGAGCGTATTTGCAAGCCATCAAACAGAGCAGAAAGCTGTTGCATGCCTAATTGGCTCCAAACAGAAAGATCTAAGTTAGGAATCCACTGGGTGTAGTAGGTTAATGAACAATTCAATATAGAACAATGATATATCTTATACACTTAAGCGCTTTACTCCAAATTTGAAACATATGCCTAGTAGTGGGTAATATCCAATCGAGGTGTATAGGTACTCTCTAATTGTTTCCAATGAGAGTCCACCTTCAGATCCCAACAGCATTTAACAGCTGCCAGGGCTGAGGGCATGTAATAAAGATAAATATTTGGTACCCCCATGCAACCCCTAGACACAGAAGTAGTCATTAAAGCTTTAGAAATATGGGCCCTCTTATTTGCCCATATAAATTTAAAATGCGTAGATTGTATATCGGTAAAAGTCCGTAATGGTATCTTTAGGGTAATAGTTCGCAAATAATAAATAATTTTCCCGATGAGCCACATCTTAACCAGGTTAATCCTACTCACCCAAGATATCATAACATCAGAGATCTGGTGAATTTGGGCCTCAATAGAGGAGTGAACATCTTTAACCCCTTCCCGACATTTGACGTATCCATACATCATAGCCGGGTAGGGGAAGTATGGAATGGGATCACAGAGTGAACCCGCTCCATACAATGTGGGTGTCGGCTGTATGTTACGTAACGCTCGAGCGCGATCCAGCTCATTTAACCCGTTGAATGCTGCGGTCAATAGTGATCGTGGTATTTAAATCGTTAGAAAGAGGGGGGCGACCTAGCACATCATCGCGTCCCCTGCAATGCAATCACGGGGTGGCGATGGTTGCTATGGCTGCCTGGGGACCTAATGCAGGCCCCCGGTCCGCCATCTTTGTGCTCCTACTAAGCCCTGTGGCCCCTCTGGCAGGGCTTAATAGAAGCCTGTCGGAAAGACGATATACTGCAATACATTAGTATTGCAGTATATAGTGCAAGCAATCCAACGATCGCTGTTTGAATTCCCCGTGGAGGACTAATAAAAAAAGTTAAAATTATAAAAATAAAGTTGTTGTTGTTTTATGTAAAAAATAAAAATAATTGAAAGTTCTAAAAAAAAAAATCTTTTCCCATTTACCCCTAGAGCATAGTAAAAAAATAAGTAAATAAACATAACTCGTATAGCTGCATCCGTAAAAGTCTGAACTGTTACAATTTATCATAATTTAACCCACATGGTGAACGCCGTAAAAAAAATGTTAACGCCAGAATCTCTATTTTTTTGGTCATCTCATCGGTTTGGGAGAGTATGCCCGATATGAAAATCTGCGCTGAAGGCAAGGTATACATCGACATGATAGCTCTATGGATCCACCCAACAAACCCAAATTTAAGGAGGACTCTTGACAGAAAACCAGAGTGGACTCTGTCAAAAGCCTTTTCGGCATCTAGGGAGAGGCACACTGTAGGTTCAGAGGAAGACTGGGCAATATGAATCAAGTTGATCATCCGTCTAGTGGCGTCAGTAGCTTGACTATACTTTACAAACCCATAGCTATCAGTGAGGGAAGGAGAGCTTCCACCCTAAGGGCCAAGATCTTTGCAAACAGCTTAAAGTTATTATTTAAAAGGGATATCGGTCTAAAATTACCTGGCGAAGTTGGAGGTTTGCCAGGTTTTAATAAAGTAATTATTGTAGTGGCTAACATTTCCTTGGGAAAAGAATCCACATGTACTGAAGAAATTGAATACTTGAGCTAGGGCATCCGATAAGAGGTCAGGGAAACATTTATAATATTCACTCGGGATCCCATCAGGGCCCGCTTTATCCCCGGCTACATAAAAATGTGCTTTCAATCGTTTCAAAGCTAACCCATACTTGTAAAGAAGCAACAAATGAAGTTGTTTGTGGAGATCCCGTATTTGGGAAGATATTTGAATGGTAGGCCTTAATTTATTCAGGTTCTCCAAGTGATATAGCTCGGTCAGTATGGACCGAAGGCTGAATTTAATGAATTCTCCTCTGATCACTGCTTTATGGCAGCACAAAAGTGTAGTCGTCAAAATCTCAGGAGATGAGTTCATTTAAAAGTATTGCTGTAATTTCTTTGTGTTTAGGTATGTGTAAAAGATATGTGTTCATACGCCATGGCCTATGGTTTTGGTAGTTACATTTACTAAAATAATAAGTGATATTGGCGCGGGGTCGGACAAAGTGATGTGACCAATTGAGGCTGATCGCACTGCTTGCACCAATTCACTATCCAACAAGAACATATCAATCCTAGTATAGGAATTATGGGAATTGGAAGAATTAGTGAAATCTCTTTCCCCAGGATGTAAGTACCTCCAAATGTCGTGTAAGTGTTCCTCTTTCAGCAATTAGGCTAATGAAGTTTTACCCCTACCACACACGTTTGTACAATCCATGTCAGGGTATGAGGTAATATTAAAGTCCCCACACAGTATCAGGGGTCTTTGTTTAACCTTATTCACCAGTTTGAAGAGTCTATTAAGAAAAGAGATTTGTCTTTGATTGGGGGCGTTTCCCCAACTAAGGTGTAAGGTTTGTTGTTAATATCACAAGTGATGATCAGCAGGACCGGCCCTAGGATTGATGGCCCCTGTGCGAAATTATCTTTCGGCGCCCCACCCCACCATTAAAAAAAAATGCCCCGTAAAAAAGTTATAATGTCTATTTAGTGCCCCCATACAGTATAATAATAATATTTAATAATATATTACAACCCCTTCAAGGACACAGTATTTTGTCTTCTAATTGTGCCCACAGTATTATGCCATCTGTAGTATCCCTACACAGTATAATGTCCGCTTAGTGGCCCGCACACAGTATAGTGCCCCCTGTAGATTTTGCCATATAGCCTCCCTGTAGACAGTGCCATTATCCCCCACCTCCTTTTTGTAGATCGTGCCATACAGCCCCTCACCTCCCCCTTGTAGACAGTGCCATGCAGTCCCCGACCTCCCCCTTGTAGACAGTGCCATACAGTCTCCCACCTCCCCCTTGTAGACAGTGCCCCCAAAAAAAAAAAAATTGTACTCACCTAGGCCCCGTTCCCAAGAAGAACTGAGCTGCTCCATGACAGGATCCTGTAGCCTAGTACAGAGATTCCCAACCTTTTCAGACTCGAGGCAGCACTGGAAAAATAAAATTTGCTCAGGGCCCCCCTACCAAAAATTGTTTCGAGAAAGACAGAAAACGACTAAGAACAAGCACTACACTCGTAGGGTATGTTCAGACACGTTTTTTGTAAGGCAAAAAAAATCTGCCTCAAAATTCCTTCAGCAACTGTCAGAGTTGTGTGACCTTTTTTATGTGTTTTTTCTTAAGCTGTTGAAGTGAATGCAAAAGACACAGGAAAAAAAGCTCCAAACGAGCGGCGCAGGTATTTACTGCCCCTTATTAATTTCAATTGGAGGTCAGAGGCGGAAACCACTTAAAGACCATCAGCCCCCCACTCACAGTAAAATGACCATCAGCCCGCCACTCACAGTAAAATGACCATCAGCCCCCCACTCACAGTAAAATGACCATCAGCCCACCACTCACAGTAAAATGACCATCAGCCCACCACTCACAGATTCCCCCTGTAGGTAGCGCCACACAGCCCCTTGTAGGTAGCGCCACACAGCCCCTTGTGGGTAGCACCACACATTCCCCTTGTGGGTAGCACCACAGCCCTTTGTAGGATAGCGCCAGACAGCCCCCTTGTAGGTAGCGCCAGACAGCCCCCTTGTAGATAGCACCACACAGCCCCCTGTAGGAAGTGTCACACAGCCCCCTGTAGGAAGTGCCACACAGCCCCCTATAGGGAGTGCCACACAGCCCCCTGTAGGGAGTGCCACACAGCCCCCTGTAGGGAGTGCCGCACAGCCCCCTGGTAGTAAGTGCCACACAGCCCCCTGCTATGGAGTGCCGCACAGCCCCCTGGTAGGGAGTGCCGCACAGACCCCTGTTAAGGAGTGCCGCACAGACCCCTGTTAGGGAGTGCCGCACAGACCCCTGGTAGGGAGTGCCGCACAGACCCCTGGTAGGGAGTGCCGCACAGACCCCTGGTAGGGAGTGCCGCACAGACCCCTGGTAGGGAGTGCCGCACAGCCCCCTGGTAGTAAGTGCCACACAGCCCCCTGCTATGGAGTTCCGCACAGCCCCCTGGTAGGGAGTGCCACACTTCCCACAGCCCCCTGGTTGGTAGTGCCACAAAGGCCACAGCCCCCTGGTTGGTAGTGCCCCACAGCCACCTAGGTGGTAGTACCCCACAGCCCCCTGGTTGGTAGTGCCACACAGCCCATAGCCCCCTGGTTGGTAGTGCGAAACAGCCCCCTGGTTGGTAGTGCCACACAGCCCCCTGGTAGGTAGTGCCACACTGCCCACAGCCCCCTGGTTGGTAGTGCAACAAAGGCCACAGCCCCCTGGTTGGTAGTGCCCCACAGCCCCCTGGTTGGTAGTGCCACACAGCCCACAGCCCCCTGGTTGGTAGTGCCACACAGGCCACTGGTTGGTAGTGCCACACAGCCCACAGCCCCCTGGTTGGTAGTGCCACACAGCCCACAGCACCCTTGTAGATAGAACCCCCCCCAACCCCGTCCAGTATAGATAGCGCCACTGTAGCTCCCTGAAGGAGCGGAATCCCCATGTGGCCGGGAATTCCGCTCCTGGAGCGCTGCTTGATGTCTCTGTCCATATATCGACAGTGACATCAGGGGACAGGGGAAACTCCTGAAGCGGAATCCCCGTCCACAGCGTTGCTGACGCTATGACTGACGATTCCACTCCAGGAGAAGCTCCTGTCGGCTGTGTCCATGACGTCATTGGCTTCTCCTGGAGTGGAATCCCCGGTCATAGCTGTCACGGACACAGGGTATGTGGAGCCACTAGGCCGCTCCGCCGTAGCGGGAAGGCAGCTAACCAGGTCACAGTCTATGCGAAAGTCAATGGCAGACAGTAACGCTTGGGTACCTGAAATAGTCCGGACGGTGGCTGTGGCTACAGCACGGATGGAGGCTGGTGCGGCAGGTGATGCCAGACGTGGCGGGCAGTATGCGATGAAGCAGAAGACACTGGACGTGTCAAACGACACTGGACGTGGCAGAAGACACTGGACGTGGCAGAAGACACTGGACGTGGCAGAAGACACTGGACGTGGCAGCAGACACTGGACGTGGTAAACGACACTGGACGTGGCAGAAGACACTGGACGTGGCAGAAGACACTGGACGTGGCAGAAGACACGACTCCAACGCTGGTAGGCACAGGAACTGGAACAATACGGAATACAGGAACGGGTAACAGGGCACGGGTAACAGCTGGAACGGGGAAACACTAAGGGACCATTTGCGAGACAGACTAGGATAAACTAACAACGCTCAGGCAAGGATCAGAAGGCCTGGGGCCTTCTTATAGACCAGGTAATCAGGGCAGTTGATGATGATGACGATCCTTTTGTGCGCGCATTGGCCCTATAAGGCCGTGCGCGCGCGAGCGCGTGCACCCTACGGGACACAGCAGGACGGAACGGAAGTGAGCGATGGCATCTCCTAGGAAGGAGACAGGGACCAGCGCTCACGGATCCATGGCTGAGGGCGTCGGGAGGTGAGTAAACCCGACGGAACCGCGGCCATGGACGTTACAGTATCCCCCCTCTTACGCCCCCTCTTCTTGGGACCAGACCGAGAGAGGAACTTTTTAATGAGAGCAGGAGCACTGAGGTTTTCCTCTGGCTCCCAGGACCTCTCCTCAGGACCAAACCCTCTCCAGTCCACCAAATAGAAAGTCCCTCCTCCTACCCTCTTGCAGTCCAGGATTTCCTTTACCTCGAATACATCAGAGGGGCCGCTGGAAGCAACTGTGGAACTAGAAGTCTTGCTGTAGCGGTTCAGGACCACTGGTTTCAGGAGGGACACATGGAAGGAGTTAGCATTCTGAGGGTAGGAGGCAGCCGCAGTTTATAGGAGACAGGGTTGATCTTTTGCAGAATCTCGAAAGGACCAAGGAACCTGGGAGCGAACTTGTATGAGGGTACCTTCAAGCGAATGTTCTGAGAGGACATCCAGACTTTAGTCCCCGGAAGATACTGAGGCTGCTCTCTTCTCTTAGTATCTGCCTTTCGCTTCATGCGATCTACTGCCAGCAAAATAGAGGACCGGGTCTGTTGCCAGATTTGCAGGAAGTCCCCATATGCAGAGTCAGCAACGGGTACCTGAGATGAAGTCGACACAGGAAGAGGGACTCTGGGATGTTGACTGTACACGATGTGAAACGGAGTGGAAGTGGTGGACTCACTT
The DNA here is from genome assembly GCF_050947455.1 of Rhinoderma darwinii. NCBI lineage: Eukaryota > Metazoa > Chordata > Amphibia > Anura > Rhinodermatidae > Rhinoderma > Rhinoderma darwinii. The sequence goes on from NC_134690.1 coordinate 142,032,162, forward strand.
GTGTGGTTGTTGTATGAAAACTCGGCCCATGGAAGAAGCTGTACCCAGTTATCGTGCTGTGAAGAAATGAAGTGGCGGAGATAATTTTCCATGATCTGGTTGATCCTCTCAACTTGCCCATTGGATTGGGGGTGATGGGCAGAGGAAAAGTCCAAACTCACATCCAGGAGTTTACAGAGGGCTCTCCAGAACTCAGAGGTAAACTGAACCCCCCGGTCGGACACAATGTGAAGAGGCAAGCCATGCAAGCGAAAGATGTTCTGAATGAAGAGACTCGCCAGTTGGGGAGCAGAAGGTAGACCGGTCAGCGGGATAAAATGTACCATCTTAGAGAACCGGTCCACCACCACCCAGATGGTGTTGCATCCTGCTGATGGAGGAAGGTCTGTGACGAAGTCCATTGCGATGTGCTGCCAGGGGGCACTGGGTACAGGCAGACGTTGAAGCAGGCCAGCAGGCCGGAGTGAGTCACTTTGTTAGAGGCACACACCGAGCAAGCAGAGACAAAGTCCAGAACATCTTTAGGTAGTGTGGGCCACAAGAAGTGACGGGCAATCAGGTCTTGGGTTTTACGGGCACCAGCGTGCCCAGCTAGTTTAGAGCTATGTCCATAGCGGAAAATTCTTTTTCTGTCTGCCAACTGAACAAAAGTTCTCCCCGGAGGGATATTTCTAAGCTGCAGAGGATTAGCAGGGACAACGCAGGATGGGTCTACGATAGTCTGAAGTGACTCCACCGTGTCTTCCATCTCAAATGATCTGGACAGGGCATTGGCCCTCACGTTCTTGTCAGTGGGACGGTAGTGGAGCAGAAATTGGAAACGGGTGAAGAATAGTGACCACCTGGCTTGACGAGGATTCAGTCTTTGAGCGGACTGAAGGTAAGTGAGATTCTTGTGGTCGGTGAAGATCAGAATGGGGTGAGCAGCGCCCTCCAGAAGATGTCTCCACTCCTCCAGGGCCAATTTGATAGCCAGTAGCTCCCGATCTCCAATGGAGTAATTGCGCTCAGCAGAATAAAACAGTCTTGAGTAGTAGCCACATACCACTGCCTTTCCTTTGGAGCTCCTCTGGAACAGAAGTACACCTGCACCAACAGAGGAGGCGTCAACTTCCAGTGAGATCTGCCGAGACACGTCAGGGTGATGGAGGATTGAAGCTGAAGTGAAGGCTTTCTTGAGGCTAATGAATGCGGACTCAGCCTCTGGAGTCCACACCTTGGCGTTCACACCCTTCTTGGTAAGGGTAGAGATGGGAGCCATCAGAGAAGAAAAGTTCGGAATAATCTGTCGGTAGAAATTGGCGAATCCCAGGAACCGTTGTATGGCCCTTAGGCCTTGAGGACGTGGCCATTCCAGGACAGACTTTAGTTTCTCAGAGTCCATCTTAAGGCCTTGATCCGAGATGACGTAGCCCAGGAAGGGCAAAGACCTCTTTTCAAAGGTGCACTTTTCCAACTTGGCATACAAGCGATTCTCTCTTAGTCGCAGAAGAACTTGACGAACATGCCTCCGATGGGTCATCAGATCTGGGGAGAAAATTAAAATATCATCGAGATAAACTACAACACACATATAGAGGAGATCTCGGAAGATATCATTAACGAACTCCTGAAATACTGCGGGAGCGTTACACAGTACGAAGGGCATCACTAGGTATTCGTAGTGCCCATCGCGGGTGTTAAATGCCATCTTCCATTCGTCACTCCGGCGAATCCGGATTAGATTATAAGCCCCCCGCAGATCTAGCTTAGAAAAAATTTTGCCTCCTCGTATGCGATCGAAGAGCTCGGAAATAAGTGGCAACGGGTATTTGTTCTTGACCGTGATCTGATTGAGACAACGGTAGTCAATGCAGGGTCGAAGAGATCCATCTTTCTTTTTAACGAAGAAGAATCCTGCCCCGGCCGGGGAGGAAGATTTTCAAATAAAACCCCTCTCCAAGTTCTCCTTGATATAGGCTGACATCGATAAAGTCTCTTGCAAGGAGAGAGGATACACTCGTCCACGGGGAAGAGAAGCATTGGGAACCAATTCAATGGGACAGTCATAATTCTGATGTGGAGGCAACGTCTCAGCCTCTCGTTTGCAAAAGACATCCGCAAAACTGGCATACTGAGATGGTAGACCGGAAAGTGACTGAGGCAGAGGGGGCACTACAAGACGGACTTGTGACAGGCAATGGCTATGGCATCTGGAACCCCATTGAAGCACCTCTCCAAAATTCCAGTCAAGTGTCGGGGCGTGTAGACGGAGCCATGGCAGACCCAGCAGGATAGGATTGATAGCCTTTGGTAGTACCAGGAAGGTGATCTGTTCTGAGTGAAGAGCTCCGACCCGTAGTGTCAACGGCTCTGTGATGAGCATGATCGGATCAGGCAATGGTAGACCATTCACGGAGGCAACAGCCAGGGGTCTCTCCAGACGGACTGTGGGTAGAAGAAAAAGATCCACTAGATCCAGCTGGAGGAAATTAGCAGCCGCTCCAGAGTCAAGATAGGCGGAGGAAGAATGTGATGTCTCTCCGGAGACGATGGCCACAGGATGCAATAATCTGGAAGAGGTTTTAACGTTTGGGGACGTTCCACCTAGAGTTGCCTCTCCAATCAACCCTAGGTACAGGAGTTTCCCGGTTTCTGTGGGCATTGGCGCACAAAATTACCCTTGAGGCCACAATACATACATAGTCCAGAGGAGCGTCTGCACTGCTTCTCCTGTTCAGATAACCAGACTCTGTCTACCTGCATGGGTTCTTCAGGTAGCGCACTAGGAGTGGACAATAGTGGTCTCTGGACTGATGGTGCTGGTCTGTGGACCCGGTTCTCCTGTCGAACCTCTTGAGAGTGCTCCCGGATTCTCATATCAACCCGGGTGGCTAACAGGATGAGGGCATCCAAGGTAGAAGGAAGGTCACGGGCTGCCAGTTCGTCCTTGATGTGAGAGGACAGTCCCTGCCAGAAGGTCGCCACTAGTGCCTCATTGTTCCATGCCAGCTCGGCTGCTAGGGTACGGAAGGAGATAGCATTCTCCCCTACTGTGGAGCCTTCTTGCTTGAGGGTCAACAGAGTGGCTGCGGCAGAGGATGTTCGACCCGGCTCCTCGAACATGGCACGAAAGGACTGTAGGAACAAGGCTAGGTCCGCGGATACAGGTCCTTGTTGCTCCAAGATTGGGTTCGCCCATGCGAGGGCCTTGCCAGCGAGGAGGGAGATAATAAACGCCACTTTGGCCTCCTCGGAGGGGAAGAGATGAGGCCGTAGCCTAAAATGCACCGTGCATTGATTGAGAAATCCTCTACATGCTCTGAGGTCACCGTCGTAGCGAGGAGGAAGAGGCAGAGGAACTTTGGATCCGGGACAAACAGGAGGAGCAACGGGCAGTGGCACAGCAACAGCTTCAGGAGGAAGAACCTGAGGTAGAACAGCGAGTCGATCCAGGTGGACCATGATAGAATTCACCGCCTCAAGGAGTTGATCCTGACGTGTGCGTAGGTCATGCATCTCTGTCTGAATCTTCTGGACTGCGGTCTTGGGCTGGCCAGCGGGTTCCATGGCCTGAGCGTACTGTCACGGACACAGGGTATGTGGACCCACTAGGCCGCTCAGCCGTAGCTGGGAAGCAGCTGACCAGGTCACAGTCTATGCGAAAGTCTATGGCAGACAGTAACGCTTGGGTACCTGAAATAGTCCGGACGGTGGCATGATAATCAGATATCTTCGTGGTAAGTCCGACCAGTGGTTCTTATAGGAAAAGGCAAGCGTTTTTCTAATCGCCAAGAGCTCCCCGGATTTCTTTTTCTCGTTATTTGTAGTGAAAATATGTAGAAAACCCGTATGAGAGACAATTTTTTTTAAATGAGTCTCCTGAACACAAATAATATCTTTCATTGTAAAGCTTCCTCCACAAGCTAGTTCTTTTAACCTCTTCGCGCTCAGCGATGTACTATTCCGTCGCGCTAACCAATACGTTCACGCTCAGCGACGGAATAGTATGTCGCGGGAGTAACTGCCATTTCGGCCGTCCTCCCGACACATACAGGAGCTGTGACAGTTGCTGTCTCGTACAGCAGCTGCCGCAGCTCCTACAGCGGGGACCGATCACTGTGTCCCCGCTGATTAACCCCTGAAAAGCCGTGTTCAATAGCGATCACGGCTTTTTAGGGGTTAAGCTACAATTGCCAGCCTGCTATACGTTAGCGGCTAGCGATGGTGACTATGGCATCCGGACACCAAACAATGGCATCCGGCTATGCCATCGACGGAAGCCTAGTGGGTCCTGACGAAGTCAGGACCCACTATGCTTGCTGTCAGTGAGTAGCTGGCAGCTCTAATACACTGCACTACGCATATAGTGCAGTGTATTAGATTAGCGATCAGGGTCTCCTGCCCTCAAGTCCCCTAGTGGGACAAAGTAATAAAGTTAAAAAAAAGTTAAAAAAAGATGTGTAAAAATAAGAAAATACAAGTTTTAAAAGTAATAAAAGTCAAAATCCCCCCTTTTCCCTTATCAGTCCTTTATTATCAATAAAAATATATAAACAAACAAAAAACTATACATAATTGGTTTTGCCACGTCCGTAACGGCCTGAACTACAAAATTATTTCATTATTTATCCCGCGCGGTCAACGCCGTAAAAGAAAATAATAATAAACCGTACCACAATCACAATTGTTTGGTCACTTCACCTCCCAAAAAATGGAATAAAAAGAGATCAAAAAGTCGTATGTAACTAACAATGGTACTGATTGAAACTACAGTTTGTTACGCAAAAAATAAGTCCTCACACGGCTTTATTGATTGAAAAATAAAAACGTTCTGGCGCTTATAATAAGGTAACACAAAAAGTGAATGATTTTTTACAAAACGTATTTTATTGTGCAAACGCCATAAGACATAAAAAAAACTATAAACATATGGTATCGCCATAATCGTAACGCCCCGCAGAATAAAGTGAATATGTAATTTATAGCGCATGGTGAACGATGTAAAAAAAATTGAATAAAAAAACAATAGTAGAATTGCTGTTTTTTAGTCACCGCGCCACTTAAAAATAGAATAAAAATTGATCAAAAAGTCGCATGCACCCCATGAAAACTACAATGAATTCTTCAAGGTGTCTAGTTTCCAAAATGGGGTCAATTTTGGGGGGTTTCCACTGTTTTGGCACCACAAGACCTCTTCAAACCGGACATGGTGCCTAATAAAAAGGAGGGCTCAAAATCCACTAGGTGCTCCTTTGCTTCGGAGGCCAGTACTTCAGTCCATTACCGCACTAACGCCACATGTGGGATATTTCTCAAGACTGCAGAATCTGGGCAATAAATATTTAAGTTGCGTTTCTCTGGTAAAACCTTTTGTGTTATAAAAAAAATTGTATAAAAAGGATTTTCTGACCAAAAATAAAATAAATTTCACCTCTGCTTTGCTTTAAATTCCCGTGAAACATCTAAAGGGTTCATAAACTTTCTAAATGCTGTTGTGAATACTTTGAGGGGTCTAGTTTCTAAAATGGGGTGTTTGATAGGGGTTTCTAATATATAGGCCCCTCAAAGCAACTTCAGAACCGAACTGGAACCTAAAAAAATAAATAAATTAGGCAATACTTCGCTTCTTACATTATACTGATAATGAGCCGTGTCCACCCCGAGATGACCCCAGTTTTGACAATTTGTATAAATGGAGACCCCTATTAGACCTTTTCAGAGCCCGGTTTTCCCAAGCATACACCCCCGAGAAGTGTATTTCTATTGATGTATCCTTAGTAGATTTTAAAGGGAGGGTTCAATTCCGCCAGTACCTGCCGGGTAAGAGGGCAAGGTATGGCGTGAAGATGTATAAGCTGTGCGTCAGGGTATACCTACAAATTTAGGATATATGAAGGTAAGGACACCAGTATTCAGCCCCCAGAATGCCCCCCCTTACTGGGAGTTAATGCAAAAATTGTGTGGGATTTGGTGCACCCACTGCTGGACCAGGGTTACCACCTATACCTGGATAATTTTTATACCAGCGTCCCACTCTTCAACTGCCTCGCTTCCAGAAGTCCTGCGGCATGCGGCACTGCTAGAAAAAATCTGAGAGGCCTCCCTAATACACTGCTTGGGCAAACACTCAGAAGGGGCGAGAGCAGGGCACAATCTAGCAGCAACATATTGTGTGTCAAGTACAAGGACAAGAGAGATGCTCACACCAGTACCCATGTACCAGTACGAGGTACCAGTACAGAGACCCCCAAACCAGACTGCATCCTGGACTACAATAGGTACATGTGAGGGGTGGCCTTGTCAGATCAAGCCCTGAAGCCCTACAGCACCATGTGGTGTGGTATAAGAAGCTGGCCGTGCACATCATACAGATGGCATTGTACAATGTGTACGTGCTACGTCGATGTGCAGACCAGACGGGAACTTTCCTGGAATTTCAAGAGGTGGTTATCAAGAAACTAATGTAGAAAGTATGTAGGAGAGAACCTCCAGCTCACCTTAAGGCAGAAAGTCCACTGCCTGCTGCGCTCGGATCCTAGTGTGGGCACACGTTGGTTTGAAATAGAATAGAAGATTTATGTTCTGGAATGTACAACATGCAATCTAAAAGACATAGGCTGCACTAATCGTAAATTTAAACTGAGAATTTTGGAACACCTAAGTTATATCAGTAATCCTAATATTACGAATACATCAAGTGCAGCCAAACATTTCATCCAGTGCCACAATAGATCCACTAACTCACTAAAATGTTATGCCATTGAGAAAGTACATTCACCTAAACGAGGAGGAAATTTGAAACACAAAACATTGGGACGGGAAGCCTTTTGGATCTTTCATCTAAAAACGAAACATCCTCACGGATTAAATTTAAAGAGGCTCTGTCACCAGATTTTGCAACCCCTATCTGCTATTGCAGCAGATAGGCGCTGCAATGTAGATTACAGTAACGTTTTTATTTTTTAAAAACGAGCATTTTTGGCCAAGTTATGACCATTTTCGTATTTATGCAAATGAGGCTTGCAAAAGTACAACTGGGCGTGTTGAAAAGTAAAAGTACAACTGGGCGTGTATTATGTGCGTACATCGGGGCGTGTTTACTACTTTTACTAGCTGGGCGTTGTGTATAGAAGTGTCATCCACTTCTCTTCACAACGCCCAGCTTCTGGCAGTGCAGCACTGTGACGTCACTCACAGGTCCTGCATCGTGTCGGCACCAGAGGCTACAGATGATTCTGCAGCAGCATCGGCGTTTGCAGGTAAGTCGATGTAGCTACTTACCTGCAAATGCTGATGTTGCTGCAGAATCAAGTGTAGCCTCTGGTGCCGACACGATGCAGGACCTGTGAGTGACGTCACAGTGCTGCACTGCCAGAAGCTGGGCGTTGTGAAGAGAAGTGGATGACACTTCTATACACAACGCCCAGCTAGTAATAGTAGTAAACACACCCCGATGTACGCACATAATACACGCCCAGTTGTACTTTTACTTTTCAACACGCCCAGTTGTACTTTTGCAAGCCTCATTTGCATAAATACGAAAATGGTCATAACTTGGCCAAAAATGCTCGTTTTTTAAAAATAAAAACGTTACTGTAATCTACATTGCAGCGCCTATCTGCTGCAATAGCAGATAGGGGCTGCAAAATCTGGTGACAGAGCCTCTTTAAAGAAAGAACTTATGTTCCATTATTAGAACTATTCATTAAGAATAATAAATATATGGCCGGTATATCCACCTTCATGTCAACAGGCTCCCTTTCAAAACCAGAAATCCTTAAGCATGAAAGAGCAATATAAAAAATAAGCTTATAAACAAATGAACCTCTGGGATTATTCAAATATAATGAAATATCTCTTGTAAGTATATTAAGTTATTCTAGCTTATGACAAAATTCTGACTAAAAATGATACATTTTAGACGTCAGTACTCTACAAAAATATAAATAAAAATATACAAAAAAGACAAATTACAGATGTTTGTTTTCTCCATAATATTGATCTTTTTGTACTATCTGACTTATAATTAATAGCTTACGGCAGTTATTTCTCCTCTGCTTTGGTATCACATTTACATTCAAGATTTCAGCATATGTGTCAATGTTAGTCACTTTTTATCTTATATCCTCTAACAAATTTTAAACATTCCCCAACATATTGTATTTACACAACTTTCCATTCCTGAGTATCATCTCTGACGTACAGGTTCTTATTATCTCAGGGCTTATCTCCGATCCCAATAGCAAACTATTAGTTTGTTTGAAAAATAGCACACTTTCCAATAACGTTAATGTTATTCAACAACCAATCGCTAATAACAAATATATTAAAATGGTTTTTATTTACCAAACAAGCTCCACGATCTTCGGCGCTGAGCTGCACACATGGTTGTTTCTTGCCATGTGACACGTGTTGACAACTGTCCAGTTACATTCTTGCGTTCCATTTCAATTCTGTTGAACCGCAATTAAATATCACCTGTGTTGGACCAGATATAAACCCTGAACCTGCTGTCAGAACATTAATTTCAGCCATGACTAAGGACGAGGAGATCGTCTGAAACGCGTAGGCAGCATATATATATTTTTTCATACATCCACCTTTCCTCCGTGGGATATTGATTCCCGTTTTTTATTCTGTCATTTAATAAAATTGGAACAAGTTTGCATTTTAATATATTCTTCGAGAATTATCAAGAAACTAATCTTAAGGGGCCAAAAAGGGGGGGCACCCAGTACTTCTGGAAGCGAGGCCACACGCATCGTACCAGGGCAACACTTTCCAGGAGAAGTCCCCCAAACTGACAAGAAGGGAAAAAGTCAAAAGAGGTACAAAGTCTGCTATAAGAGGGGGATAATGAACGACACAATATATCAATGTGACACGTGTCCCAAAAAACTAAGGCTCCATATGAAAGAGTTCTTCAAAATGTATCATACATCCATTGATTTTTAATCTACCCCAGTTTTACTTACCCTGATGCACTCCGCACAGCTTATCCCCCCTCGTCTTTCCCTTCTGAGCCCTGCTGCATGCCTAGGCAGCTGATAGCAGCCACATGTAGGGTATTGACGTACCCGTGAGAACCCACATTACAGTTTATGCGGTGTATGTCTCCGGTCAAAATGCTCACTGCACCTCTAGATGAATGCTTCAAGGGTGTAGTTTTTAAAACGGGGTCACTTCTTGTGGGTTTCAACTGTACTGGTACCTCAGGGGCTTCTGCATACATGACTTCGCACCAAAAAATCCCCAGTAGGCCAAATGGTGGTCCTTTCCTTCTGAGCCCTCTCATGGGCCCAAACGGCAGTTTATCACCACAAATGGGGTCCTGCTGCACTCAGGACAAATTGGGCAACAGAATGGGGTATTTTATTTCTTGAGAAAATAAGACATTTTCAGTCAAAACTACATATTATTGGAAAATAATAATTTTGTGTTAATTCCCAGCCCAATTCAAATAAGTTCTGTGAAAAAACTGTGGGGTCAAAATGGTCACAACACCCACAAATAAATTCCTTTAGGGGTGTAGTTTTCAAAATGGGGTCACTTCAAGCAAAATCTGGACTCCAAAGAACAAATAGCGCTCCTTTCTTTCTGAGCCCTCCCATGGGCCCAAACGGCAGTTTATCACCACAAATGGGGTATTGCTGCACTCAGGACAAATTGGACAACAAAATGGAGTATTTTATTTCTTGTGAAAAGAAGAGATTTTGAGCTAAAACTACATATTATTGGAAAAAATTACATTTTTTTATTTCACAGCCCAATTAAAATAGGTGCTGTGAAAAAACTGTGTGGTGAAAATGATAACAACAACCATAAATGAATTCCTTGAGGGGTGTAGTTTCCAAAATGGGGTCACTATTGGGGTATTCCTACTGTTTTGGCACCTCAACACCTCTTCAAACCTGGCATGCTGCCTAAAATATATTCTAATAAAAAAGAGTCCTCAAAATGCACTAGGTGCTTCTTTGCTTCTAGGGCTTGTGTTTTAGTCCACGAGCGCACTAGAGCCACATGTGGGACATTTCTAAAAACTGCAGAATCTGGACAATACATATTTAGTAGTGTTTCTCTTGTAAAACCTTCTGTGTTACACAAAAAAATTTGAATAAAATTGAAGTTCAGCAAGAAAAATTTAATTTGCAAATTTCACCTCCACTTTGCTTTAATTCCTATGAAATGCCTAAATAGTTAAAAAACTTTCTAAATGCTGTTTTGAATACTTTGAGGGGTCTAGTTTTTAAAATGGGGTGTTTTATCTGGGTTTCTAATACATAGGCCCCTCAAAGCCACTTCAGAACTGAACAGGTACCTTAAAAAAAAAGGCTTTTGAAATTTTCTTAAAAAAAAGAGAAATTGCTGTTTATGTTTTAAGCCTTGTAACGTCCAAGAAAAATAAAATAATGTTCAAAAAAAGATGGCAATCTAAAGTAGACATATGAAAAATGTTAACTAGTAACTATTTTGGGTGGTATAACCATCTATTTTACAAGCAGATGCATTTAAATTCTGAAAAATGCAATTTTTTCAAAATTTTCTCTAAATTTTGCAATTCTTCACCAATAAACACTGAATATATCAACCAAATTTTACCACGAACATGAAGCCCAATGTGTCACGAGAAAATAATCTCAGAATCGCTTGGATAGGTTTAAGCATTCTGACGTTATTACCACATAAAGTGAAATACGTCAGATTTAAAAAATGGGCTCTGAGCCTTAAGGCCCAAACTAGGCTGCGTCCTTAAGGGGTTAAAGGGACTATTAAGCCCATGAAGATTCAGGGCTTAACACCACCACAACAAATAACATAAAAACAATTCACAACAAGGCCACACATAAGTTACGTGAGCCAGAGGAGTGAGGTCATTGTTCTGAAGTATATGTGAAAAGCCCAATATAGATACTTACGAGCCTCACAATCAGAGTTTGATGGGGGGGGGGGGGTAAGCACAAAAAAGCACTAGAAGTGCAAGAGCGGAGAAGTCACTCCACCAGTATAGGGACTTACATTTCAAGTATCAACTTACAACAACATCAAGGCTATTACAAAACTTAGTACAAGAGAAGGATTAGTGACATCACCCAACTTTCTTTGTCATCTTGTCTTGGAAAACAGCTGGCAAGTCTCAACAGGAGATACTACCTGAGGAGAAGAGAATGCACCATGTAGGAATCACACGGCAGGTATCTCACGCCATTCTTCCGCAATCCTAGCAGGACCACGAGGAGGAGTCGAGTGGGCAGATGGTCGAGGAGAAGAGGAGGAATAAATCAAGTTCCAATCTTTGATGGCTTTGGTCATCTGAGCTGGGGAGGAAATAACATGGAGAGTCCCATCCTTATGAACCAGAAGTTTAACCGGAAATTCCCAACGGTATGGAATGCCATGATCACAAAGTATTTTGGTGGATGCTGCAAATTCCCTCCGTTTGGCAAGAGTGGCAGAGGATAAATCAGTGAAGACCGTAAAATCTTTACAAGCATCCAGTAGGAGAGAAGGATGTTTGAAGCATTTGATGAAGGCTTCTTTTATGTGTAAGAAATTAAATCTAGAGATAACATCTCTGGGTAGAGAGTGCGCCACCGATTTAGGTTTTGGTAAGCGATGAATGCGATCAAGCACCTTCTCCATTTCAGATATATCTGGTAATAAGACAGAGACAATGTCCACTACATACTTGTACAGCTCGTCATTATTAATGGATTCTTGGATGCCCCGTATCCTCATGTTGTTTCTCCTTGAGCGATCCCTTGTGTCAGCGAGTTTCAAACCCTGTCTCTCCAACTTATCTTCCAGACTGCTTACTTTGTCAATAAGATCGTTATGAGAACCAGTCAGCTCTGCCATCTTAGATTTCAAGTGATCCGTATGGTCACCAATGCTTTGTATATCAGTCTGTAAAGTGTGAAGCATGACTTGAAAGTCTTCCTGAAGAGATTTGCGCAATGAAGTTAGCATACATGCCATAGTTTCTTCTGTTATGGAACATGCTGAGTTCTGAACCGGGCTAGGTGGACCACCACTGCTGCCGCTTTCAGCTGGTGAAGAACAAGCCATAGTAGTTTTGGAACGCATGCTATGTGGAGTTGTATGTCCCTCAGGAGGGTGAATGAATTCTGTAAGCTTTTTAGGCTCCTTGACTTTACTTGTTCTTCCCATATCTCTCACCTTAAAAACAGGCCACAGAGCCTTGAAAATAGTTGATATGCATAGTGCCGCTTTTGTCCCCATTATCGGCAGAGCGCAATCACCGTATTGTTATCACATAGATAGTAGAGTATCATCTGTCATGTTGGACATAGCACCTCAGGATTGCAGTATGTCGCCCCGCAAGGTCAGGTTAATGTCAGTTGCAAGCACACACACGACTAGTCAGGGGAGATGCACTTCACAAGCACAAACTACTTGGAAGCTGCTCAAATGCAAGCCACTTCAGCACAGGATCTGCAGGCTGCAGTACTGGGCCCCGAGATATGATATGCAGGAGGGGAGGAAGGCCAGAGGCCGCAGTCTTACCTCTGCCTTGTGGTAGCATGCCGTGTTTATTCTAGGCGTGTCACCGCCTTCCAGGCCCTTTGCTCCAGGCCAATTGAAACCACGTCCGATGAGAAGGTATTGTGAGTGCAATCTAGCATCCCACTACGCCTTGAGTTCCATCCAGCTCCAAATTAGCTTTTAAAAATCAATTTATGAATACGAGCAGCTCGGAGTAGCAAAAACACACAGACACGTTACTGTATGAAAATGCTTCTACTTTATTCAGCAGCGGATATTTATAGTCAGACAATAACAAAATGACAATAACAAATGAGTCAGAAAGTTTAGATATAGTTCCACAACTCAATTGGCTCTTAGAGGGGCCGTTCCCTCATCTTCCCTATAATTGCTGCGTAGTGCTTTGCACACGGCACTATGATTCTCCATTTTAATTATTATTATGGCTGCGTAGTGTTTTGCACACGGCACTATGCCTTAAAGTCCCGGAGCACCTACCTTCTAATATAACTAACTTGTACAAACATATAAGGATATAAGTATATAAGGTATACAGTAGGTATAAAACAGTTTGGAAAAAATACATTTCCTTTCACATTTCCCCCCTTTTGTGATTTTATAGGTCTGGTAATCATTACCTGCCTCTAATTTCCCAACAACCTGTCACTTATTTCCAGAGGCCTCGCTGTGAAAGCTCTCCGTATCTTATAAAACACATAACAATTAAAACAAGTCATAATGACAAAGACAATCATAATACATATTAGTGGTTGGAATAAGTAGCTTAATACTGAACTGGCAATCGGTGAAAAACCTGTAAATATATCATACCAGTGGTGAGCCGTGTCATCCTTAATATGGGATCCTAAATGTTTTCCCACTTATAACAGCATTCATTTTGACTGTTTGTAGTGTAACATTATGTCTCCTAACCATCTCTTTTACCTCTTCTGCGTCTTTTAGAACTTTGTTCAACTCATCTGAGGGGAGACTAATATTAGGTGTTGGCAATGGGTCCGGTACCCATACTGTGCTTACAATCTCATCCAAATCCGGGAAAAATACAATAGTCTGGTTCTTCCATTCTATATGACTAACATTAAATATACATCCAGAAAAGGGTACCTGTAATAAAAAGGTTTTAGTGTGTTTGGTCATCCGTAACCATACATACACTGTGTGGTTTTATCTCTATATACAAAAATGTTCCTGTAAGATGGGGGAGACATTCCCACAAGCATATTTACCACCCTCCCATCTCACTCCCTGTGCCTTCACTGCAAGCTTCATATGTGAGCCAAGGTCAAAGATTCACTGGTGTGATATATGAGTAAAATATAACATTTATTTATAACTCTCTAAAAACAGGGGTACAATCACCACTGTGAAAAAGCCCCACCGTGTGTATAAAAACGTATTAAATAATAAACTCTGAGTCCTAATTCAATTGTGAACCTACTATAGTTCAGTGTTCAACAAGAATATCAATACGGAATCAGCATTTGAAAAATGGGCATAACAATAGTCTTGACCCTAATTCACACTAGAGTCCGTGATAACCGCACCGGAAGCTCCTAGTGTTGAGGTATACAAACAATGCTAATGTTCCCAATGCTAAAAAATTCCTATTCAAAACCGACCCAACGCGTTTCAATACTCATCATCAGGGGTCTGTAGCTTGGTCACTCTGGCCAGGGATGCCAGCGATATTTAGTTCAGCAGCAGGTATTCTGCTGTACTCCACGGAAGCATGCTCGTATAGATGTCAGCGGCATGCTTCATTCTGGGACTCTGAGTTATTTAAAGCATCTGACTCCTCCCCCTGTCCTCGGCACCGCCAATCGAAACAGCCAAACACACTCACCAATCGAATTCGTGACACCTGTCCATGTGACTCCCGGCCATCAGCTGACAGCCAGGAACCAACATCGACCGCATCAAAAGCCGAACGCGCAGGTGCAGTAGAGGCCACAATCGAGTCGCCCATGCTGCCGGGAACTCACCACTGCAAAGAAGGAGTATATCGATATTTAAGAGTTTGGGTAAGTGTTGCGGATCAGCTCAAAACCCGCAGCTGGACTGAAATTGATAAAACAACTACACTTAATCCATTTGAGTTTATCATCAATTTATCTGAGCATAATCTTAGCGCATCCGAGACTATGTTATTAGAGAAGGGGCTTTCATTTGTCCCCACAGTGAGGTTTGATTCATTCACCTGGATAAAGGACTTAAATTTGTTTGCTCGTAAACTCAAATGGATTAAATTTTTTAAACATCATAATAGAAATTTTTTTATGGAGATGGGTTTAGAGATATCCGACCTGGAAGGCCTTGAGGCCTTGGAGGGGCTATTGGAGAAGTCAAGTAGAGCCCCTGGACAAGGCCCGTTTACTAATTTAAAGACTAAGAGTAGGAAGCTGCCACCAATAGGAGATTTCACTAATGTAGACTTATTTGTTGACATGGTGGGAGAGGAGATTAAACTATTGAGTCAGGATATGAGGGGTATTGACAACAATTTGTCTAGGTCTGAACGGCTAGCCCTAACCACATTGGAGAAAAAACAAAATATTGTTCTGAAAGCATCCGATAAGGGTGGGAACATCGTGGTTATGAGCAGGGAAGACTACAAAAAAATGTGTGAGGACATTTTGCTCAATCCTGACTGTTATACCATCTTAAAGGATAATCCCACAGCACTGTTCAAAAAGGAGCTTTTGGGCATTCTGGGTGATGCAAAAAGCAGGTCCTTGATCAGTGCTAGTGAATTGAATTTCCTATTTCCACAATTTCCCATCATGGCATGTTTTTATAGTCTGCCCAAAATCCACAAAGGGTACCCCCCCCCCTTACGTGGCAGACCCATTGTTTCAGGCATAAACAATCTAACTCAAAATGTAAGCACATATTGATCAGGTGCTGCGTCCGTTTGTACTGGGTTTAACATCATATGTACGTGATACCATGGATGTTTTGAAACAAATTGAAGGTATCACTTTGGAACGCAGTACTTTTCTGGCTAGCCTGGATGTAGAGGCATTGTATTCCTCCATTCCACACAAACTTGGCTGTGAAGCGGTAGAGTACTTCTTGAGATCTAGAGGTACTCAATTTGTGGCTCATAACCAGCTAGTTTTGCAGTTATTACATTTTGTGCTGGAGAAAAATGTATTTATCTTTGAAGACAGGATTTTTCACCAGCAATGTGGTACTGCAATGGGAAGTCCAACTGCTCCCACCTATGCAAATTTATTTCTTGGCTGGTGGGAGGAGACAATTGTTTTTGGGGAGAGTTTTTCCAAGTGGACTTCGTCAATAGGGATCTGGATCAGATATATTGATGACGTGCTGCTGTTCTGGAATTCAACAGTGGAAGAATTCAATAGTTTTGTGGCTGCCCTTAACCAGAACGATCTAGGGCTAAGGTTCAACAATCAGGAACTGACTTTCTTAGACCTTAAAATTATAAAAACATCAGAGGGTACAATCCTTACTCAAGTACATCGTAAGGAAACAGCAACCAATAGTTTCCTGCAATGGAACAGTTGTCATCCTTATCCCCTTAAACGCGGTATTCCCAAGGGTCAGTTCATGAGAGTACGCCGGAATTGCAGCTCCATGGACGACTTCGAGAGACAGGCAAAGGAACTTACAACCAGATTGAAGGATAGAGGTTTCCCTAAGGGAGTAATCAGAAAGGCCTATGTGGGAGCGAGAGATGCGGACAGGCAGAGTCTTCTTGTTCCTAGACAACGAAGGGAAGAGAGAGTTACGAGACTTATAGGCACTTATGATTCTAAACAATGTGAAATTATGCAGATCCTGAAGAGATATTGGCGTATTCTTAGTACTGATGCAGATTTGATAGATCAGATTACGCAATGGCCTTCAGTCACATTCCGGAGAGGGTAAAACATCAGGGACAGAGTTATGCATAGTTGTTTTGACCCCATAGCACCTAAAGGAACATGGATGGACAGACAAATACCAGGCACACACAGATGTGGCAGGTGCAAGGCTTGTGATTTTATTCAAAAAGGTGACAAGTTTAGGGGTGTCGTTACGCAATTGGAATATGACATTCGTGATTTTGTCAATTGTAAAACAGCAGGGGTGGTATATCTGATAACATGTCCATGTCCACTGAATTATGTGGGCAAAACGGTGCGGCAGTTTCGGCGCCGGATCAGAGAACATGTTGGCGATATTGCGAATTCTAGAGATACTCCTATATCCAAACATGTACACGCTACACATCAGGGTCGTGCAGAATGTCTTAAATTTCAAGCAATTGAACTCATTAGGCCTCCCAAACGGGGAGGTGACTGGGATAACCTCATACTACGAAAGGAAGCCCAGTGGAGCTATAGATTGGCGTGCACACAACCAGGGGGTTTAAATGAGCAGACAAATTATGCATGTTTTATTTGAACATTCATTTAAACATGCATTTCCATGGCCAGTTTTCCCTTCAGGATAGTAAGAGACCCACATGGTCGTCATGACAGGTGGTCTCTTTATTATCAATGATCATCATGTGGGCAGTCTGGCTATGGTTCCTTATTCAGTAGGTGTTCCAATGACACCTTGTAGTGGGGTAGACATTCATTTATCTACACAATATGTATTATCAGTGTAGTTGTTTTATCAATGGCAGTCCAGCTGCGGGTTTTGAGCTGATCCGCAACACTTACCCAAACTCTTAAATATCGATATACTCCTTCTTTGCAGTGGTGAGTTCCCGGCAGCATGAGCGACTCGATTGTGGCCTCTACTGCACCTGCGCGTTCGGCTTTTGATGCAGTCGATGTTGGTTCCTGGCTGTCAGCTGATGGCCGGGAGTCACATGGACAGGTGTCACGAATTCGATTGGTGAGTGTGTTTGGCTGTTTCGATTGGCGGTGCCGAGGACAGGGGGAGGAGTCAGATGCTTTAAATAACTCAGAGTCCCAGAATGAAGCATGCCGCTGACATCTATGCGAGCATGCTTCCGTGGAGTACAGCAGAATACCTGCTGCTGAACTAAATATCGCTGGCATCCCTGGCCAGAGTGACCAAGCTACAGACCCCTGATGATGAGTATTGAAACGCGTTGGGTCGGTTGTGAATAGGAATTTTTTAGCATTGGGAACATTAGCATTGTTTGTATACCTCAACACTAGGAGCTTCCGGTGCGGTTATCACGGACTCTAGTGTGAATTAGGGTCAAGACTATTGTTATGCCCATTTTTCAAATGCTGATTCCGTATTGATATTCTTGTTGAACACTGAGCTATAGTAGGTTCACAATTGAATTAGAACGTTTTTATACACACGGTGGGGCTTTTTCACAGTGGTGATTGTACCCCTGTTTTTAGAGAGTTATAAATAAATGTTATATTTTACTCATATATCACACCAGTGAATCCTTTAAAATTGTTATGTTGTGGGAGCACAATTGAATGTATCTTTGAAATAAAGTGAATCCAAGGTCAAAGATAAAACATACAAAATCAGCATTACTTGTGTTAAAGGAATAATGACTTTCTTATTCACTACAAAAGAACCAAGATGGGAACTCCAGACAAGATGGCTGCTGCATAAAATGAAATCATTTAAACATTATTATAATCACTTTCACATAATACATATCTTAGTAATTCGGCATCCTGCTTGATCATTTATAATGTAATTTCATACAGAAAATATAAGCAAATAAACGTCCTTCACAAACCCCCCTTTTTCTTATATTACGTTACAGAAATGATATATTATGATTATAAAACTCAAATAATATATCAATCGAGCCACAACTAATATGATGCCATCACCAATGTCCGGTTTGGGTATGGGGTCCCACCAGTGTATTGACAAGTCCTGTACATCATCGTCCTCTTCTTCTCCTGTCTTCTGCTCTTCACTGACTGTCACCCTCAGGGTAACCCACACAATTATGGTGTCAGACTGCACAGTGGTGTCCAATGGGGGATTTATGATTACCCCCTCCTAGTCACTTACTTATTAAAACACTTGGATGCTGCTAACGGGTTCACTCAGGTCTTTGGTCTTTACTTTGAATTTTGCTGATGTCATCAGGATTTGGTTTGGTCCTTCTCATCTGTCAGACACCATCTCTTTTAGTATACGTCACCGGGCTGTACACAGCACCTCATGCTGTGAGCCTGGGGTGAGATCCCACGTAGACGGAGTAGTGGAGTTTTATCATGACTACCACAAACCCTCCGTATCTGTTCTCTTCCTCCGGTAAGTTACTTGTCTGGGCGGCTGCTTAGAATTGTGACACTGCCGTCAGTTCATGACAAACGCGTTGTATTGGCTCAGGCTGCGCCTGCCGCATCTCAGTGATGGAGTTCATCATATTAAAAGTCTTTTAGTTCATGTTTACTGGCACTTGCTGGGGACCCCCAACCCTTATCAATTGTTAAAATATATGCTAATCTGGTGATATCATCTGTGTAATATAAAAGTTGTTCTAAGTATATACAATAACAATGGCAGGCCCTTAAACAAAATCAAACAAACACCTTTTTATAAGAAAAACTTCTCTGTTACAATGGACATTGCACCTAGAAAATGTATAATTACTGGGTACATTTCATTTGCACTTGGTGTTTCACTTTTCAGCAAGATTTGGACCTTGTTCTGAGCTGATTGCCTGGAACATCTCCAACTCACAAAAATATACACAGATTCCACATGTTTATCTGACAAGTGTCTCAAACCAATTTTTCTCCCCCTACTCTGGTTCGTTTTACCTGGGAAGGCCTCTCAAGGTCTCTTCTCTTCGTTAGAGGCGGGTATGATAAGGTTGGCACCGGTGGCAGGACTGTTCTGTAGGCAAATCAAACAGCTCTAACAGAATTTAGCAGCAACAGCTGTAAAGCCTGGGACCTACCAATTAGATCTTACCACATGGATCCTTGCAGTCTTGGGGCATATGTGAGGTCATACACCATCAATGCAAGTACCATCAAGAATGCCTTGGGTGCTACCGGTTTACCTTCCTTTATCTGTCCACATTCTGTTAGAATCTGGTTCTCACACTGTAAAGGATTTGCCAGACACAGCTTCTGTGTCGACGCCCGTGGGCAATCAGTCTGCATCTGCTCCTATGTCTGTGAGACTGACTCCATCTTCCACCACTCAGGATGGCAGGCTTAGGAGTGGGAGAGCCTATCACAGCCTGGCCAGACGGAGCTAGCTCCCGCCCACTGTCTATTTATACCTGCCTTTCCTGTTCCTCCTTTGAGTGTGATTCTTCTATGCTTGTTTCCTGGCTTGCTGCTGCTGCTCGTACTACTCATCCGCTGCTTGTTATTGACCTTTGTTTTCTGACCACTCTCCTGCTCAGCGTTTGGTACCTCGTTCTCTCCTGGTTTGACTCGGCTCTTTCACTACTCTTGTTGCACACGGTGTCTCCGTGGGCAGCTGCCCCATTTCCCTAGCTTCTGTGTACCCTTGTCTGTTTGTCTGTGTTGCACTTACTGAGCGTAGGGACCGTCGCCCAGTTGTACCCCGTCGCTTAGGACGGGTCGTTGCAAGTAGGCAGGGACTGAGTGGCGGGTAGATTAGGGCTCACCTGTCTGTCTCCCTACCCTGTCATTACACACGCCTTCCGCTCCCAGTTGGACTCTTCCTGTGGACAACAAGCTTTTTCATTGTATAATCATTAATTGATCTTAATGAAATAATTAATTTGAAGAAAAACATCAACAAATAACATCTTTACATTAAACATTCATATTGAGCACATATACTAAAATTGGAAACCCATGTCACATATAGATAGAATATTTCAAAAGGATGGAGTTTTATTTTTCCACATTCATCTGATGATCCAGGACACCATCAGGTCCTGTAAATACGTGATTAATACAAAAACAAAATAGAACACAAAACAAAACAAATTTGTACCTGATCAGTAATGACATATCTCAACATAATAAGGTTGGGCACTCTATCTGGGGGGGCACTAGTTTGGCCCCCTGTAATACACAATAGCCTGGAACAAAAATGACTTTCTCCTGACAAAAAATACATTTTATCTTTAAAATGACTTGCAACCATTTACCTGTAAAACATCTCACATTTAAAAAAATAAAATTTACGCAGCACTATAGCACGTGCCTCATGTGTGAAAACAAAAACAAAACAATTGTAATTAGTTATTCAAATAAAACAGAAAATAATATATCTGGTAATATTAATTATTGCAAACCAACAAACTATACATAAGAATAGGGAACAGTGGGGGCACATACATTTTCAAGACCCCGTGTCTCACAATATCTGTATTTTAATTAATTTGAAGAAAAGCATCAACAAATAACATCTTTACATTAAACATTCACATTGAGCAGTAACTCGAAGTGATACATACAAACTCATTTTTCTTCTTTATATATATCTTTATATAAGTGGTGCAGGTCGGGCCTTACAGCACCCAGACCTGCCCAAGATGGCGGCCGCATCCTTAAACTCCTTCCCTATTGGGATTCCAGCCGTCACTGGTCCCCACAGTCCTGAGGGTTAGCTCCCAGCCCCTTATGCTGCCAACGTGTGTTCTGCGTCTCCCGGCGTAATAATATGTCTTCCAGTCCGGTGGGAGTACGGCCCGCACACTTCCGCTCAAAATTGGGGCCAGGGATCCAGCGCCTACTCTAGACCCACACCGCTAGAACACTGTAATCTGGTCAAGGCTGGTATCAAAGTGATCCCCAATGTAGCGGGAATCCGGGGAAGGTGAATGTAAGGTTGCTCAATATCCCAGAAGGGCAGATTATGGCAGACTAGTCACCGCTCGGTAGAGCTCTCCTAAAATGTGTCCATCCTTTCCAACGTGCAGACCACGCCCCTTAAATGCAATCAGATTTTTTTCTGATCGCAAGCATTGCCGCTGGGTTCCTGCTGTGCAACACAGCAGAGACCCGGCGACTTTGGCGCCCGCTCGGCTTCGGAGCGGGCACCATTTTTAAAAAACCTTTCCTGACGTAAATAGTCATATTAGCGATGGGAAAGGGTTAAGCTGACCCTCTTAATATACTTGGCTAAATTTGCAAAGCCTAATTCATTTCCAGAATTTAAATTTCTTAAGGAAATAATATGTCTCAATTTAATATTATCCCAAATAGGTACCACTGGACATTAAATATTTTAACCAATGTATTCCATACATTGTGTATATGACTATAAACAGGGAAGCTCTTTGCAATATTTCTCCAATCCAGATGTCAATATCTCATAAATACTATAACAAACGTTTTATTGTTCTGGACACCTTATGTGTTAACCACACCGGCCTATTTGCCCATTTTAATGAGGGCAAACCCCGCTGTCATTCCAAAATTATTATTTTTCCAAATACAAACCTTCGATCTAATAATCTACAATAGGGGAAACATTCAACCCTCCAAAATACTGTAGGTTCACTAAAACATTAATTCCTAAGTACTTGAAAGATTTCCCTCTTTCTATGTTTCTTGATGAAACCACGGAAGAACATAATTCTCATCAATTGTTATCATAAACAATGTTCCCCCGTTAATCCTTAATCTGGACAAATTTCCAAACTGTTCAAATATTTCAAATACTCTACCAATAGATCTATAAAAGCCTAGGAACGGTCAGATGTCATCAGCAAATAATGCTATTTTTTCCTCTACACAACCATTATTCGATTCCACTAGTCCTGGTCTTGCACTTATATAGTTCGCCGGCAGCTCGATGATCAAACCAAACAACAATAGTGAAAAAGGACAACCTTTTCTGGTCCCCCTTTTAATCCCAAAGGAATCTGAGACATTACCATATATTAACAGCCTTGTGTTTGGTTCAACATTTAATAATTTTATTAAATTTAAATATTTTTACCCAAAAGCTCATAAATTTAACCGTTTCCAATAAGAAACCCCACTCAAACTGCATTCAAGGAAAGTAACACCCTTTCTCCAGTGTTATCAGGCTACATTGAATATTTCTGTATAGCCTATTCAGATTGTCTGACGTAGATCTTCCAGATATAAATCCAGCTTGATCTTTATTTATCAGATCTTCCAGAACAACTCTTTGCCTAGTGGCCAATTTTTTTCTCCAAGATCTTGGTATCTGTGTTTATTAATGAGATCGACCTGTATGAGTCCACAATCAGAGCATCCTTTCCCTCTTTAAGAAGGACAATCAGGGCCTACCTCATGGACTCAGACAGATACCCTACCTCCAGTGCTTTAGGCCTCTAATTTATCCTTTTTTTCTTCAGACAGCAAGGGTTATCCCTACCTTACCAAGAATTTGTACATCTCTAAGGAGACCCACATGACTGAGAGGAGTAAATATTTTTATAATAATTCAAAAATACCTTAAGATTATCCTTAGATTCTACAGCTACCTCTTCTTCACTATTTTCAATGAAGGTTATAAATTCCTCTGTTGCTGACTTCTAAAAAATATAGCTAATATTTTTCCTGGTCTACCAATTTCCACATAATTTATAAATTGCTGTGCCTTTTAATAACATATAACTCTCAAACTCTGTAATAGCTTATTGGCAACTCATTGTTTTTTCCTTGGATGGTGATCTGATATTTATTTGGTTTATCTGGTTTATTTTTCTCTTACTGAGAAATTATTTTTTAGAAGATCTTCTTGCCGTTTACCCTTTAACTTAACCCCTTCCCGACATACGCTGTGTATTTACGGTGAACGTTGGTTGGGGCAGTATGGAGCAGGCTCACGGGCTGAGCCCGCTCAACAGAATGAGCGTGTTGGCTGTGTGTTACAGTCGACACTTCAGGATAACGAGCGGAATCCCGCTTGTTTAAAGCCTTCAATGTTACGGTCAATAGCAACCGGGGCATTTAAATGACTAGAAATAGTAATGTTTCAATGGCCCCCCCGCAACGCGATCACAGGGTGCCGTTGGTTGGCATGGCAGCCTAGGGTCCTGATGTAGTTTCACGATATACTGCAATACGTTAGTATGAAGTAATGGGTTAGAATGATGAATTTTTTTAATTAACAACCCACTTTAATATGTCTTTAAAGGGAACCTGTCACAAGCATTTCACCTATTAAACCAGCAATACCTGGTGGTAGTGGGTGAAAAATATTTTTTATGTAAACTATAATTATCTTCTAAGTCAGCTATGTAACTTTAGTATTCAGTTTTTTAGTGTTCCTGTGCTGTATTCTAATTGAGCAGCAAAGAATCATATCTGCAGGCCAAAAGAGTCATATCTTTATCCCTCAAGCCTTTTCTGAGTTAACCCTGCCTCCATACATGACGGGCGCTTGCACGCTATCTTTCGACCATCAGAGTAGGCAAGTTTTCGGCAGTGGGCAGGCATAAGAAGAGGAACGAACGAGACTGACCGATTATTACAAAAAAAAGATGCAAAGTGTTTGCAGACCGTTATTTATGGTCGGAGGAGGAGTTTAGGAGAAATGCTGGTGACAGGTTCCCTTTAACCCGTTAGCGACCGGCCCATAGTGTTTCTACGTCGGTCACTAACGGGCCTTATTCCGATGCCATAGACTTTTTACGTTGCGGAATCGGAATAAGTAAACAGAGCAGGGAGCTGTCAAATCTCCCTGCTCTCAGCTGCCAGAGGCAGCTGAGGGCTGGGGGCGTCCCTGCTCTGCCGGATGAGATCGATATTAGTATCGATCTCACCAGTTTAACCCCTCAGATGCGGTGAACAATAGCGTGCACCGCATCTGAGTGGTTTTGGAGAGAGGGAGGGAGCTCCCTCTCATCTCACTGACACCCGGCGATAAGATCGCCGAGTGTCTGTGTCTTCTATGGCAGCCGGGGGCCTAATAAAGGCCCCCAGGTCTGCCTGTCGTGAATGCCTGCTAAATCATGCCTCTGGCATGACCTAGCAAATGCCTGTCCGTTTTACACGGGCAGGCATAATACACTGCAATACAGAATTATTGCAGTGTATTACAAATGTGATCGGAGGATCGCATAGTGAAGTCCCCTAGTGGGACTAGTAAAAAAGTGAAAAAAAAAGTTTAATAAAAAGTGAAAAAAAAAAACCGAAAAAAAAAAGAAATGAAAAACCCACTTTTTCCCCTTACAAACTGCTTTACTATTAACAAACAAAATCAAGTAAAAAAGTTACACATTTGGTACTGCCGCGTCCGTAACGACCCCAACTATAAAGTTATTACATCATTTAACCCGCACGGTGAACGTCGGAAAAATTAAAATAAAAAAACATGCAAAAATTGCTGTTTTCTTTGAATCAAGCCTTAAAAAAAAATGTGATAAAAAGTGATCAAAAAGTCGCATCTACTCCAAAATGGTACCGATAAAAACGACAAGTCGTCCTGCAAAAAAAAAGGCCTCCTACAATTGCATCGGCAAAAAAATAAAAACGTTATGGCTCTTTAAATATGGAGACACAAAAACAAATAATTGTTTTCACTGTGTAAAAGTAGTAAAACATACAAAAACTATACAAATTTGGTATTGTTGCAATCGCAACAACCCGCTGAATAAAGTTATTGTGTTATTTATACCACACGGTAAACGGCGTAAATTTAGGACGCGAAAAAGTGTGACAAAATTGCTGGTTTTTTTTCTATCCCCCCCCCAAAAAAGTTAATAAAAATTAATCAATGAATTCTATGTACCCCAAAATTGTGCTATTAAAAAGTACAACTTGTCCCGCAAAAAACATGACCTTATACAGCTATGGCGACGCAAAAATAAAAAGTGTATAGCTCTTTGAATGAGACGATGGAAAAACGTAAAAAATGGCTTGGTCATTAACATCTAAAATAGACTGGTCATTAAGGGGTTAAAGCATCCCATATAATAAATTGTAACTTTTTATTTTACAACATACACTCTTTTAATCCATTTTCCACATTATCCCATGATTCAATTAATTGAATCCAAGAGGGATTTATTCTAAATGCTGTTTTCAGTGAACTACTCCCAAATGCACACTTAACTAACACCGGTGCATGGTCTGACAGACATTTTGTTTCATAAGTTATCCCATTATTAAAATTTAACGTGTTAATATTACCAAAACACAAATCAATTTGAGAAAATACCAAGTCTGTCTATGAGTAATAAGTATAATCAAGCAGTTTGGGGTCCATCTTTCTCCATATATCAAATCATCCAAGTTCTTAAATAAGTGCCTTAAATTTTTCCCTACCCCCTATTCTGTGAACCTCCATATACAACACACTTATCTAAACCAACACTCATAATGTTATTCAAATCCCCAATTACTATTTGTGCCACTTCCCCTTTATCACTCAAAAATTCGGACAGTCTATATAGATTCCCGAAGAAAAGTGTGGTTGCATATACGCTGATGCTGTAACTTATCTCTTACTTTTCATTTTACAATATAAAAAACATACCTTCCTGCACCTTCACATCAGACTCAGAAGAGGCCGTACTACAGACAAAAAATAGATTAAGGGGAGGCCTCCATGACTAAAATAGATGGGAGGGGTAACGAGTTAGTTTGGCCTATGGGAATTTGGGATAAGGCCAGTAGGAGGGCTAGTAGGGAAAGGGCTGGGGGTAATAGGGGGAAGTACCTTTTCAGTGTGCTTTCTCTCCCTCTTTTCGCCAGAACACTGAAGCAGGAACATGTCCTTCCTCTCCTCTTCATCCGTGGCGTCTGATGAAGAAATGCTACAGCTGCTGCTGACCGCTGCTGCTTCCAGGGAGCCTTGTTGGCTCAATAGGCAGATAGCGTCGCTGATTGCGGGCCCAGCTTCAGCTCATGGCCAAGAGTCATCGGAGGCTCAGTGCGCAGGCCTGTAGTGCTCCCCCGCAGCGTCGGCTCCTTCGGTGCAGGAGATGCCGGAGGTAAGAACACGGCGCTCTCGGGGGACAGGTGTCAGGCGGAGAGAGCCTGTCACCCCGGCGACGCCGGATGCGGCCGGCACTTCCGGTGCGACACGCACCACGAGGCGCTCGCGACCTCCTACCCGGCTGAGTCCGTAGGTGATCCCGCGGGCACGACGCTGCAGGAGGAGCCCCTCGGTGGACACTTCAGGCCGGGCGGACATCTGCTGCTCCACGGTCCGGTCCTAGGAGGAATCCCAGAACGCGGCGGTGCCCGGCGGCGCCCGGCGGCCACGTCCACAAGTATGCGGCCTGCGTTTCCGGCCACCCCTCCTCCTTATTCCAGCAGGGGCGGAAGGTTGTCGACGGCCCTGCATGGTGAGGTGCCAGCCAGAGGGCCGGCTGGACTAGCCACGCCGATGACGGTCGGGTATGGTGTCGGAGGCCACAGACTGCGGTCAGTGGTGTGGGTGCCAGGCACGAGCACTAGGTGGCTGGTGCTTCAGCATAGCTAAGGAGCAGACAGGATGATGTGATGCCCCTTTCCCAAGTCCCATCCAGGAGCTGGAATTCCCCATGCACCCATTGCCAATGCGGACAACGCCACAGCGGGACCAGAGCATTGGATGATGGTGAGCTGCGGGCCTCTACATGCGGACATGCGGATCCGGCTGATGGGATCACAGCCCCTGGGCAGCCTGGTGAGTTGACGCCTACTTTACCTTTTCCTGCTTTATTGATGTCGGGTGTCGGTTCAGACTTAGTCGCGTGGGGGGGGGGGTGGTCGCAGGGTGTTCAGGGGTTCCCGCGTCGCAAGCACATGGGGATTGGGATAATCTGGCGGATTTAGTGGGTTGCTTAAAAGAGTTAGTGGGGCGGTTGGGGGGTCCCCATCCCCTGGGCAGGCGGTTGCGTCACCAGTTGCGGTTTGGGCGGGTTCTCAAATCAATTCTTAATACTGGAGTAATACTGGAGTAATGTCACACGGGGGCGCAGGGGACGCCGTAGCGGTTTCGGTGCAGACTGAGTCGCCAAAGTAGGTAGACAGAGTGCGTTTAGATGGTCGTGCACGGGAGTAGGTTTATGTGTGTTATGAGGGCCCGTTGGGGGCCCATTTGAAACAGGAAGTTAAAGAGCGTATTTGGAAGGATGAGTATGTTGAAATATTTTCCCTTCTGCCTTTGGAAAAGTTTATTTTGGATAAGGTTAAGCGTGACAAAACTAAGAAGGACGAGGAAGAAAAAGAAGGTATCGGTTGATCCCAAAAACATTCGTCAATTGGTTGCAGGCTTTTGCTATATTGGCGAGTGTTATTGTGGAAAAGGCGCCGGACAATTGCTAGGCTCTCTTTTGTTACTTGGATGCGGTGGGGGAGGCACACAGGGCTTATGGGGGTCAAACGTGGCTCCGGTATAACGAAAAATTTCGTCAACGAAAAGCGATACGGCCAAACATACGGTGGGACCATAAGGACATAGCCTTGTGGTTGAAGGTAACTGCGCTGTTCAAGCAGGGTCAGTCCTTTCCCGGGAGAGGGGCGGGAACATCTAATCTGGCAGGGCAGGCCTCGGGCTCCAAGCTTGGAACATGTTGGCTATTTAATGAGGGCCAATATAAATTCGGACCTACTTGTAAGTTTAAACATGTCTGTTCCCATTGTAATGGTCAGTCACACGGGGCGTCAAAATGCTTTAAAAAATGGCGACGACAAGGGAGAGCCAGTGGTACCTCTGGTCATGGGGGTGATGCCAGTGAGGCTCACAAAGATGGCCCCCTTTCTAATTAGATACCCCAACAGGGAGGGAGCGCTGCTGATTAGTTCTGGTTTTGGTTCGGGTTTTATTACTCCGCCGCCACCTCATGCGGTCCCTTTTACGCAGTACAACCTGTGGTCTGCTTATCAACATGCGGGTGTAGTGTCATAAAAACTTCAGAAGGAGGTGGCGCTGGGTAGAATGGCGGGCCCTTTCACGTCAGTTCCGGTGCCGGATTTGGTAGTATCGCCCCTGGG
The DNA here is from genome assembly GCF_050947455.1 of Rhinoderma darwinii. Taxonomy (NCBI): domain Eukaryota; kingdom Metazoa; phylum Chordata; class Amphibia; order Anura; family Rhinodermatidae; genus Rhinoderma; species Rhinoderma darwinii. Next base: position 142,060,481 of record NC_134690.1, read on the forward strand.
CATGGTTCCAAAACGGGAGCCGAACAAGTCGTCTTATACACCACTTGTCGTTTCCCAAAGCTGTGTCGGTTAATGATGGTATAGATCCTGAATTGTGTTCCGTTGTCTATACATCGTTTGATGCTGTGGTAGCACTGGTACGCGGTTATGGAAAAGGGGCTTTGATGACAAAGACTGACATCGAGGCAGCTTTTCGTTTACTGCCGGTGCATCCGGACAGCCACCGGCTGTTAGGGTGTTACTGGAACGGGGGATATTTTGTTGATCGTTGCCTGCCTATGGGCTGTCCTCTGTCGTGTGCGTATTTCGAAGTTTTTAGTTCATTTTTTGAGTAGGTTGTTAGAAGTATCGCTGGGGTGAATTTGGTTATACACTATCTCAACGACTTTTTGTGCATCGGTCCGGCGGGTTCTGGAGTATGCACGAACTTGCTGAAGATGGTTACATGGGTGTCACAGGAGTTTGGAGTCCCTTTGGCGGCTGAGAAGACAGAAGGGCCTACGTCGTCCATTTGTTTTTTGGGGATTTCAATAGATTCAGTGTCGATGGAGCAGTGGCGTAACTACCGCAGTAGCAGCCGTAGAGGCTGCTACGGGGCTCGCAGCATGAGGGGGCCCACTTTGCCCGCCAGCACGGGCCCCCCTCCCATGGCCGGAGGCTCCGCTAGCAGCCGCTCTGGCTGCTACAGCGCGACGCCACTGAGGGGGTTGTTTCTACAAAAGACAAGCATCCCCTATCCACAGGATAGGCAGCGATAAGGAGAATGGGGGACTTCCGGGGTCTGTCTGCAGCTCCATAGAAATGACTTGTGCGCCGGTCACGCTTGTGCGCATGCGTGACCAGCACGCCTTTCATTTTTATTGAACTGCGCAGATGCCGGAAGTCCAAGGTTTGTCATGGAGAACTTCGGGGGACTTTCGGTCCCCCGTTCTCCTTATCGCTGCCAGCGTTCACACATGTATCCCCTATCCTGTGGATAGGGGATGCATGTCTTTTGTAGGAAAAACTATAGGCCGTTTTTTGTTGGGGTCTGCATGGCATTACCTACAGAGGGGGGGGGGGGTAGCTGTCTGTCCTGACTTCTGACCTATTCATCTGACTGCCTCTAAACCTGCTGTGCCAAGCGTTGCCCTGGGTTACAAGCACCATCTCCGAGACGATACAGAGGATCCACAAACAAACGGTGAGAACCGTTAAAGTTACTCACATATTGTCAGCATATTATCAGCACGGAGTTTAGCAATACAATCCAAAGAAGGGGAAAAGAACGATGAAGAAAAATGCAAAGAACACATATACCGTAGGCAGATGCACGAGTACACAGGCGATCGGGAGAAGAAGCGTCCCTGGAGTCAAGGCAACGAACAACTATGGTAGCCGAGAGGAGTCAAGCCGACTCAAATATAGAATGTCTGCGGGATTGGTGAGTAGGCAGATAATTAATTAATACTAACGTTAGATAAAGAAGATAAAGAAAAATCATGTTAGGAAGTTACACTAGGGCATATATTACAAAATATGAACAAAATGGGAGCAACGGGAGCAACGGATAGAAGTATTTAGCAAGTGATCGTGCTTGGTCTATACTAAACAAAAAAGGAAACTATCAGTCTCATACGAAAATAAGACGGATTAGATGAATATAATGTTGTTAGGTGACCAACTATAAGTTGATCATCTGGCTGACAGAGGGATCAATAACATATCAGAAAATATATATAATGTAAAAGAAAATAATTAAAAAGAACATAAAAATTACTGCCATAAAACATTATGCTTGTGGGTATAAGATTACGATGAAAAGCAGGTACATGTACTTAAAGGAATTGGGTGAATTGGATCCTGCAGGTAATGGAAGGAAAAAGGAAGCGGACCAACAGCTACGATATTAAAAAAATAATAAATATATAGAATTTAAAATGGGGATCAATGTATGAAGCTAATAACAAGCATTATTGTGGTAAAGGGGTTCTCAGGTATAGAATATTATATAGTTATTACATATATAAATAAAAACATAAAATTGTTATAAAATAAACAGTGAAGAATAATGAATAAATAGATATAATCATAATGAGAAATAAATATTTAGTATCCAAAATTAAATAAATATTGTACATGTAATTAGTCTAAGGAGGATTCTGTTATAGCATTTAGTCCCCCTGGATGTAAACAAGATAATTTGAAGATCCAGTCGTTTTCACGTTGTTTAAGTTTGATGAACCTATTGGTAGTCTCTGGGGGAATTTGTTCAATGGGCGTGATAGTGATAGGCTGGGTTCACGCGACCTATTTTCAGACGTAAACGAGGCGTATTATGCCTCGTTTTACGTCTGAAAATAGTGCTACAATACGTCGGCAAACATCTGCCCATTCATTTGAATGGGTTTGCCGACGTACTGTGCAGACAACCTGTCATTTACGTGTCGTCGTTTGACAGCTGTCAAACGACGACGCGTAAAAATACAGCCTCATCAAAAGAAGTGCAGGACACTTCTTTCAGACGTAATTTGAGCCGTACTTCATTGAACTCAATGAAGCACAGCTCAAAATTTACGGCTGTCAGAGAAGCCTCGCAAAATGCGAGGAGGAGGAATTACGGCTGAAACGAGGCAGCTGTTTTCTCCTGAAAACAGTCTGTCATTTCAGCCGTAAAAGCCTCTCATCGTGTGCACATACCCTTAGAATCAAAATTGTAATTATGTATATGTGTAAAATGGCGTGAAACACTTTGAGAAAACATTTTTTAACGATAGAACGATGCTTGTTGATTCTATTACGTAGGGCTTGTGTGGTCCTACCTATATACAATACAGATATTTTTCTTGGACATTACAAGGCTTATAAGTTTAGCAGCAATTTCTCACATTTTCAAGAAAATTTCAAATGTCTTATTTTTTAGGGACCAGTTCATTTCTGAAGTGGCTTTGACGTGCCAAAATATTAGAAAACCCCCATAAATCACCCCTATTTTAAAAACTGCACTCCTCAAAGTATTTAAAACAGCATTTAGAAAGTTTCTTTACCCTTTAGGCATTTCACTGTAATGCAACAAAGGCCACAGAAATTATGAAGAACCTTGTGGATTTTGAGGCCTTCTTTTTATTAGAATATAATAAAATATACCATGTCAGGTTTGAACAACAAAAGCCATTGAAAAGTCATTGAAAAAGTAAAGATAAAGGATCTTGCCCCTGTGTATTTAATGCGTTAAAAGTCAAGAAAAATACGGCTACATCTGTACAGCCCCCAAGGCATTCTTATCGGGGTGCAGTGAGCATTTTGACACTATAGGTGTGTCATAAATTTTATTAGAATTGGGCAAAGAAAATGTAAAAATATATTTTTTTCCAATAAGATTTAGCTGAATTTTTTTTCATTTCCACAAGGAATAATGGAGAAAAAGCACCCCAACATTTGTAAAGTAATCTCTTTAGAGTACAGAAATACCCCATATGTGGTTATAAACTGCTGTTTGGACACAAGGCAGGTTTCAGAAGGATAGGAGCACCATTTGGCTTTTGGAGTGCAGATATTCGTGGATTGGTTTCTGGGCGCCATGTCACATTTACAGAGCTCCTGAGGTACCAGTATAATGGAAACCCCTAAAAAGTGACTCCATTTGGGAAACTGCAACCCTTGAGTAATTCATTTAGGAGTATAGTGAGCAATTTGAACCCACAAGTTTTTTTCTGAATTAATTCGAATTAAGCCGTGAAAATGAAAAATTTAATTTTTCCCAATAGGATATAGTTTTAGATCAAAATGTTTCGATTTCACAAAGAATAAAGGAGAAAAAGCACCCCAACATTCATAAAGCAATTTCTCCCGAGTACGGCAATACCCCAGATGTGGTCATAAACTGCAGGAAAGGTTTGCGGATGCCATGTTGCTTTTGCAAAACCCCTTATGTACCTAAACAAAAGTGACCCCATTTTAAAAACTACACCCCTTAAGGCATTTATCAAGAGGTGTTGCGAGCATTTTGACCCCACAGGTGTTTTCAGAAATTAATACGCAGTGGATGATGTAAAGTGAAAATTTCAATTTTTCCACTGATCTGCCATTTCACTGCAGATCAGTGGGGGGAGGGTTAGCTCCCTGCTCTCAGCTACCAGAGGTAGCTGAGGGCTTTGAGCAGTGACTGGGGACTACTGTTTGCGATCCCCATACCGGCGATCGCCGGTATTCAACGAATACCGGCGACCGCCGTTACAATGTATGTGCAAATGTAAACAAGTTTTTTATCTCCTCTCACCATGTATGTTAGGTGAGAGGAGATAAAAAAAACTACTTGTTAGGCCCCCGCTGCCACAGATCACCCGCAATTACTTGTGATCTCCGTAATCCTTTTTTTCCCGCTGATTTCGGTTTAATTGCTGTTACTAACTGCGGTTTACCGTATTTTTTTTTGTTAGTGTTATATATATATATAAAAATATATTTATAAATATATACTAAAAAAAATTAAAATACAAAATAAAAAAATTTATTTGTTAGTTTAGTGTAGCAAAAAAATGAATTGCAGAAGCCGCAGAGTGTTCACTGCAGAGCAGGCGTACACCATGCTCTGCTCTAGCAGTTCCGGCAGTGGTACGGATACTGCGTCAGAAGCAGAACTTGGCTCAGAAAGCGACACAAATTCTGCTTCTGCCACTGGACCCCGCAGCCCTATGGTGGTGGACGCAGCTGTCACCGGTGAAGGGTCAGGAGCAGGGCCTAATAATGCAGTCCCTCCCGCAATGTGGGATCCTGCAGTTTCTTTCTCCCCCCAAATTCCGCCATTTACAGCGACTCCGGGCATCAACACTGATGTCGCAAATTTTACCCCCTATAATTTTTTTAATTTGTTTATAGGCGATTAGGTCCTGGAACTAATTGTCCAGCTGACAAATTTATACACCAGGCAATTTGCCACCCAAAATCCAAGGTCTTACTATGCCAGAGGATGGATCCCCACAACCTTCGCCAATACATCCCCTCCAAAAGTACAACAACCTAAAAAATGAGTCAAACCGAACTATGATGAAAAAAAAATTATTTTTATTTTTATTAACACATAACAAGACAAAAATAATAAGTATGATTGCTCACATGTTAAAAAGAAAAGGATGACTACCACAGTGTGGGAGAAAAGGAGGCCAGACACACACACACACACATATATATATATATATATATATATATATATATATATATATATATATATATATATATATATATATATATATATATATTGGGGCTAGTATTGTAGCATATGCATGTAATGGATGGTACAAGGGTGCATAAATAAATAAATAGATAAGTTACTAGCACCTGAAAACCCTCAAAAGGTATATGCATATCAAAAAGACTATGCAAAATCCCAGTTAAATGGTATATGACATAACTGTTGGTGCAAATGGGCACCTATTTAGCATAAGTCATTAATACGAAATACACATGCAGCTAGATGAAAGTGGCTTACACATGCAGTATCAAACCGTTGTCTGGCGTCACACACGATGCACGTTTCGGCGAAAAACGCCTTCGTCCGGGCGCCGAAACGCGCGTCGGGTGTGACGCTGGACAACAGTTTGACACTGCATGGGTAAGCCACTTTCATCTAGCTGCATGTGTATTTCGTATTAATGACTTATGCTAAATAGGTGCCCATTTGCACCAACAGTTATAAGTCATATACCATTTAACTGGGATTTAGCATAGTCTTTTTGATATGCATATATATACCTTTTGAGGGTTTTCAGGCGCTAGTAACTTATCTATTTATTTATTTATTTATTTATTTATGCACCCTTGTACCATCCATTACATGCATATGCTACAATACTAGCCCCAATATATATATGTGTCTGGCCTCCTTTTCTCCCACACTGTGGTAGTCATCCATGTCTTTTTAACATGTGAGCAATCATACTTATTATTTTTGTCTTGTTATGTGTTAATAAAAATAAAAATTAAATTTTTTTCATTATAGTTTGGTTTTGACTCATTTTTTAGGTTGTTGTTCTAATGTACTGTATGAGTCACCGCTAGGGTTACTAGTAGTCATGGGCATTCATTGTGTTTTATGCCCTTCCCCTATATACTATATATTATTTGAAGCAATACATTTTGCATGATTCTAAAGGGGTATCTAGGTTGTCCACCGCATTGGTTGTGTGTATCCCCTCCAAAAGAGCCAGATACGGTGTGAAGCTTTATAAGGTGTGCGAGAGCACAACGGCCTACACCTGTGGCTTTTTTATTTATGAGGGCAGGGACCGCCACCTTAATCCCCCAGGATGCCCAAAGGATGTTGGCATTAGTGGGAAAATTGTCTGGGAACTCATGGTGCCATTCCTACAGAAAGGGTACCATGTGTACACCGACAATTATTACACCAGTGTCCCCCTGTATAAGTCCCTCCATGCTCCTAATACAGGGGCCTGTGGGACGGTATGCAAAAATAGAGTCGGCTTCCCTCAACAGCTGGTGTCCAGGCGAATAGAAAGGGGTGCGACACTCTCATTTGCAAGCGACCAGTTGCTCGCTATCAAATGGAGTGATAAAAAGGAGGTGTACATGCTGACCACCGTGCATGAAGATACCACAGTGGCAGTGAGGGAGAGGGGAGCTACCTCTGATAAGAGGAAACCGGTCTGCGTGGTGGACTATAATAAGTTCATAGGGGGAGTCGATCTATCTGACCAGGTCCTACAACCGTACCTTGTCAAGCGCAAAACTAGGGCCTGCTATAAAAAGGTAGCGATCTACGTCATCCAGATGGCTACTTATAACAGCTATGTGCTCTACAAGACCCAGGGAATGCTCAGTTTCCTCCAATATCAGGAGAACATTATAGAGCGCCTCCTGTTTGACTCCCCCGCACCTGGAGAATCCTTTGAGTCAGAGGAAATCAAAAGGCTCACTGAGCGCCACTTCCTTCCCCCCTTCCCTGCCACTGAAAATAAGGAATACCCCCAAAGGAGATGCCGGGTGTGTAGTAAACATGGAAGGAGGAGGGATATCTGGTTTTACTGCCCCATGTGCCCTTCAAATCCAGGCCTGTGCAACTTTCCCTGTTTTGAGACATATCACACAGTTTCTAATTATTGATGTTATATATAATTTAGGGAACACCAAAAAGGGTGGGGTGGGGGATTAATTTTAGAGAGTCCAATTTCATTTATTCATATTTTTTGTTTAGTTTCTTGGCTTTCCAAGGGAGGGAGGGATTCTCACAGGGAGGTAGTAAAGTGTATTTATTTCAGACTGTAAAACTAATTTTCCCCTTTTTGTTTTTTTTTTTATACATTTCTTGGACAATTAAATCCTGGACATGATCACTCACAAATGAATACCGTTTATTGTGCAGGAGCCCACATCTGTCCATTCAGAACATGGACCCCCACAAGTGTTCTTGAAAAAATAAATGTGGGCGTTGCATTTATTAGTAGATATATCCAACACCTGCGGCCTAAGCCACCTTTGAATTAGTGGAACTCGTGCATTTTAGCAGTGATTACAAGAATAAATTGGGGATGTATTTCCTAATTCTGTACCGTGATATGGGCATGCTATTTTTTTTTTTGGAGGATCTCTAATAATCTAGCTGTTCCTTATCAACACACTATGGGCTTTGTTACAGTTCTTCTGGAAATACTGACATAATTTTGGGGATTAACCCCTTAAGTACGCAGCTTAGTTTGGGCCTTAAGGCTCAGAGCCCATTTTTCAAATCTGACATATTTCACTTTATGTGGTAATAACGTCGGAATGCTTAAACCTATCCAAGCGATTCTGAGATTGTTTTCTCGTGACACATTGGGCTTCATGTTCGTGGTAAATTTTGATCGATATATTCAGTGTTTATTGGTGAAAAATTGCAAAATTGAGAGAAAATTTTGAAAAAATAGCATTTTTCAGAATTTAAATGCATCTGCTTGTAAAACAGACGGTTATACCACCCAAAATAGTTACTAGTTCACATTTCCCATATGTCTTCTTAGATTGGCATCGTTTTTTGAACATTCTTTTATTTTTCTTGGACGTTTTCTTGGACGTTACAAGGCTTAGAACATAAACAGCAACTTCTCATATTTTTAAGAAAATTTCAAAAGCCTTTTTTTTAAGGTACCTCTTTAGTTCTGAAGTGGCTTTGAGGGGTCTCTGTATTAGAAACCCTGATTTTAAAAAAAACACTTTAAAAACTAGACCCCTCAAACTATTCAAAACAGCATTTAGAAAGTTTTTTAACCCTTCAGGCATTTCACAGGAATTAAAGCAAAGTGGAGGTGAAATTTGCAAATTTCATTTTTCTTGCTGAATTTCAATTTTATTCAATTTTTTTCTGTAACACAGAAGGTTTTACTAGAGAAACACTACTAAATATGTATTGTCCAGATTCTGCAGTTTTTAGAAATGTCCCGCATGTGGCTCTACTGTGCTCGTGGAAGAAAACACAAGCCCTAGAAGCAAGGGAAGCACCTAGTGCATTTTGAGGCCAGATTTGAAAAGGTGCTGAGGTGCCAAAACAGTAGGAATCCCCCAAGAGTGACCCCATTTTGGAAACTACACCCCTCAAGGAATTCATTTATGGTTGTTGTTACCATTTTGACCGCACAGTTTTTTTCACAGCACCTATTTGAATTGGGCTGTGAAATTTAAAAAAATATATTTTTTCCAATAAGATGTCATTTGTGATCAAAATTTCTTATTTTCACAGGGAACAAAATACCCCATTTTGTTGCCCAAATTGTCCTTAGTGCGGCAATACCCCATTCGTGGTGATAAACTGCCGTTTGGGCCCATGGGAGGGCTCAGAAGGAAAGGAGCGCTATGTGTTTGTTGGAGTCCAGATTAGCTGGATTGGTTTTCGGGTGCCATGTCGCATTTGCAGAGCCCCAGAGGTATCAAAGCAATGGAAACCCACCAGAAGTGACCCCATTTTGGAAACTACACCCCTCAAGGAATTAATTTATGGGTGTTGTGACCATTTTGACCCCATAGTTTTTTCACAGAACTTATTTGAATTGGGCTGGGAATTTAAAATACCCCATTCTGTTGCGCAATTTGTTCTGAGTGCCGCAATACCCCATTTGTGATGATAAACTGCGGTTTGGGCCCATGGGAGGGCTCAGAAGGAAAGGACCACCATTTGGCCTACTGGGGATTTTATGGTGCGAAGTCATGTATGCAGAAGCCCCTGAGGTACCAGTACAGTTGAAGCCCGCAAGAAGTAACCTCTTTTTAAAAACTACACCCCTTAAGGCATTCATCTAGAGGTGTAGTGAGCATTTTGACCGGACACATACACCTCATAAACTGTAATGTGGGTTCTCCTGGGAACGGCAACACCCTCAATGTGGCTGTTATCAGCTGCCTGTGCATGCAGCAGGGCCCAGAGGGGAAAGACGAGGGGGGATAAGCTGTGCGGAGAACATCAGGGTAAGTAAAATTGGGGTAAATTATAAACCAAGGGATGTAAGATAAATTTTAAAACACTCTTTCATACAGAGCTCTGGTTTTTCGGGATACGTGTCAGATTGATATATTGTGTCCTCCCTTATCCCCCTCTTATAGCAGACTTTGCACCTCTTTTGACTTTTTCCCTTCTTGCCAGTTTGGGGAACTTCTCCTGGAAAGTGTTGCCCTGGTACGAAGCGTGTGGCCTCGCTTCCAGAAGTACTGGGTGCCCCCCCCTTCTTGGTCCATAAAGATTAGGTTCTTGAAAATCACCTCTTGAAATTCCAGGAAAGTTCCCCTCTGGCCTGCACATCGATGTAGCACATACACATTGTACAATGCCATCTGTATGATGTGCACGGCCAACTTCTTATACCACACCACATGGCGCTGTAGGGCTTCAGGATTTGATCTGACAAGTCCACCCCTCCCATGTACCTATTGTAGTCCAGGATGCAGTCTGGTTTGGGGGTCTCTGTACTGGTACCTCTTACTGGTACATGGGTACTGGTGTGGCCATGTATTGTTGTCAATACAAGGACATCCCTCTTGTCCTTGTACTTGACACACAATATGTTGCTGCTAGATTGTGCCCTGCTCTCACCCCTTCTTGTTTGCCCAAGCAGAGTCTTAGGGAGGCCTCTCAGGTTTCTTCTAGCAGTGCCGCATGCCGCAGGACTTCTGGAAGCGAGGCAGTTGAAGAGCAGGACGCTGGTATAAAAATTATCCAGGTAGAGGTGGTGACCCTGGTCCAGCAGTGGGTGCACCAAATCCCACACAATTTTTGCATTAACTCCCAGTAAGGGGGGGGCATTCTGGGGGCTTAATACTGGTGTCCTTCCCTTCATATATCCTAAACCTGTAGGTATACTCTGACGCACTCTCGCACAGCTTATACATCTTCACACCATACCTTGCCCTCTTCCCGGCAGGTACTCGCGGAATTGAACCCTCCCTTTAAAATGTACCAAGGACTCATCAATAGAAATACACTTCTCGGGGGTGTATGCTTGGTAAAACCGGGCACTGAAACGGTCTAATAGGGGTTTCCGTTTATACAAACGGTCAAAACTGGGGTCATCACGGGGTGGGCACGGCTCATTATCAGTATAATGTAAGAAGAGAAGTACTGGCTAATTTATTTATTTTTTTAGGTTACAGTTCAGTTCTGAAGTTGCTGTGAGGGGCCCATATATTAGAAACCCCTATTAAATACCCCCTTTTAGAAACTAGACCCCTCAAAGTATTCACAACAGCATTTAGAAAGTTTATGAACCCTTTAGGTGTTTCACTGAAATTTAGAGAAAAGTAGAGGTGAAATGCACATATTTTTTTTGTCAGTAAATCCTCTTTATACCATTTTTTTGATAACACAAAAAGTTTTATCAGAGAAACGCAACTTAATACGTATTGTCCAGATTCTGCAGTTTTGAGAAATATCCCACATGTGGCCCTAGTGCGGTAATGGACTGAAGCACCGGCCTCCGAAGCAAAGTAGCACCTAGTGGATTTTGAGGCCTCCTTTTTATTAGCTACCATGTCCGGTTTGAAGAGGTCTTGCGGTGCCAAAACAGTGGAAACCCCCCTAAAGTGACATTTTGGAAACTAGACCCCTTGAGGAATTCATTGTAGTTTTAATGGGGTGCATGCGGCTTTTTGATCAGTTTTTATTCAATTTTTAAGTGGCGCGGTGACTAAAAAACAGCAATACTACTATTGTTTTTTTATTCAATTTTTTTACAGCGTTCACCGTGCGCTATAAATGACATGCTCACTTTATTCTGCGGGGCGATACGATTATAGCGATACCATATGTTTATAGTTTTTTTTTATGTCTTATGGCGTTTGCACAATAAAATACGTTTTGTAAAAAATCATTAACTTTTTGTGTTACCTTATTCTAAGAGCCATACCTTTTTTATTTTTTAATCAATAAAGCCGTGCGAGCACTTATTTTTTTCGTAACAAACTGTAGTTTCGATCAGTACCATTTTTAGGTACATGCCACTTTTTGATCTCTTTTTATTCCATTTTTTGGGAGGTGAAGTGACCAAACAATTGTGATTGTGCGGTTTATTATTATTTTCTTTTACTGCTTTCACCGCGCGGGATAAATAACGAAATAATTTTGTAGTTCAGGCCGTTACGGACGCGGCGATACCAATTATGGATAGTTTATTTGTTTGTTTATATATTTTTATTAATAATAAAGGACTCATAAGGGAAAAGGGGGGATTTTTACTTTTATTACTTTTAAATCTTATTTTTACACATCTTTTTTTAACTTTTTTATTACTTTATTACTTTGTCCCACTAGGGGACTTGAGGGCAGGAGGCCCTGATCACTATTCTAATACACTGCACTACATGCGTAGTGCAGTGTATCAGAGCTGTCAGCTACTCACTGACAGCAAGCATAGTGGGTCCTGACTTTGTCAGGACCCACTAGGCTTCCGTCTATGGCATAGCCGGATGCCATTGTTTGGTGTCCGGTTGCCATAGTCACCATCGCCGGCCGTCATCGTGTAGCAGGCCGGCGATGGCAGCTTAACCCCTAAAAAGCCGTGATCGCTATTGAACACGGCTTTTCAGGGGTAAATCAGCGGGGACACAGCGATCGGTCCCCGCTGTAGGAGCTGTGACAGCTGCTGTATGAGACAGCAGCTGTCACAGCTCCTGTATGTGTCGGGAGGACGGCCGAAATGGCCGTTACTTCCGAGACGTACTATTAGGTCATGGAGCGCGAACGCTATTGTTACCATGACCTAATAGTACGTCCAGGAGCGGGAAGGGGTTAATGATCCTTTACTGTTCCTATAGATGGTTTTGGACACTGCCCCTTTATATATACTTTAAAGAGGCTCTGTCACCAGCTTTTGCAACCCCTATCTCCTATTGCAGCAGATCGGCGCTGCAATGTAGATAAGAGTAACAGGTTTTTTTTTTTTTAAATGAGCATTTTTGGCCAAGTTATGACCATTTTTATATTTATGCAAATGAGACTTTCTAAAGTACAACTGGGCGTGTTTAAAGTTAAAGTACAACTGGGCGTGTATTGTGCATGTACATCTGGGCGTTTTTACTTGTTTTACTAGCTGGGCGTTGTAAAACAAGCTAGTAAAAGAAGTAAAAACGCCCAGATGTACATACACAATACACGCCCAGTTGTACTTTAACTTTAAACACGCCCAGTTGTACTTTAGAAAGCCGCATTTGCATAAATATAAAAATGGTCATAACTTGGCCAAAAATGCTCATTTTTAAAAAAACAAAACGTTACTGTTATCTACATTGCAGCGCCGATCTGCTGCAATAGGAGATAGGAGTTGCAAAATCTGGTGACAGAGCCTCTTTAACCGATTGGTTGTTTTGTGCACATAACGGTTCCTACCTTGCCAGGCAGGAGTCTGTTATGGTGTACTGCGTCACTTGGCACATTCGTCCCTCATAAGGATTGATGGAGCTAAAGAGACGTTGTACAACCAGTTACTGGAAAAAAAAAAGCTTGTTATGACAGCCCTGCAGGTATTCTTCTATCTAGTGAACAGACTCGAGTTTGCAACATAGTTGGATACATTTTCCTCCGTTTGTTTGAAGATATTGCCCGTCACTCCAGTACAGTTTATTTTTTCCTCTCTGACTGATTTTATATTAGGACAGAATTCTGTCCACAATGATATCATAATGACACCAATTGCTTCTTCAGCAAGACATAGTCATAAGTACAGGCAAATACGTCTATAGCAACATGTATCCGTTATGAACACACGGCTTCACTTCTCTTCTGTATGCCGCACAAAATTATTAATGTGGCATATTTCTAACAAAATAACCTTCTACCACGTCTCCTCTATTTTATCTGGAAATGTAATAAGAATTTGAAGAAAACATTATATACCCATAGTGTCTGAAATAATACTCCTTTAAAAATGTTTTGGTCCACATGCTCACTACACCACTAGATGAATACATTTAGGGGTTTAATTTTTAAAATGGGGTCATTTCTGTGTGTTTTTTTTTTTGTTCAGGCAGCTCAATGCCTCTAAATGCATGATATGGGGCCTAGAATTTATTCAATTGCGCCCTGAAAGCCAAAGGGTGCTCCCTTTTTTTTTGGCCCAGCCACACGTCTAATAAGCAGATTGGGGCAACAATAGGAGTATTTTTAAAAACCGGAGAAACAGGGTGATAGATTTTGTGGTGTGTTTCTTCATTTTCATGTTCGCTTTACAAAGAAATCGGTCTTCAAACTGATACTTTTATGAAAAAAGTGAAATTAAATTTTTTCTCACTTGCTATGCATTAAATTTAGCAAAAAAACTGTGGGGTCAAAATACTTACTATACCCCTAGATAAATACCTTAAGGGGGTCTAGTTTTCTACATGGGGTAGTTTATGGGGAGTTTCTATCGTTCTGGCAGCTCAAAGCCTCTCCAAATGTACAGTTGGGCCTAAAACATTTTCAAGCAAAATATCCTGAAAGCCTCCGGGTGCTCCCTTCCATTTGGGCCCTGTCGTGTGTCCAGGCAACGCATTAGGGCCACAATGTGGGTATTTTTGAAAACAGAAGAAACAGGGTAATAGATTGTGTGGTGTGTTTCTTCATTTTCATATTCGCTTTAAAAGAAATCGGTCTTCAAACTGATACTTTTATGAAAAAAGTAAAAAAAAAAAGTTTGCACCGGCTATGCATTCAATTGTGGGATCAAAATACTTACTATACCCCTAAATAAATACTTTAAAGGGTCTAGTTTTCTAAATGAGGTCATTTGTGGGGGTTTCCATAATTCTGAGACCTATGAACCTTATGAAACTTGGCTTGGTGCAGGAAAACAAAATGTACTTCAAAATGTATAAAATTATTATTCAATTTGTAAAGTCCTCTAAATTGCTGAAAATGTATTTAATTTTTCTAAAGTGCTGCCAATGAGTAAAGAGATGGAAATATATATTTAATTAAAAAATTGTACATGTGTGTACATGTGTGACAAATTGCTGTTAAAAATAGGGAAAAATGTTAATTTGTACAAAATTTCTTCAATTTTTCTATTTTTTTATTAATTTCCGCAAATCGTATCAGTCTACTTTTACCACTAAAATAAAGTACAACATGTGACGAAAAAACAATGTCACAATTACTTGGATATTCAAAACTTTCGCAGAGTTATTCTCTGATAAAGTCAGACATACCAGATTTGAAAAATCTGGCTTGGTCATTAAGGTCCAAACAAGCTTGGTCATTAAGGGGTTAAACATTGTTACATATGTGTATTGTAACAGTTTGGAGATTTACAGACGTGGCAATACCAGTTATGTTTATTTACTTTTTTTACATTGCATTGGGGAAAAATGGGAAAGAGGAGTTTTTTTTAAATTTTGAATTATTATTTTTTGGGGATATATATGAGTTTATTGCCAGAGGAGAGAGAGACCTCCATTATCTGCTATATTACCTATGAACTACAGACAAAATGCATCATTCTTTGGGTCAAATATGTTCTTTTCATTGCATCATGATACAGTTCTTGAAAGAGCTGTTTACTTATTGCTTCTATTTTTTTTTATCCGCTGACAGCATGTTGTAGAGCAGGAGGAGCTGACCAGATGTGTATATAGATTTAAAGGAAAAGATTCCGCATAACTTTATTTAATGACTAAAATCCTTTCTCCCTTTTGGCTTATTAGTCTACAGGGTGGTCTCCCTTTCAAAGTCTGAAAACTTACAGATACTGTATACTCTTATAGAGCAAGAATATAAAAATGTAGTAAAGAAAAGTAATTCTATGACAAAATAATAACTAGTTTAGAAAACGACTTTGGAATGTAATTTTTTCTTTCCGATTTCTGTCCCTTTGAAATAAAATATAATTTGACATGTTTGTCATTTCTTTAAATAGCAAAGAATACTGCATTGATTGACCTTATATCTTAGGATTTTTTTTTTTAAAAAATTAAAAAAAAGAAAGGAAAAATCAAATATGGAAACATAAAGTTCTAAGACAATGTCTACCACACACAGAGATTTTTTGAACCCCTTCCAGACATCCTCCTTATATATACGGCGCACGTCGGGTGGGGGAGTATGGAGCGGGCTCACATGCTGAGCCAGCTTCATAGAACAAGCGTGCCGGCTGTATCTTACAGCTAACACTCCAGTGTAACAAATGCGATCCCGCTAGAGTGTGATCACGCTCGTTTAACCCGTTAAATACCACGGTTAATAGCAACCGCGGCTTTTAAATGGTTTCGAAACAGCGGCCCCTGTAACATTGCAATGTACCCCTCGCAATGTGATCGCCGGGTGCAGATGGTTGGCATCTTTGTACTCCTATGAAGCCTTTGGCAGGGCTTCATAGCAGAGTATCAGTATATCCAACGATCACTGGTTCAAGTTCCCTATGTTGACAAGTAAAAAAAGTTAAATACAGTCAAATAAAGTTTTTTTAATATATAAAAATAATAAAAATATTAAAGTTAGAAAAAAAACTTTTCCAATTTCCCCTAAGCACAATGTAAAAAAAATAAAAAAATAAAAAAAATTAACATAACTGGGACTGAGCTATTACAATATATCATTATTTAGTCTGCACGATGAACACGGGTAAAAATTTAAACTGCTAGAATCACTGTTTTCTTGGTCGCTTCATTTCGCATAAAAAATCTCATTGTATACTGATTGACAGCGATGAGCTCCTCACATGTTGGCCGCAACAGTATAAATACTCAGCATTATCTGTTTATAGATAACCTGTACATGAAACAGAGAAGCATGTTCACTATATACATTGTACAGATGCTCAGCATCAATTAACATTATACATATTAAAAATAGACACATATATCAGGGGCGTAGCTAGGGATAGGCAGACGGGGGATGTGCCCTGGGTGAAACAACGATGTAGGGAAGGGCGGCGCCGCAGAGCAGCCGTATCAAAACAGCTGATCGCTGTTGACAGGCGCCCTGTATGCCGGACGCCTGCAGCAGCGATCAGCGTTAGGAGGAGCCAGGAGCTCATACAGCGGCGTTCTGACTGTGGTTGGTGCCGGCCCGGGAGTGGACCTGACCTATAACATATGTCAGTGACATGAGGTCAGGTGACTGGACCACTCGCGGGCCGGCACTGACCCCAGTCAGAACACCGCCCCAAGACCTCCTGACTCTTCCTAACGATGAGTCATGACAGGCAGAGCGGAGAGTAGTAGCAGT
This sequence comes from Rhinoderma darwinii, assembly GCF_050947455.1. Classification (NCBI taxonomy): domain Eukaryota; kingdom Metazoa; phylum Chordata; class Amphibia; order Anura; family Rhinodermatidae; genus Rhinoderma; species Rhinoderma darwinii. The sequence continues at coordinate 142,077,135 of NC_134690.1, forward strand.
AGGCCACCGCTACCACTCTCCACTCCGGCGGCAGCATGGCACTAAGTACAAGGGGTAGGGGATTGTTTGGCACTAAGGACAAGGGGGCAGTGTGGCACTACGAACAATGGGGGCTATATGGCACTAAGTACAAGGGGAGCTGTGTGGCACTATGTATAAGGGGGGCAGTGTGGCACTATGTACAAAAGGGGGCTGTATGTGGCACTATCCACAAGTTGGGGCTGTTTGTGGTGATATCTACAGGGGATTGTGCGTGGCACTATCTACAAGAGGGTGCTGTGTGTGGCGCTATCTACAGGGGGCTGTGTGGAGCTATCTAAAAGGAGGGCTGTGTGGAGCGATCTACAGGGGGCTGTGTCTGGCATTATATACAAGAGAGGAGCTGTGTGTGGTGCAATCTACAAGGGGGCTGTGTTTGGCGCTATCTACAAGGGGGCTGTGTCAGGCGCTATTTACAAGTTGGCTGTCTGTGGCGCCTATTTATTTTCATTTAACTAATTGTTATGATAAACTACCTTATAGAACTATATGGGTATGTGCACACGTAGTGACCAAAAACGTCTGAAAATACAGAGCTATTTTCAAGGGAAAACAGCCCCTGATTTTCAGACGTTTTTTGAGCAACTTGCGTTTTTCGCGGCGTTTTTCGCGCCATTTTCGCGGCGTTTTTTACATCCGTTTTTGGAGCTGTTTTCATTGGAGTCTATGAGAAAACAGCTCCAAAAACGTCCAAAGAAGTGTCCTGCACTTCTTTTGACGAGGCTGTATTTTTACGCGTCGTCGTTTGACAGCTGTCAAACGACGACACGTAAATGACAGGTTGTCTGCACAGTACGTCGGCAAACCCATTCAAATGAATGGGCAGATGTTTGCCGACGTATTGGAGCCCTATTTTCAGACGTAAAACGAGGCATAATACGCCTCGTTTACGTCTGAAAATAGGTTGTGTGAACCCAGCCTATCACTTGTAACATGTAGAAATGGTTTTATGCTCGAGTTACATTTAAAAAAAATGGAAAAAAATTGCACCTCATTGATTGGTAGAGAAAGCAAACATGTCAAGGGAGAAGGAGATGTTGGAAAAGAAGTTGGGGGTGGGGGGGGCGCCAATCTGAATCTTTGCCCCTGATGCAGGAGAATCTAGCTACGCCTCTGCATATATCATAGAAATCTCTTGACAGAGTATCACAATGCTCGTCATCTCATGCCACATATCTCATGATATGTTGAGATAAAATAAATAATAAGGAAGGACACATCTCTATTACACATCTTGGTTTAGGAGGTTTTAGGGCATGACCACACGTGGCGGATTTCCTCCGCAACTGTCCGCATCAATGCCGCACAGAATCTGCGTTGCAGATTCTGCTGCGGATCTGCACAAAATGTGCAGTAAATTGATGCGGACTAGCTGCTGCGGACTGCGGGAAAAGTACTTCCCTTCTCCCTATCAGTGCAGGATAGAGAGAAGGGACAGCACTTTCCCTTGTGAAAGTCAAAGAAATTCATACTTACCGCCCGTTGTCTTGGTGACGCGTCCCTCCTTCGGCATCCAGCCCGATCTCCCTGGATGACGCGGCAGTCCATGTGACCGCTGCAGCCTGTTATTAGCCTGTGATTGGCTGCAGCCGTCACTTAGACTGAAACGTCATCCTGGGAAGCCGGACTGGAGACAGAAGCAGGGAGTTCTCGGTAAGTATGAACTTCTATTTTTTTTACAGGTTGCTGTATATTGGGATCGGTAGTCACTGTCCCGGGTGCAGAAACAGTTACTGCCGATCGCTTAACTCTTTCAGCACCCTGGACAGTGACTATTTACAGACGTCTCCTAGCAACGCTCCCGTCATTACGGGAGCCCCATTGACTTCCTCAGTCTGGCTGTAGACCTAGAAATACATAGGTCCAGCCAGAATGAAGAAATGTCAAGTTAAAAAAGCAAGACGGATCCGCAGCACACATAACATGTGCATGACAGCTGCGGACTTCATTGCGGAAATTAGAATCTCCATTGAAGTCAATGGAGAAATTCCGCCATGAGTCCGCCACTGCTCCGCAACAGACAGAGCATGCTGCGGACACCAAATTCCGCTCCGCAGCCTATGCTCCGCAGCGGAATTTTATGCCTCGTCTAAACGAACACTGCTAAATTAAAGTGTAAGTCAATGGACAAACGGATTAACGCTGCGGAGTGTCCGCAGCGGAATTTAAGTGAAATTCCGCCACGTGTGAACCCAGCCTTACAGTTTTCTTTATTTTCTGCTTTTTTACCTCTAGTTGCTTAGTTTTAATCTTTTTTCCTATTGTATTTTTTTCAGTTTGTCAAAATAGTTAGATTCACTCTATAGATTATAATACATTTTTTTTATGACCATTAATTTGTACGTATTGTAATAATACATCATTTTTAACTGAGTTTATTTGTTTGTTTATTTGACCTTTAAAAATCCAAAAATTATCTATGGATTGAGTATATTAAAAGGTATATAGCTTGTCAAACATAAGCAGTAAGAAGAAACAGAACAGTTACACAGCAGTTAATAATAGTGACACCTCTATAATAGTGCTGCCCAATTTAGCATTGCCTTGACGAAGGTCACTTTAAGTAGCTGACTATTTCTAGTAATTTAAAGATAAAGATGCTTTACTTCTTTTCATGGTCAAGTAAGATCATGGAAATTGGAAGGTAACAAACTCAAGGTCGCTACTGTCTCTGACAAAAGACTAGACACGGGTTCTCTATTGTTTAAGTACAGAAAAATACTATTATCACAACACTATAACAGAGAAACCATGTTTTTTTTTGTGTCTGTAATAAATAGGATTACTTCCTGACAGTGATATACATTTAGCAAAAGGTGATGTACACGGAGTTTGGTTGGGATCAAAGTCATCACAGGTCATTCCCCAGGGACCGATTAACCCCTTAGATGCTGCATTTAATAGGGACTTTGGCATCTAAGGGGTTAGAACACCATCAGCGCCCCTGTGATGCGATCACAGGTCGCCAATGTTTGTAATGACAACCAGGTCTAACAATGGAACAAAGAAATATATACATTTGGTATCGCCGCAATTGTATCAACATGCAGAATAAAGTAAATATGTAATTTATGTATTCGGTGAACGCAGTAAAAATAAGAAAAAAAACAATAGCAGAATTGTGCTTTTTTGGTCACCATGCCTCTCAAAAAAATAGAATAAAAACTGATCAAAAAGTTGCATGTACCCCAAAATGGTACCAATGAAAATTACAGATTGTCCCGCAAAAAAACATGCCCTCTCACAGCTCAGTCGAAAAAAAATAATAATTATGGCTCTCAGAATATGGCAACACAAAATGTGCAGTGTGTTCCAAAACGGGCATAAGATTGGGCACAATATATCAGTGCGACACTGGCCGAACGTCTGTGGATTATTATTTATTTACCGTATTATTATACCACCTTATTATACCCTCATCTTCTCCGCACAGCTTAAATATGCCTCCACAGTATAAACTGAAATACCAGTAAAACCCCAAACAGAACTACCACCAAGCAAAATCTGTGCTCCAAAAGCCAAACGGCGCTCCCTCCCTGCTAAACACTATAGTGTGTCCAAACAGCAGTAAATGCCCACATATATGTTATAACCATATCCGGGAGCATCCGCCCAACAGTTTATGAGGTATTTGTCTTCGGTGACACAAGCTGGGCACAACATATTGTGCATTAAAATGGAAGATCAGTGGAAAATCCACGAAACAATAATTTCTAGTAAAAAACGCCTTTTGGGTTATAATACTCAGTGCATCCCTTAGGTAATGCGTTGACTGGTGTCATATATATATGACACCAGTCATAAGCCCTATCATATCTCCAGGCAAATCATAAATGCCTTGAAGGGTGTAGTTTCCAAAATAGGGTCACTTCTCGAGGGCTTCCACTATACTCCGGTACGACAGGGGTTTTGAAAATGCGACACAGGGCCCGAACACCAATCTGGCAAAATCTGAGCTCCAAACTCCAAATGGTGCTCCTTTCCTTCTTTCCTTCTAAGCCCCGCCATGTGTTCAAACAGCAGTTTAGGACAACATATGGAGTATTGCCATACTTGGGAGAAATTAAGTAACAAACTGTGTTGTGTTTTTTCTCCTATTACCCCTTTCGAAAATACAAAATTAGGAGGTAAATCTTTTGAAAAAAATTGAATTTTTAATTTTCACTGCCTAGTTTTAATAGAGTCTATAAAACCCCTGTGGGATGAAAATGTTCACAACACCCATAAATTATTACCCTGAGGGGATTATTTTCCAAAATTGAGTAATTTTCATGGGTTTTAACTGTACTGGTACCACAAGGGCTCTGCACCCAAAAACCAATCCAGCAAAATCTGCATGGCAAATACTTCTCCTGCCATTCTGTGTCCAAACAGCAGTTTATAACCACATATGCAGGATAAATTGTATTACAAATATTGGGGTGCTTTTTCTCTATTATCCTTTGTGAAAATAAAAAAATTCTACGTTTTAGTGGAAAAAAATATATATTTTCATTTTCACAGCCTAATTCCAATACATTTTGTAAAAAACATGTGGGGTCTAAATGCTCACTATATTCCTAGTTAGAGTCCTTGAGGGGTCTAGTTTCACTAATGGAGTTACTTTTGGTCTCCACTGTTTTGCTCCCTCAGGGCTTTGCAAATGGCACCCAAAAAAACGTTCCAGCAAAATCTGTATACATTTTACCTCCGCTTTGCTTTAATTCCTATGAAACGCTTAAAGGGTCAAGAAACTTTCTTTTTATTACAGAAAATCCTTTTTATCTTATTTTTTTTCTGTAAAACAGAAGGGTTTAACAGAGAAACGCAACTCAATACTTATTGCCCAGATTTTTCTGTTTTTAGAAATATCCCACATATGGCCCTAGTGTGCTTATGGACTGAAGCACCGGCCTCCAAAGCAAAGGAGCACCTAGTGCATTTTGAAGCCCCCTTTTTTTAGATTATATTTTAGGCACCATGTCAGGTTTGAAGAGGTCTTGTGGTGCAAAAACAGTGGAAACCCCCAAAAGTGACCCCATTTAGCAAACTACACCCCTTAAGGAATTTATCGAGGGGCATAGTGAGCATTTAGACTATGCGTTTTTTTTTGCTGCACTTTGTGGAATTAGGCTGTGAAATTGAAAATCACATATTTTTCTGATAAAAGTTACAAAACTTAAATTTTTACAAGGAATACAGGAGAAAAAACACCCCAAAACATTTGAAAAGCAATTTCTCCCAATTACGGCAATACCCCACATGTGGTCATAAACTGCTGGTTGGACAAACGGCAGGGCTCAGAAAGGTAGGAGCGCTATTTGGCATGTAGATTTTGCTGGATTGGTTTCTGGGCGCCATGTCACATTTGCAGAGCTTCTGAAGTACCAGTAAGGGGGAAACCCCTTAAAAGTGACCTCATTTTGGAAACTAAACCTCTTGAGGAATTCATTCTAGTTTTTATGGGGTGCATGCGACTTTTTGATGAGCATTTATTTTATTTTTATAGAGGCGTGGTGACTAAAAAATAGCAATTCTACTATTGTTTTTTATTCCTTTTTTTACAGCGTTCACCGTGCACTATAAATGACATATTCCTTTTATTCTGCATGACGATACAATTACGGCGATACCATATGTTTATAGTTTTTTTTATGTCTTACTGCGTTTGCACGATAAAATACTTTTTTATAAAATATCATTTGCTTTTGGTGTTGCCATATTCTAAGAGCCATAACGTTTTAATTTTTTCATCAAGAAAGCCATGTGAGGCCTTGTTTTTTTGCGTAACAATTTGTAGTTTCGATCAGCACCATTTTTATGTACATGCGACTTTTTTATCTCCTTTCTTTCCATTTTTTGGAAGGTGAAGTGACCAAAAAAATTGTGATTCTGGTATGGTTTATTATTTCACGGTGTTCACCGTGCGGGTTAAATAATGAAATACTTTTGTAGTTCAGGTTGTTATGGATGCAGTGGTACCAATTATGTATAGTTTATTTATTTATTTTATTTATATTTTTAATAAAAAGGGACTGCTAAGGGAAAAGCGGGATTTCAACGTTTATTACTTTAAAACTTTTATTTTTTTATTTTTATACAACTTATTTTTACTTTTTTACTTTGTCCCACTAGGGGACATGGGGCCAGGATGCCCTTATCACAATTCTAATACACTGCACTACATGCGTAGTGCAGTGTATTAGAGCTGTCAGCTACTCGCTGACAGCAAGCACAGTGGCTCCTGACTTTGTCAGGACCCACTAGGCTTCCATGGATGGCATAGCCTGAGGCCATTGTTAGGCCTCTGGATGCCATAACAACCATCACCGCCCACGATAATGTCACGGGACATCAATGGTGCTTTAACACCTAAGAAGCCGCGATCGCTATTGAACACGGCTTCTAAGGGGTTAATTGGCAGGTACACTGTGATCCGTCCCTGCTGAAGGAGCTGCGGAAACTGCTGTACGAGACAGCAGTTGTCACTGCTCATAAAAGTGCCGGGAGGGAGGGCGGAAGGGCAGTTATTCCCATGACCTACTTCTAGGTCACAGAGCGTGAACTCTCTAGTTAGCGTGACCTAATATCAGGTCATGGAGTGTAGTAATAAGAGGGACTGTTGTCAGGGGGAGTTGTCAGGTGTAGGAATACACAAATCCCTTGAATTAAACTACATTTGTTGTCTAATATTTTATTATCACAATTAAAGTTTGCAGTGTTGTACAAGTAATATATATATTTTGCCCTGGGTAATTTTAATTCGTTTAACCCCTTAATGACCAGCCTATTTTAAACCTTAATGACAAAGCTTTTTTTTAAGTTTTTCCATCGTCGCATTCCAAGAGCTATAACTTTTTTATTTTTGCGTCGACATAGCTGTATAAAGACTTGTTCTAAGTGGGACAAGTTTTTTTTTTTAATAGCACCATTTTGGGGTACATATAATTTATTAATTAACCTTGATTAACTTTTTTTTGGGGGGTAATAGAAAAAAAACAGCAATTTCGAAACTCTTTTTTGCGTCCCTAATTTACACTGTTTACGATTGCGTCAATATAAAATTTATATAGATTTCTTATGTTTTACTACTTTTACACAGTAAAAACCCCAGTTTTTTAAAATTTTTTGTTTTTGTGTCTCCATATTTGAAGAGCCAGAATTTTTTCTTTTTTGCCAATGCAGCTGTATGAGGGCTTTTTTTTTATCGTGGGATGACTTGTAGCTTTCATCGGTACCATTTTTGAGTTTATGCGACTTTTTGATCACTTTTTATCAAATCTTTTTGAAGGCAGGATGCATAGAATACAGCAATTCTGGCATTGTTTTTTATTTTATTTTTTACAGCGTTCACCAAGCGGGTTAAATAACATAATAGCTTTATAGTTGGGGTCATTACAGACGCGGTGATACCAAATGTGTGTAACTTTTTAACTTTTTTTTTTCATAAGCATTTTGTAAGGGAAAAACTAGGTTTTTAATTTTTTTTTTCTTTGGGGTTTTTATTTATTTAATTATTTAACTTTATTAAACTTTTTTTTACTTTTTAATTAGTCCCACTAGGGGACTTTACTATGCGATCGTTTGATCGCTTTTATAAAACACTGCAATACTTCTGTATTGCAGTGTATTATTGCCTGTCAGTGTAAAACTTTATTTTTGCCATCAAATGTGATAACCTAACCGCTGATGCAGATGTGACGTTAGTCTTTGCCTGCGGGTGTCCATCTTGCTCATCTGCCTATTCCTGACCCTAGAAAACCCTGTATAAGCTGTCATGCAACCATGAACTTAAATGATTATGTAGAAGCAGGACACAGGACCAGCAAGTTCTCTAACAGACACTTTACTACTGCTGCATTACATTTGGCTAATAGCATGAATAAGTATATCAGGAGAAGAGTTGTGGAAATAATCTAGATATGGACATGACACACAGAGCTCTATAGGCCACTAGAAGATCTTATTCACACGACAGGGTTTCCCGGCTTTGTGACGGCCGTTCATAAAACGGCCGTCACACGGCCATAGTAGGAAAAATAGACCCCTAATGGGGCTATTCACACGACGGCCCGGGAAACACGGCCATCAAAAATGGGACATGAGCTATTTTCATCCGTTCTCGCCGCCGCCCGGCTCTCATAGAAGTCTATGGGGCCAGGTAATACACGGCCATCACTGGAATGTGTCCCGAGTGACGGTCATGTCTTCTGTCGCTCGCTCTCTCTCCTTCTCCTCCTCACAGTGCGAAGTGCATGGGAGGAGGAGGAGGGTCTTTTTTTGCTCCCTGTAGGAGCGGAATCCCCAATCCCCGGCCACAGCTTCAGCAACGCTGCGGCCGGGGATTGAGGATTCTGCTTTAGAAGTGCCTGACGTCACTGTTTCCATACATGGACACAGTGAAGTCAGGGACTTCTCTTGTAGTGGAAACACCGGCCACAGGGTCAGGGATTCCGCTTCAGAAGTGCCTGACGTCAGGCACTTCTGAAGCGGAATCCCCAAACCTGTGGCCGGTGTTTCCGCTCAAGGAGAAGTCCTTGACTTCACTGTGTCCATATATGGACACGGTGAGGTCAGGCACTTCTGAAGCGGAATCCCCGAACCTGTGGCCGGTGTCTCCGCTCCAGGAGAAGTCCCTGACTTCACTGTGTCCATTTATGGACACAGTGACATCAGGCACTTCTGAAGAGGAATCCCTGACCCTGTGGCTTGTGTTTCCATTCCAGGAGAAGTCCCATATATGGACAGTGAAGTCAGGGACTTCTCCTGGAACGGTGGCGCTATCTACAGACAGGTGGGGGTGCCATCTATGGGGGAGTTCTGTGTAGAACTACCTACAGGGGGCTGTGTGGCATTACCTATGTGGGGCTGTGTGGCATTACCTATGGGGGGCTGTGTGGCATTACCTACGGGGGCTGTGTGGCATTACCTACAGGGGGCTGTGTGGCATTACCTACAGGGGCTGTGTGGCATTACCTACAGGGGGCTGTGTGCCACTACCTACAGGAGGCTGTGTGCCACTACCTACTGGGGTCTGTGTGGCACTACCTACAGGGGGCTGTATGTCATTACTGGGGGCTGTGTGGCACTACCTACAGGCGGCTTTGTGGCACTACCTACAGGGGCTGTGTGGCACTACCTACAGGAGGCTGTGTCGCATTACAGGAGGCTGTGTGGCATCACAGGGGGCTGTGTGGCACTACCTACAGGGGTGTTGTTGCAGTATCTACAGGGGGCGGTGTGTGGCATTATCTACAGAGGGAAGTGTGTGGCAAAAAATGTACAAATGCAATTCATCCGATTTTAAAACAGACAGGGAAAAAAGCAGATGCAAAACTGGTCAAAATCGGCCGTTAAAAACGGCCCGGAACGGAATTAGAACGGATGCAAAACAGATGCAAAACGGCCGGGAAAAACGGCCTCAGGCATTATTCACACGACAGGGTCTAAGTGTCGGACGTTTTTCCCGGCCGATTTGCATCCGTTTTGCATCCATTCCGATTCCGTTCCGGGCCGTGTTGCCATTTTTAACGCCCGATTTTGACCCATTTTTCATCAGTTTTTTTCCCTGCTCTACACAGCAACCCCCCCCCCCCCGTAGATGGCACCCCCTACCTGTCTGTAGATAGCGCCACCATTCCAGGAGAAGTCCCCGACTTCACTGATTCCGTTCCGGGCCATGTTGCCGTTTTTAATGGCCGATTTTGTCCCGTTTTGCATCCGTTTTTTCCCCTGTCCGTTTTAAAATCGGATGAATATCATTTGTAAATTTTTGCCACACATTTCCCTCTGTAGATAATGCCACACACTGCCCTCTGTAGAAACTGCCACAGCCCCCCTGTAGGTAGTGCTACACAGTCCCCTGTAGGTAGTGCTACACAGTCTCCTGTAGGTAGTGCCACACAGATCCCTGTAGGTAATATCACACAGCCCCCTGTAATGCCACACAGCCCCCTGTAAGTTGTGCCACACAGCCCCCTGTAGGTAATGCCACACAGCCCCCTGTAGGTAGTGCCACACAGCCCCCTGTAGGTAGTGCCACACAGTCCCCTGTAGGTAATGACACACAGCCCCCTGCAGGTAGTTCTACACAGCACCCCCCCCCATAGATGGCACCCCGCACCTGTCTGTACATAGTGCCACCGTTCCAGGAGAAGTCCCTGACACCGGCCACAGAGTCGGGGATTCCACTTCAGAAGTGCCTGACGTCATTGTGTCCATATATGGACACAGTGAAGTTAGGGACTTCTTCTGGAGCAGAAACCACGGCCACATCGCTGGGGATTCTGCTTCAGAAGTCCCTGACTTCAATGTCCATATATGGACAGTGAAGTCAGGGACTTTTCCTGGAGTGGAGACACCGGCCACAGGGTCGGGGATTCCGCTTTAGAAGTGCCTGATGTCACTGTGTCCATATATGGACACAGTGAATGCAGGGACTTCTCCTGGAGCGGAGACACCGGCCACAGGCTCGAGGATTCCACTTCAGAAGTGCCTGATGTCACTGTGTCCATATATGGACACAGTGAAGTCAGGGACTTCTCCTGGAACAGAATCCCCGGCCACATCGCTGGGGATTCCACTTCAGAAGTCCCTGACTTCATTGTGTCCATATATGGACACAGTGAAGTCAGGGACTTCTGCTGGAGTGGAATCCCCAATCCTCAGCCACAGCATTGCCGAAGCTGTGGCCGGGGATTCCGCTCCTACAGGGAGCAAAAAAATACCCTCCTCCTCACATGCACTTCGCACTGTGGGGAGGAGAAGGAGAGAGCGCGAGCGACGGAAGACACGGCCGTCACTTGGAGCACATTCAAGTGATGACCGTGTATTGCCCAGCCCCATAGACTTCTAAGGGGGCCGGGAGAACGTGCGAAAATAGGGCATGTCCCATTTTTTGACGGCTGGGTTTCCCAGGCCGTCATAAAATCGGTCATGTGAGTAGCCCCATTAGGGGTCTATTGTTCCTACTGCAACCGTGTGATGGCCATTTGTTGAATCCTGTCATGTGCATAAGGGCTAAGGCCTTACTAGCATAGCCTTGCAAGTTAAAAATAGAAGTAATGCAACTGACATAAATAAGGAGAGTTGGTTAGGTAGGTCTCATGGGTGCTGCTTAATATAATTTATATTTGCTTTACCTGGAATATGTCTTTTAACCCCTTAGCGACCAGCCTATTTTAGGCTTTAAAGTGGGTCTGTCACTAGTTTAGTAATGTCCAATCTCCTAGCTAATCTAATAGGCGCTGTCACACAGATAATGCTAGTGATGTCCCAAAACGTTTATTATTTTAAAAGTTATGAGCTTTTTTCAAAATATTTAAATGAGCCTTTATTAGACAAGTAACAGCAGTGATTCTCCTGAGGTGGAGCTACATCTGACGCTGTCCTATCAGCATGAAGCTGCTTCACACAGTCTGAGAGACTGATGCTGGAGGGAAGGGGATCACTTCAAATAACCATTTCTCCGGCTGTGGACCACCTAGAACAGCGGTTGTGGCATATGAAAGAGGAGATTCTAATCTTTCATATGACACCAGGATCTAGCTTTGAAACAACCGGAGATATCACCAGATGAAAACAGTCGGGAATGGAAGCTGTATACTATATCATTACACTGTGTCGCTGGGCTGGGAAGAGGAGAATTGTATTAAGCTGATTGGACAGCGTCATACAGAAAAAATGACACAGCACAGATTGAAAAGAAAGAGTAACCTCCCATTTGGCAAGTATAGCCAAATTATCATATTTAGAAAAATGCTCATAACTTTGTAAATAATAAAAGTTTTTTAAATCAAATCACACTAAAGTTATCAACATCATAACGCCTATTAGATTAGTTAGGAGATAGGGAATTAATAAACTAGAGACAGATCCTCTTTAATGACCAAGCAATTTTTTAACGTTTTTCCATCATGACATTCAAAGAGCTATAACTTTTTTATTTTTCCTTTGACATAGCTGTATAAGGACTTTTTTTTTGCAGGACAAGTTCTATTTTTTACTAGCACCATTTTGGGTTACATATAATTTATTGATTCATTTTTAAAAACTTTTTGGTGGGGAATTTAAAAAAGACAGCAATTTCAGCATACTTTTTTTTGCCTCTTTCATTTTACGCCGCCTATCATGTGGTGTAAATAGCATAACTTTATTCAGCAGTTTGTTACGATTGCAAAAATACTAAATTTGTATCATTTTTTATGTTTTACTACTTTTACATAGTTAAAAACCATTTTTTTTTTTTATTATTTGTTTTTGTGTCGCCATATTTTAAGAGCTATAACTTTTTTCATTTTCTGCTGACATAGCTGTATTAAGGCTTTTTTTCCTGAGTTTTTCTGCATTTTTATTAGTACAATTTTGGAGTACATACGAATTTTTGATCACTTTTTATAAAAAATATTTGAAGGCAGGATTTGAAGAGGATAAACTGGGTTTTTAATTTTTTTTACTTGGATTTTTTACTTATTTATTATAAACTTTGTTAACTTTTTTAAACTTTTTTTTTTAAACTCCAATACTACACTATTTTCCATTAGTATTTGTAAGCCAAAACTGAGAGTAGGTCCAAAACATGAAAGAGGTGAAAACTTTCCATTATATCTTTTTGTTTATGTTACACTCCTGGTTTTAGCTTATAAATACTAATGTGAAATACTGCCATGTAAAAGTGGCATACATATTATTTGTTTATCCTTTTCCAAAACCCATGCAAATGGTAAATGCCACAAAAAAGTGTACTTACACATCACTGCAACTGTGATAAGTGTTTTTCTTTTCCTGAATCAATATGAAATCTAAAAGAATGGAAGTGAATCCAGCAATAGATTAAAACTGCAGGCAACTGCATCCTCCTCATATTGTATATGCAAACAAATGCCCAAAAAACATATTGAGCTTCCTAACTTTCATATATAATTGCATGATGTGATGAAAAAATGGACCCGTCATGCAGATTAAAGAGAGGTTAGTTTAGTTTTTCATAGGGTTAACGTTTTTTAAATTACTAGGATGTGAGATTGAAAGTGAAGGGCATGCTCCTTGTCGGGGGAAAGTGTAAGAAAGTGGCCCTAATGCAGAATCTCATTAAAACAACTGTCAGGATTCCTCTATTTTGCCATCACCTCCCTTATTCTGCAAGAGGCAATTGTCGTTTTGAGTGAGTGTACTGCCAAAGAGGCATTTACAAATAAATGAAAAATGTCACAATTGATTCCATTCCTTTTGGAGTACTGGGTGTCAGCTTTGTCACAAACTGTCTATATTATTCTGCTTTTCACATTTTGTTTTTGGACATTGAAAACAGCTTTGATGATCCAGAACGTATCCTTTGACCTAAGGACAGCTCATTGACTGGGATCTTTTATTACATTTTCAATAACATTTATTCGCTGCTAGTTTTACATTCTACCCGATGAGAAAGTTCTGAGTGAGTATGTAGGTGTTGCACTTGACCAATTAAATATCTCAGGATATAACATGAAACAGTAGAATTAATTTGTATCAGCACCAGTATTCGGAGCATGTATATAACAGACTTTTTTTTTTACTTTACAGGCATGTGAAACAAGACAGATAGAGTAGATAACCATATGAATTGGAACTTTTTAAACCAAAAATATAACAGCATATGGAGAATATTGGGGGCTGCATAAGAGGTTTTGAAGAACTGCAGCTTTTACTAATAATGACTATACAGTTAGGTCCAGAATTATTTGGACAGTGACACAAGTTTTGGTGTTTTAGCTGTTTACCAAAACATATTGAATATACAGTTCTATAATCAATATTGACTCTCAGCTTTTATTTGAGGGTATTCACATCCTAATTTGAGGAAAGGTTTAGGAATTACAGCTCTTTAATATGTAGCTGCCTCTTTTTCAAGGTACCAAAGGTAATTGGACAATTATCTCAAAAGCTATTTAATGGGCTGCATGGGCTATTCCCTCATTAATCCATCATCAATTAAGCCGGTAAAAGATCTGGAGTTGATTCCAGGTGTGGCATTTGCATTTGAAAGCTGTAGCTGTGAACCCACAACATGAGGTCAAAGGAGCTCTCAATGCAAGTGAAACAGACCAACGTTAGGCTGAAAAAAATGTAGAAATCCATCAGAAGACAACAGTGGTGGATGATCGCAGAGTAAAGAAAAAGCCCGTCACAACATTTACCCAAGTTAAGAACATGCTCCTGGAAGTAGGTGTATCAGTACCTAAGTTTACCATAAAGAGAAGACTTCATGAGAGCAAATACAGAGGGTTCACGACAAGGTGCAAACCATTAATCAGTCTCAAAAATAGAAAGACCAGATTAGACTTTGCCAAACATCTAAAGAAGCAAGCCCAGTTCTGGAACAGCATTCTTTGAACAGATGAAACTAAGATCAACCTGTACCAGAATGATCGGAATAAGAAAGTATGGAGAAGACTTGGAACGGCTCATGATCCAAAGCACACCAAATCCCCTGTAAAACATGGTGGAGGCAGTGTGATGGTTTGGGCATGCATGGCTGCCAAAGGCACTGGGTCACTAGTGTTTATTGATGATGTGACTGAAGACAGAAGCAGCCGGATGAATTCTGAAGTGTTCAAGGATATACATTCTGCTCAGACTAAACCAAATGCAGCAAGGTTGATTGGATGTCGCTTCACAGTACAGATGGACAAAACATACTTCGAAAGCAACCCATGAGTTTTTTAAAGCAAAGAAGTGAAATATTCTGCAATGGCCAAGTCAATCACCAGATCTCAACCCGATCGAGCATGCATTTCACTTACTTAAGACAAAACTTAAGGCAGAAAGACCCACAAACAAGCAACATCTGAAGACAGCTGCAGTAAAGGCCTGGCAAAGCATCACAAAGGAGGAAACCCAGTGTTTTTGTGATGTCCATGTGTTCCGCTCTTTAGGCAGTCATTGCATGCAAAGGATTCTCTACAAAGTATTAAAATAAACCATATTATTTTTGCTTAGTAGAGACAAAAAATTAGAGAAATACGGTCCTCCCCTAGGGTATTAACGTTTTAAACATGGGTACAATTGTTGAATGGTGAAACATGAAGGCTTACGTGATGGGGTTGTGCTGGGTGGTCGGCACAACTCAAATTTTTTACATATCGGGTCATGAAAGGCCTCTATACACCGTGGTTTGCTGGCCTCCGGAGCTGACATTGGGTGTCTGTTCCCTGGATATAGTGATCCTCCCAGCCTCCAACAAATGTAGAATGGAATGAAGAAAGAGATAAAGCTCCTATATGGGGCGCTCCCGTCGGTGATAAGTGCAATTACGATAATGGAGATTGGCTTTCTTTTTTTCTTATTTATTCTGAACGAACTTGAGATATAACAAAAACTAATAAAAAGAATTGCTGCCTGTTTCAACCTAGGACCTAGGTCTTCATCAGGCTTTTTAATAAATCAAACAAACAAACAAACAAACAAAGAAACCCATTCTCCATTATCGTGATTGTGCAGATATCACCAATGGGTTCGCCACATATAGGATTTTTTTTTCTTCATTCCATTCTACATTTTATTCATGGTAATGTTAACTTGTCCAATTACTTTTGAGACCATGAAATGAGGAGGCTGTGTAGAAAAATGGTTGCAATTCCTAATAGTTTCACAGGATATTTTTATTTACCCCTTGAATTAAACCTGAAAGTCTACACTTCAATTTCATCTCAGTTTTTTCATTTAAAATCCAATGTGGTGGCATGCAGCGCCCAAACCATGAAGATTGTGTCACTGTCCAAATAATTCTGGGCCTAACTGTATGAAATAGTTGCATAGTTAATGATGGGACAAGACATCAAGTTCAACCCTTTATACTTACATTAATACAAAAAAAAAGACAAAAAAACACTCAACAAATAGATAAATTTTCCATAGTTTAGAAAGTTCCTTTCTGACTCCCTACTGGCATTCACTGGAATTCAGACACAGTCTCAATTTTAACCCCTAGGCGCACCACGACGCAACTATACGTCCATGTGGCCAGTGTCAGCGCACAGGGACGTACAGTTATTGTGTGGTTCCCGGTGCACACTGTCGGCAACAGTGTGCACCGGGAACTGGGAGGTCAGCTGTCCCTGACAGCTGACACTCCACTGTATGCCGATCAGTGGCTGATTTTGGCAATTAACCCCTTAATTGCGGTGATCGATTGCAATCACCGAATTGAGGGGTTTCTAGCACATCGGCAGACCTCCCAATAAAACCGTGAGGTTTGCAAGATGGCTAGCATGGCGATCGGAGGCCAAGTAATGGCCTCCGTGTCTGCCATGTACGGAAGCCTATCAGGACCAGCCTCCTGATAGACTCCTGTCAAAGTGACAGGACGTCAGTGCTGTTCGCGATGCACACTGTCGATGACAGTGTCTGTGACAGTGTCGGTGACAGTGTGCATCGGGAACCGGGAGGTCAGCTGACAGCTGACAGTCCACTGTTGCCGATCAGCGGCTCATTGCCGCTGATTTCGGCAATTAACCTGTTACATGCGGGTCTCGATTGCGATCTCCGCATGTAGGGGGTTTGTAGCACATCAGCAGCCCCCATGCAATTGTGGGGGCTGCTGAAGCTTGTGATGGCACCCGGAGGCCAGACAACGGCCTCCGGGTCTGCCATGTACGGAAGCCTATGAGGGCTAGCTGCTGCTCCTAGTAGACTAACTGTCATTGTAAGATAGGAGATAGGAAAAAAAGGACCAATAAAAGGCGCTGCTAAACCAATGTAGGTTTTTATTGAAGTGTTGATGATAGGCTACGCATTTCGATGCAGAAATTGCGTCTTCATCAGGCCATGAACACATAAAAGAAACATCATATATATATACAAGTAGGTAATAAAATATCAACCAATCACAGAAAGGAGACAGGGAGGGGACACGGGGAACTCCTACAAAGAGGAACGGACGAAATCCCGCTAAAAAGACAACCAAATTTGATGAATACAATATATATAAATTTGATAAAAGAGACATATGTGATAAATTTAAAATGGATTTAAAATATGGGACAATTGTGTAAAAAGACAACAGATACTACTAAACAGTCCATTTCAGTTGGTGTTTGGAGTGTGAGCCGTATTAAAAACACAATATCGCTGAAATCATGCAGTCAAAACGTACTGATCTCGTAATTTATAGCTAAGGGTAAAATAGGGAATATAGATAATAATGCATCCACTGTTTATTCTTATTAAAGAAAAATCTAATTAGCAATCAAAAATAGAAAAAAACGGCAAAACGGGAAAACGATATAGTGACTGTGACGTCACACTGACAGTTGGAATACATTACAATACCTAGGTAGTGTAATGTATTCTAGCAGCGATCAAAGCTGCAGGTAAAAAAAAGTAAGTGTAAAAAATAAAGAAAAAAGTTAAAAAAAAGTTAATAAAAATGTTTTACAAAAGTGTAAAAATAAAAGATTATTTTTTTTTATAATAAGTCTCCTATTATAGGGAAAAAATTAAACCGTTAAAAAACAGTACACATATTTGGTATCACCGCATTCGTAACGACCCAATCTATAAAACTATAATGTTATTTTTACCGCACGGTGAACGCCACAAAAAAAACTAACTAAAAACAATGCCAGAATCACTATTTTTTGGTCACCACCCCTCCCAAAATATATAATAAAAAGTGATCAGAAATTCGAATTTATCCGAAAATAGTACCAATAAAAACTACAACCCATCCCACAAAAAACAAGCCCTTACACCACTTTTTTCACTGAAAAATAAAAAAGTTACGGCTCTCAGAACATGGGGACACAGAAAATAAATTATTTTATAAAGAAGTGATTTTATGGTGCAAACGCTGCAAAACATAAAAAACTATATACATATGGTATCGCCGTAATCGTACCGACCCGCAGAATAAAGTAAAATTGTCATTTATAGCGCATGATGAACGCCGTAAGAAATAAAGAATTGAAAACACCAAAATCACTGTTTTTGGTCACCAAAGCTCTAAATAAAATGTAATAGAAAGTGATCAAAAAGTTACATGTACCAAAAAATTGTACAGCTTGTCCTGCCAAAAATAAGCCCTCACACTCAATTCATGGAAAAATAAAAAAGTTATGGTGTTTGGAAGGCGGGGAGTGAAAAATTTAAATGGAAAAGCAAAAAAAAGTATCAGTCCTGCAAAGGTTAATTAATTTCTATTAAAAAAATTAATTATTACTACATGTGGGGTATTGTCATACTCGGGAGAGATTGCGTTACAAATTTAGGGTGACTTTTTCTCCCTTGTGAAAATGAAAAAACAACATTTTAGTGGACAAAAATGTTTATATTCATTTTCACGGCCTAATTCCACTAAATTCTGCAAAAAACCTGTGTGGTATAAATGCTTACTATACCCCTAGAAAAATTCCTTGAGGGGTGTAGTTTTCCAAATGTTGTCACTTTTGGGGTGTTTCCAATGTTTTGTTCCCTCCAGGGCGTTGCAATCGCGACATGGCACTAAAAACCAATCCAGCAAAATCTGCGCTCCAAATTCCAAATGGCGCTCCCTCACTTCTGAGCGCTGGGTCCAGCCAGCAGTTTATTGCCACATATGGGGTATTTCTGTAATCGGGAGAAGATGCTTCACAAATGTTGGGGGGCATTTTCTTCTTTATTCTTTGTAAATATTAAACATTTCTAGTTTCTTTCAGAAAAAAAGGAGATTTTCATTTTCACAGACTAACTCCAATAAATATAGCAAAATACCTGTGGGAGTCAAAGTGCTAACTATACCCCTAGATAAATTCCTTGAGGGGTCTAGTTTCCAAAATGGGGTCACTTTTGTGGAGTTTCCACTGTTTTGGCACTGCAAGAGCCCTTCAAACCTGACATGGTGCCTAAAATATAATCTAAAAATAAGCAGGCCACAAAATCCACTAGGTGCTCCTTTGCTTCTGAGGCCGGTGTTTCGGTCCTTTGGGACACTAGGGCCACATGTGGGATATTCCTAAAAACTGCAGGACCTGTGCAATAAATATTGAGTTGTATTTCTCTGGTAAAATCTTCTGTGTTACACAATTTTTTTTATTACAAATGAATTTCGGCAAAAAAAAGAGAAATTTGTAAATTTCCCCTCTACTTGCTTAATTTCCTGTGAAACGCCTAAAGGGTTAAGAAACTTTCTGAATGCTGTTTTGAATACTTTGAGGAGTGCAGTTTTTAAAATGGGGTGATTTACTGGGGGATTCTAATATATATGGCCCTCAAAACCACTTCAGATCTAAACTGGTCCCTGTAAAAATAGCCTTTTGAATTTTTCTTGAAAATGTGAGAAATTGCTGCTAAAGTTCTAAGCCTTGTAACGTCCTAGAAAAATAAAAGGATGTTCAAAAAATGATGCAAATATAAAGTAGACATATGGGAAATGGTAACTAGTGACTATTTTGTGTGGTATTACTATCTGTTTTACAAGGAGATACATTTACATTTAGAAAAATGCACATTTTTGCAAATTTTCTCTACATTTTGGTGTTTTTCACGAATAAATATTGAATTTATCGACCAATTTTTTTCCACTATCATAAAGTACAATATGTCACGAGAAAACGATTTCAGAATCGCTTGGATAGGTAAAAGCATTCCGGAGTTATTACCACATAAAGTGACAAATGTCAGATTTGAAAAATTCGGCTGTGCCACAAGGTCAAAACAGGCTGCGTCCTAAAGGGCTTAAGAACTGTAAAACTTTAAACAGATTGGCAAAAGGACTTTGGGACATTACTTCAAGTTGTACACCAGTATCGAATTGTAGCATGTATAATATTACTCAACATGGCGCATGCTGAGTGAAGAATATCGCACAGCTACTAAGCTACTTGTGGGAAATCCTTTTGAAAATAAATTGCACAATGTGTGACTTGAAAGCTATTCCCTCCTTTTTACTAACATTTGTAAATTGCCAGAGAAAATGTCTAGGGGCTTGATGAATATGCAGTTCAATGAAAAAACTATTATTTTTGTTAAAAAATTACACCAGGCATAAAGTATTTGCATTGATAAATATGCACCAATGCGTAGTTTCAGTTTAAAAATAATCTGATTTATATATGCTCTATGTTCAGGAATGATAGCAGGGCTAGTTGTGGTTTTAACCATGCTATTTCCTAGGTTTTTTGGAATTTTTACCAGTATTCAGCATGTCGTAGGAACTTTTAACACAGTTATTATCCCTAAGCAAATCTACAGTACTACAGAAGTAAGAACCTGAAAATGCCTTGAAGTGAATCTACACCATTTATAACCATTTAGTTTTTAGATTCAAAATTTAGCGTAAACTAACGTCTTCACATATATTTGAATCAGTCACAACTGGTTTACTGATACGGAGCTTAAAATCCCCCCGCACAGACAGAGATTTTAAAGATAACATGCTAGCTACCTACAGTCGCCACTAGGGGCAGTTTCTGCATACTGTGAGTTCTATGTACAATAGTATGCAGTAAGCTCCCACTAATGGTAGATGCAGGCGACCAGCATGTTATCGTTGAAACCTATGTCTATGCAGGGGATTTGGATCTCTGTATCAAAAAAATAGAGCTTCGAACCTCTTTAAGGTTTTAGGTTTTACAAATGTGATCTATGGCCGACAGTGGGCTGTCATGGCAGGCAGGGTCCTAACAATGGCCGCCAGGCCTACCATGGCTATATGCCTATTAGGCTGTGCCATAGGCATGGCCTAATAGATTTCGTGTCAGTTTTACACTGACTGACAATAATACTTTGGTATACTAAGTATATTAAAGCATTATATCAGTGATCAAAAGATCGCATGGTGAAGTCTCCTAGTGTGACTGAAAAAAACATTAATTAATTAATGTCAAATATAAAGTATTAGAAAAGGTGAACAGTAAAAAAACAAAAAACATTTTTTTCAGTTCAAAAAAGCAATAGCGGAATTTACATTTTTTCCATTACATCCAAACAAATTTTTAACAAAAGTGAATCAATAAGCCCAATGTACCCCAAAATGGTGCCAATCAAAACTACAGCTCATCTCGCAAAAAAAAAAAAAGCTCACATATGGTAACATCGGCGGAAAAATGCAAAAGTTATCTTGAAATGCATCGATGCGAAAACAAATAATTTTAGTTACATAGTGTTTTTATTGTGCAAAAAAACATAAGCATAAAAAAAGATACATATTTGGTATCATACCGACTCATAGAATAAAGGAGCATGTTATTTACACTGTGTAAATTTAAAACACATAGAACAATTGTGGACTTTTTTTTTCTATTTCGCCACAAAAAAATGTTAATCAAAGTTAATAAAAAAATGATATGTACCTCAAAATGATGTTATTGTAAAATACAACGCCTCCTGCAAAAAAACAAGTCCTTAAACAGCTATGGCGTAAAAAAAAACAAAAAAGTATAGGTCTTTGAATACGACAATGGACAAGATAAAGAAATTGCTTGGTTTCTAAAGGGTTAATAAATAAACCACTTCATTTAATATGTTGCAAAACTCAAATGTCACAAATGAGAGCAAAAAAAGCCGACTGGGAAGAGTCTAGAAAATGTATTACCAACTAGCAGTGCTCGCGACTTCGTACTACTGAAAAACATACCGATGCCGCTTTTTATAAGTATACTCCTAGCCTTGGACCATACTCAAAACAAAGTGAAAAAAAACCAAAGACAATAAAAAAATTCAATTAAAAATAGTTTTCTTTCAGTAGTCAGGTTCACTACGACAACGCTTCCCTGTAAACAATGTTAGCAGTAGAACCACCAGGGATGTATAAAGATTTGTGGAGTTGCTTACACGGGAGAGAGCCACATAGAGCTGGCCATGCGCAAAGCAGTTGAGACTGAGGTCTACGCCCGCATTTGGCCCTGCGCTTTGTTAATGGTCATAGCGTAACAGAAGTTGACCGGAAACTGTACACGTTTAAAACTGAAGGAAAAATTATTTGGAATGAGGAGGATTTTGGGTATAAAAACGCTATCACCTGCGCCGCATTATGTTAAAATCTCAGCTTCTATCACGTTTTGTTGTAGATTTGTTATTTTTAGTCGGGTGACGTTACATAGTTTTGGTGGGCTTTAATTTCTAAGGAGAATTATGGGGATGCCGACTTTTAAATTAATTTTGTGTGACGGAAGACCAGGTGTGCTTAGGGAATTAAAAAATTCCACCGGATTGTTGGTAGCGTCTTCTTGTTCAATGACTCTGTTGATAGAGATATATTCTGCGCTTTCCCCAAGAACACACGTCAATATTTCAGCGTTTATTTCTGCTGCTTGGTCATTGCGAGGGGTCAAAATAGGTCTTTTGCATAGCTAAGAGTTTTCATGATTTGTTATTTGCGTTGGGTCACCATACACAGAAGAAATGAGGTCTTGCAGTGATGGAACAGTACAACATAAATTATCAGGCAAAATATCCCTTCTTCTTGCGGATACGTGCCGTCATCAATTTTTTGTAATAAATCTGAAAACTCTTGTGCATTTAGGTTTATTTTGGTTCTTAAACAAATGTTAGAACTTTTGTCCATAGCAACCAATCAGATTGTAGTTTACATTCTTGTGAGGCAGCAGGTGAATGAAAGCAGCATTCTGATTGATTTATTGGTTGATTGATTGATTGATTGATTGATTGATTGATTGATTGATTGTTACACACAGTAAGGAGATATAGCAATGTAGACAAATGTTGGAGATGTTGTCCATAACAACCAATCAGATTACAGTTGTGTTTTTTCTAAAAGCAGCTTGAACAATGAAAGCAGAAACCTGATTGGTAGTTATAGATGTGTCCGATGCATAAAAAAGCAATAAAGACGAAAGTTGGAGTTGTTGTCCTTAGCAACCAATCAGATCACAGCTGTAATTTGTCTGAGGTAGCTTGAAAAAATTGCAGCAATATGATTGATTGCAACCTCTCCCTTATATAACAATCAGTATAGATGAAATTTGGAGACATTGCCCATAGCAACCTACTGGCGTCTATTTTTCCAAGACAATACAAAATGAAAGTAAAAATGTGATTGGTTGCCATGGTTTCCATGTGTTTGTTGTTGTTGTTGTTGTTGTTGTACTAATGCAATGTAAATAAATTTTTAAAACATTAAATTCGCATATCTTCTGATTGAGTGAACCGATTGCGATGAAATAATCTCAATGTTACTTCAAGTTGACCCCTATGTGTAAAGGATCTGCCAGACATAGCTTCTGTGTCGACGCCCGTGGTTAATCAGTCTGCATCTGTCCCTAGGTCTGATAGAGTGACTCGATCTGCTACCACTCAGGCTGGTAGGCTGAGGAGTGGGAGAACCTATCACAGCCTGGCCAGACGGTTCTAGCTCCCGCCCTTGGTCTATTTATACCTTCATTTGCTGTCTGTCCTTTGCCTGTGATTTGTGTGTTTCCTGGCTCTGCTTCTTATTGACCCTGCTTGACTGACTATTCTCCTGTTCTGCTTTTGTTACCGCGTACTCTCCAGGTTTGACTCGGCTCGTTCACTACTCTATAGCTCACGGTGTTTCCGTGGGCAACTTCCCCTCTTCCCTTGCTTCTGTGTTCCCTTGTCTGTTTTGTTTGTCGTTCACATAGTGAGCGTAGGGACCGTCGCCCAGTTGTACGCAGTCTCCTAGGACGGACTGTGCAAGTAGGCAGGGACTGAGTGGCGGGTAGATTAGGGCTCACCTGTCCATCTCCCTACCCTGACATTACACTATGTTTTTCTAAAAACTCCATCCGAATTGGGTCAGTAGTTTTTACGTGATGCGTGCACAAACAAACAGAACTGCCAGACAAAAATTCCAAAACTTATCTTAATGCATTCTATCACTTATCCTTCATCCTATCCCGCCAATTATTTTTTTTCGCAAATATTTTCAATGTACAGACACGCAAAGTTTATCGTTTTATTATATGTAAGGATTGTGTGAAGTTTGGTAAACAAAATACTGGGTTGCAGCAGTTGTACAAAAATGTCCTGATTTATTGCTACCAGTAAAAAAAACGTTCTCTACGAAAGACACAGATTTCAGACACATAAATCCCCTGCTTTAACCCCTTGGTACCACAGCCAGTTTGGTCCTTCAAGAGCCATAACTTTTTACTTTCCCATTAACATAGCTGAATACGGGATTGTTTTAACAGGATGAGTTGTATTTTTAAATGATACCATTTTGGGGTACATGAAATATATTGAAAAACAAACTTATTAAATTGAATAAAAATTTTTGGTGGGGCAAATGGGAAAAAAAACAACAACTAGGTACGAAGTTATGTAATATTTGACTGGGAGTGGAGTTTTCAAATATACAGTTCACACCAGCTGCCAACAGTGTGGCTTCTGAGCATGGGAGCAGGGCATATTCTAGCTTTTCTGTTCCCTGAGGCGAAAATTGAAATGGCGCCCTCCCCGATTTTGATTGTCGTCCCCCTGGCAGTTCTACATCACTAGCAGCCACCTCTAACTCTTGCGGATGCGCAGTTGCCTTGTACTCCCCTGGCATGCATGATGCAGCGATGAAGCCGGCAGGGTACACCTCGTTGCATGGTGCGTGTCCATGGAGTACAAGGCAATGGTGCATCCAAGAAAGTTGGAGGAGACTGGTATTAATGTATAACAGCCAGGGGGATGTCAATCAAGCATGAAAAGGTGGGTTCGGGGGCAGAACTATGTGACTCTTCAGGATAGCAGCACCACCCCATGACCTTTTAAAGAGTAATTAGCATATATTGTGCGCCGTTTAAAAGTTGATTTCATAGATTTTGCTGCATCTGAAAAAAAACATTCAGAGGGAATGTTTGAAAATATTGTCAGGTCATGTATTACTACAAGGTGGTGGTTCATATATACAGCTGCAGAACAAAGCTCAGTACAAATATACCACTCCAGAACCAAGCTCAGTACATAAATTCAGCACCAGAACAAAGCTCAGTACATATATACAGCACTAGAACAAAGCGAAGTACATTTATACAGCACAAGAACAAAGCTTAGTACATATATACAGCCCAGATCCAAGCCCAGTACATAAATACAGCACCAGAACAAAGTTCAGTACATATATACAGCACCAGCACAAATACAGCTCATTTTAGCAAAACCCCTCCCGTATAGGTTTGTACGGCGTAAAACTAATGCTCCCAGCATGGCCTGAACAATGGTAAGGATATGCTGGGAGTTGCTGTTCCACAAAAAAAAAATCATACCATACATTATCTCGCTGCAAATCGTACAGTGACTACAGTACTGATTAGAGGCACAATAGCTTCATGGGCCACAGCCCATTTCTGCAATTTTCTGCTCCATGTAGATAGTGCCCCCCAAAGAGCCCCTGTAGATAGTGCCCCCCATAGAGCCCCCTTTAGACAGTGCCCCCATAGAGCCCCCTGTAGACAGTTCCCCATATACATAGTGTTTTCCATAGAGCCCCCTTTAGATATTGGCTCCCAGAGATCCCCCTGTAGATAGTGCCCACATATAGTCTCCTGTAAATAGTGCTCCACATATAGCCCTTCTGTAGAGAGTGCTCCACAGATGGCCCCCCTACAGATAGTGAACAACATATAGCCCCCCTGTAGATCGTGCTTAACATATAGCCTCCCTGAAGATAGTGCTCAACATATGGCCCCCCTGTAGATAGTGCTCCACATATAGCTCCTCACACATATTGCCCCTCACATATATAGCCCTCACGAATATAGCCCCCTGTAGATAATGCTCCACATATAGTCCCTCACACATATAGCCCTAAGACATATAGCCCCCTGTAGATAATGCTACACATATATAGATGTAGCCGTCTTTACCTTAACTTTTAACGCATTAAATAAACAGTGGCTAGTTACCTTATCTTAGCTAAGTACAAGTAAGGGATACAGGATACAGGTAGCAGAGTACAGGAAACACTGGGAACAGGAAAACACTAAGGGACCATTTTCAAGTCTAACATGGATAAACACAACAACGCTCAGGTACATATTTTCCTCATATGTGTGCACTCACCCTTTAAGGCCCGGCGCGAGCACGTGAACCCTACGGGAACTAGTGCAGCGATGTGGAAGTGACTGCAGGCGTCTCTAAGGAGGGAGATGCCGCCTAGTACTCACTTGTTCATGGCCGTGGCTGTCAGGGGGATGGTAAGCACAACGGTCTGTGGCTGTGGACGTTACATTATCCCCCTCTTACGCCCCCTCTTCTTGGGACCAGAGTGAGAGAGGAACTTCTTAATGAGGGTAGGAGCATTGAGGCTCTCTTCTGGCTCCCAGGACCTCTCCTCTGGATCAAACCCCTTCCAATCCACCAAATAAAAAGTTATTCCTCCTACTTTTTTGACGTCCACGATCTCCTTTACCTCGAACACGTGAAATGAACCACTGGGTCCACTGCGGGACCACGAGTCTTACTATAGCGGTTCAGGATCACAGGCTTCATGAGGGACACATGAAAGGAGTTGGGCTTCTGAAGGTAGGAGGCAGCCGAAGCTTATAGGAGACAGGGTTTATTTTTGTAGTATCTCAAAGGGTCTGATGAACCTGGGAGCAAACTTGTTAGAAGGCACCATAAGAGGAATATTCCTAGAGGACAGTCAGACTTTGGTACCCGGCAGATACTGAGGTGGCACTCTTCTCCTAGTATCCGCCTTTCGCTTCATGCGATCGACTGCCTGCAGAATAGAGGACCGGTTTTGCTGCCAGTCCTGTAGAAATTCTCCAAATAAAGAGTCAGCTGTGGGTACCTGGGATGTAGCCGGAACAGTAAGAGGAATTAGTGGATGTTGGCTGTAAGCAATGTAGAATGGTGTAGAAGCAGTGGACTCACTTGTGTGGTTGTTGTATGAGAACTCGGCCCGTGGAAGAAGCTGTACCTAGTCATCATGCCGTGTTGAGATGAAATGGCGAAGATAATTCTCCATGATTTGGTTAATCCTCTCGACATGGCCTTTGGGCTGGGGATGGTAGCCTGAAGAAAAGTCCAACTTCACGTCTAAGAGTTTACAGAGGGCTCTCCAGAACTTTAACCCCTTCCCGCTCCTTGACGTACTATTACGTCATGGCAGCTGTATCGTTCGCGCTCCATGCCGTAATAGTACGTCTCGGGAGTAACGGCCGTTTCGGCCGTCCTCCCGACACATACAGGAGCTGTGACGCTGCTGTCTTGTTCAGCAGCTGTCACAGCTCCTACAGCGGGGACCGATCGCTGTGTCCCCGCTGATTAACCCCTTAAAAGCCGCGTTCTATAGAGATCGCGGCTTTTTAGGGGTTAAGCTGCCATCGCCGGCCTGCTACGCGATAGCGGCCGGCGATGGTGACTATGGCAACCGGACACCAAACAATGGCGTCCGGCTATGCCATAGACGGAAGCCTAGTGGGTCCTGACAACGTCAGGACCCACTATGCTTGCTGTCAGTGAGTAGCTGACAGTTCTAATACACTGCACTACGCATGTAGTGCAGTGTATTAGAATAGCGATCAGGGCCTCCAGCCCTCAAGTCCCCTAGTGGGACAAAGTAATAAAGTAAAAAAAAAGTTAAAAAAAGATGTGTAAAAATAAGAAAATAAAAGTTTTAAAAGTAATAAAAGTAAAAGTCCCACTTTTTCCCTTATCAGTCCTTTATTATTAATAAAAATATATAAACAAACAAATAAACTATACATAATTGGTATCGCCGCGTCCGTAACGGCCTGAACTACAAAATTATTTTGTTATTTATCCCGCACGGTGAACGCCGTAAAAAAAAATATTAATAAACCGTACCACAATCACAATTGTTTGGTCACTTCACCTCCCAAAAAATGGAATAAAAAGAGATCAAAAAGTCGCATGTACCTAAAAATGGTACTGATGGAAAATACAGTTCGTTACGCAAAAAATAAGTCCTCGCACGGCTTTATTGATTGAAAAATAAAAACGTTCTGGCTCTTAGAATAAGGTAACACAAAAAGTGAATGATTGTTTACAAAACGTATTTTATTGTGCAAACGCCATAAGACATAAAAAAAAACTATAAACATCTGGTATCGCCGTGATCGTATCGCCCCGCAGAATAAAGTTAATATATCATTTATAGCGCACGGTGAACGCTGTAAAAAAAAAAAGTATACAAAAACAATAGTAGAATTGCTGTTTATTAGTCACCACGCCACCTAAAAATGGAATAAAAACTGATCAAAAAGCCGCATGCACCCCAAGAAAACTACAATGGATTCCTCAAGGGGTCTAGTTTCCAAATTGGGGTCACTTTTGGGGGGTTTCCAATGTTTTGGCACCACAAGACCTCTTCAAACCGGACATGGTGCCTAATAAAAAAGAGGGCTCAAAATCCGCTAGGTGCTCCTTTGCTTCGGAGGCCGGTGCTTCAGTCCATTACCGCCCGAGGGCAACATGTGGGATATTTCTCAAAAATGCAGAATCTGGGCAATAAGTATTGAGTTGCGTTTCTCTGTTAAATCCTTTTGTGTTATAAAAAAAATGGTATAAAAAGAGTAAATTTCACCTCTACTTTGCTCTAAATTTCTGTGAAACACCTAAAGGGTTCATAAACTTTCTAAATGCTGTTGTGAATACTTTGAGGGGTCTAGTTTCTAAAATGGGGTGTTTGATAGGGGTTTCTAATATATGGGCCCCTCAAAGCAACTTCAGAAATGAACTGGAACCTAAAAAAATAAATAAATGAGGCAATACTTCGCTTCTTACATTATACTGATAATGAGCCGTGCCCACTCCGAGATGACCCCAGTTTTGACCGTTTGTATAAACGGAGACCCCTATTAGACCGTTCCAGTGCCCGGTTTTCACAAGCATACACCCCCGAGAAGTGTTTTTCTATTGATGAGTCCCTGGTACATTTTAAAGGGAGGGTTCAATTCCGCCAGTACCTGCCAGGTAAGAGGGCAAGGTATGGCGTGAAGATGTATAAGCTGTGCGAGAGTGCATCAGGGTATACCTACAGGTTTAGGATATATGAAGGAAAGGCCACCCCCAAACCAGACTGCATCCTGGACTACAATAGGTACATGGGAGGGATGGACTTGTCAAATCAAGTCCTGAAGCCCTACAGCGCCATGCGGTGTGGTAGAAGAAGCTGGCCGGGCACATCATACAGATGGCTTTGTACAATGCGTATGTGCTACGTCGATGTGCAGGCCAGAGGGGAACTTTCCTGGAATTTCAAGATCTAATCTTTAGGGACCAGGAAGGGGGGGCACCCAGTACTTCTGGAAGCGAGGCCACACTCATCGTACCAGGGCAACACTTTCCAGGAGAAGGTCCCCAAACCGGTGGAAAGGGAAAGAGTCAAAAGTGGTGCAGAGTCTGCTATAAGAGGGGGATAAGGAAGAACACAATATACCAATGTGACACGTGTCCCGAAAAACCAGGGCTCTGTATAAAAGATTGTTTTAAAATGTATCATACATCCCTTGATTTTTAATTTACCCTGATGCACTCCGCACAGCTTACCCCCCTCATCTTTCCCTTCTGAGCCCTGCCGTATGCCCAGGCAGCTGATAACAGCCACATGTAGGGTATTGTCGTACCCAGGAGAACCCACATTACAATTTAAGGGGTGTATATCTCCGGTGGCGCATGCTGGGCACAATATATTGGACACTGAAATGGCATATACATATATAAAATTGCAAATCTCACACTGCACCATCTGCTGCGCATTATCTTTTACACAGTACCTGTGGGGTCAAAATGCTCACTACACCTCTAGATGAATGTCTTAAGGGGTGTAGTTTTTAAAATGGGGTCACTTCTCGGGGGTTTCAACTGTACTGGTACCTCAGGGGCTTCTGCACACATGACTTAGCACCAGAAAAGCTCCAGTAGGCCAAATGGTGGTCCTTTCCTTCTGAGCCCTCCCATGGGCCCAAAGGGCAGTTTATCACCACAAATGGGGTATTGCCGCACTAAGGACAAATTGGGCAACAAAATGGGGTATGTTGTTCCTTGTGAAAATAAGAAATTTTGATCAAAAATGACATCTTATTGGAAAAAATATCATTTTTTTCATTTCACAGCCCAATTCAAATAGGTGCTGTGAAAAAACTGTGCGGTCAAAATGATAACAAAAACCATAAATGAATTCCTTGAGGGGTGTAGTTTCCAAAATGGGGTTACTTCTGGTGGGTTTCCATTGCTTTGATACCTCTGGGGCTCTGCAAATGCGACATGGCACCCGAAAACCAATCCAGCAAAATCTGGACTCCAACAAACACATAGCGCTCCTTTCCTTCTGAGCCCTCCCATGGGCCCAAACGGCAGTTTATCACCACAAATGGGGTATTGCCGCACTAAGGACAAATTGGGCAACAAAATGGGGTATGTTGTTCCCTGTGAAAATAAGAAAATTTGATCAAAAATGACATTTTATTGGAAAAAATATCATTTTTTTCATTTCACAGCCCAATTCAAATAGGTGCTGTGAAAAAACTGTGCGGTCAAAATGATAACAAAAACCATAAATGAATTCCTTGAGGGGTGTAATTTCCAAAATGGGGTCACTTCTGGTGGGTTTCCATTGTTTTGATACCTCAACGCCTCTTCAAACCTGGCATGCTGCCTAAAATATATTCTAATAAAAAAGAGGCCTCAAAATGCACTAGGTGCTTCTTTGCTTCTAGGGCTTGTGTTTTAGTCCACGAGCGCAGTAGGGCCACATGTGGGACATTTCTAAAAACTGCAGAATCTGGACAATACATATTTAGTAGTGTTTCTCTGGTAAAACCTTCTCTGTTACTAAAAAAAAATTGAATAAAATTGAAATTCAGCAGAAAAAATGAAATTTGCAAATTTCATTTCCACTTTGCTTTAATTCCTGTGAAATGCCTGAAGGGTTAAAAAACTTTCTATATGCTGTTTTGAATACTTTGAGGGGTCTAGTTTTTAAAATGGGGTGTTTTATGGGGGTTTCTAATACATAGGCCCCTCAAATCCACTTCAGAACTGAACTGGCACCTTCAAAAAAAGGCTTTTGAAATTTTCTTAAGAATATGAGAAATTGCTGTTTATGTTCTAAACGTTGTAACGTCCAAGAAAAATAAAATAATGTTCAAAAAACGATGCCAATCTAAAGTAGACATATGGGAAATGTGAACTAGTGACTATTTTGGGTGGTATAACCGTCTGTTTTTCAAGCAGATGCATTTAAATTCTGAAAAATGCTATTTTTTGTAAATTTTCTCTAAATTTTGCAATTTTTCACAAATAAAGACTGAATATATCGACCAAATTTTACCACGAACATGAAGCCCAAAGTGTCACGAGAAAACAATCTCAGAATCGCTTGGATAGGTTTAAGCATTCCGACGTTATTACCACATAAAGTGAAATATGTCAGATTTGAAAAATGGGCTCTGAGCCTTAAGGCCCAAACTAGGCTGCGTCCTTAAGGGGTTAAGGTGAAATGAACCACCCGATCAGACACGATATTAAGAGGCAAGCCATGCAAGCGAAAGATGTGTTGGAGGAAGGGTTTAGCCAGGCAGAATGTAGGCCGGTCAGTGGAGCAAAATGAGTCATCTTTGAGAACCGGTCCACCACCACCCAGACGGTATTGTATCCAGCAGAGGTTGGAAGGTCTGTGACAAAGTCCATTGCTATATGCTGCCAGGGAGCATTGGGCACAGGCAGAGGTTGGAGCAGACAAGCAGGCTTGGATTGAGCAAGTTTGTTGGAAGCGCACACAGTGCAAGACGAGACAAATTCCACTATATCTTTGGGCAACGTGAGCCACCAGAAATGACAGACGATCAGATCTGGGGTTTTACGAACACTGGCATGCCCAGCCAGTTGGAGATGTGCCCCCAGCGAAGGATTCTCCTCCTGTCTGCCAAACGCACAAAAGTCCTCCCCGGAGGGATGTCTCTAACTTGCAGAGGATTAACAGTAATAATACAGGACGGATCAATGATAATTTGCACAGACTCCTCGGTGTCCCCTGTTTCAAATGACCTGGACAGGGCATCAGCTCTCACATTTTTGTCAGCAGGACAGTAGTGGAGGACAAACTGGAACCGGGTGAAAAACAGCGCCCAACTGGCTTGACGGGAATTCAGCCATTGGGCTAACTGGAGGTAGGTGAGGTTCTTGTGGTCGGTATATATCAGGATGCGGTGAGCTGCGCCCTTTAGTAGATGTCTCTGCTCCTCCAGAGCCAATTTGATGGCCAGTAACTCCCGATCCCCAATAGGGTAATTGCGCTCTGCGGGAGAAAAAAAAGTCTAGAAAAATAGCCACATACCACTGCCTTCCCTTTTACATTTCTCTGGAACAGAAGTGCACCTGAATCAATAGGCGAGGCGTCCATCTCCAATTAAAACTGTTGAGATACGTCAGGATGATGGAGGGTTGAGGCTGACGTGAAGGCACTCTAAAGGCTATTAACTGCAGATTAGGGCTCTGGAGTCCACACCTTGGCGTTCATACCTTTCTTGATGAGGGTAGAGATGGGAGCCGCCAGTGAAGAGAAGTTTGGGTTAAACTGCCAGTAGAAGTTGTCGAATTCCAAAAAACGCTGTATGGATCTCTTTACTTTCTCAGGATCCATCTTGAGGCCTTAATCCGAGATGTTGTAGCCCAGGAGGGGCAGAGAATTCCTCTCAAAAACGCATTTCTCCAGCTTGGCATACAGATGATTCTCCCTTAATTGCAGCAGAACTTGATGGACATGTCTCCGATGAGTCGTCGGATCTGGAAAAAAAAAATGTCATTGAGATAGACCACAACACAGATGTAGAGGAGATTTCGGAAGATATCATTGACAAACTCTTGGAAGACCGCGGGAGCGTAACACAGACCGAAGGGCATTACCAGGTATTCATAGTCTCGAGTGTTGAATGCCGTCTTCAATTCGTCACCCTGGTAGATCTGGATCAAATTGTGTTCTCCACGCAGGTCTAGTTTAGAAAAAATCTTGGCTCCTCATATGCGGCCAAATAGTTCAGAAATTAGTGGCAACGGATATTTGTTCTTGATTGTGATTTGATTGAGACCACGGTAGTCAATGCAAGGCCGAAGAGATACGTCTTTTTTCTTGATAAAGACGAACCCGGCCCCCACCGGGGAGGAGGATTGTTGTATGAAACCCCTCTCCAGATTCTCCTTGATGTAGGCTGACATAGACTGAGTCTTTGGCAAGGAGAAAGGGGAAAACTGGCCACAGGGAGGGGATGCATTTGGAACCAGTTCAATGGGACAGTCATAAGCCTGGTGGGAAGAAGGATCTCAGCCTCCCTCTTGCTGAAGATATCTGCAAACTGAGAGAAATCAGGGGGTAATCCTGCCAATGACTGAAGCAGTGGAGACTGGACAGGATGGATCTGCAACAGACAGTGATTGAGACATTTTGAGTCCCATTGGAGAACCTCTCCGGAATTTCAGTCCAGGACTGGGGCATATAGTCGAAGCCAAGGCAGGCCCAGCAGAACAGGATTGATGGATTTGGCCAAAACAAGAAACAAAATAAGTTCAGAATGAAGGGCTCCAACTTGGAACTTCCACGGCTTGGTCTCAGATACAGATACGGTCGGATAGAGGCAGTCCATTTACTGAGGCAACAGCCAAAGACATCTCCAGAGGGACTGTGGGCAACTAAAGAAGATCCACTAGGTCATTTTGGATGAAGTTTGCTGCGGACCTAGAGTCCAGATATGCAGAGAACCGTTGCTTATTTTTGTTGGACACTGTTCACTAAGGATGGTTTTGAAGAGAGTCTTTTATTCAACAGAACACCCTAGGGTTGTCTCTCCAACCAATCCTAGGCATTGGAGTTTTTTGGCTTCTGAGGGCACAAACGCACAACATGGCCCCCGAGGCTGCAATACAGACAAAATCCCGAAGTGCATCTGCGTTGTTTCTCCTGGACTGACAATTTGAGCTGGTCCACCTGCATAGGCTCTTCTGGTGGAACAACTGGTGAGAGCGACAGAGATTGCTGGAAAGTAGGAGCCAGCATGGGAATCTTCTCTCCCTTCTTGCCACCCTTATGTCAATCCGGGTGGCAAGAAGAAAGAGGTCATCCAGGGTAGGTGGCAGATCACGAGCAGAAAGCTCGTCTTTAATCTCGAAAGAGAGTCCCTGCCAGAATGTAGGCACCAAGGCCTCTATGTTCCAGGACAGCTCTGCCGCCAGGGTACGAAACTGAATGGCGTACTCAGCCCACGGAGATGTTTCCCTGGCAAAGAGCCAGCAGAGATGCGGCTGCAGACGAGACTCGCCAAGGTTCCTCAAATACTGTGCGAAAAGTCTGTAGGAAACATTGGTAGTCATGGGTCTCTGGTCCCTGACGTTCCCACATAGGATTCGCCCATGCTAGGGCCTTGCCAGTAAGGAGCGAGCTTATCAAAGCGATCCTTGCGCCATCAGAAGGAAATGCTCTGGCATGTAGGCTGAAGTGGATCTGGCACTAGTTCAGAAATCTCCTGCAGGTACTCGTGTCTCCATCTAAGCTAGGAGGAAGTGGCAGCGATAATTTGAATCGGCACCGCTACTGACAGGAGGAGTAATAGGAGGAACAGTCACAATCACGAACAGGTGCCATGATGCCTGCAATTTGCGCATCCAGTCTCTTTGCAATATAGTTCACTGCCATGAGGGGTTAGTCTTGTTTAGACCGAAGGTATTGTATGTCTGCCTGCATGGCTTGTGACGTCATCTTGGGTTGACCAGCAGGGTCCATGGCTTGAGCGTACTGTCACGATCTGAGGTATGTGGACCCACTGGGCCGTACCGCCGTAGCGGGTTAGCAGCTGGCCAAACAGAGTACCAAGTCAATGTATATATATAGTCCAAGCCCAAGGGTACCTGTAGCAGTTCAGACAGTACAATGGCTGGGTTCAGATGGGACCTTGGCGGCAGATGCCATGCGTGGTGTAACGCAGCAGGCGTGACCGGTGGCACAAGATGACTCCAACTTTCTGAGGCACAGGAACAAAGGTAGCACGGGATACAGGTTACAGGTAGCAGGGTACTGGAAACACTGGGAACTGGAAAACACTAACGGACCATTTGCAAGACTAACACGGGTAAACACAACAACGCTGAGGCAATGAATGAAAGGGCAAAGCCCTTTTTGTACTCCAGGGTGATCATGGGCTAATTACAGATTTTCCTCATGTGTGTGCACTGGCACTTTAAGGCCGGGCACGAGCACGCACATGCATCCTATGGGAACATGTGCAGCGATGCGGAAGTGCGTATGGCGTCTCTCAGCCCAGCACTCACTTGTCCATGGCCGCGGCCGTCGGGCGGCAGGTAAGCACAACGGTTTGCGGCTGTGGATGTTACAGACAGATTTAGTCATATATCATACATGTATGCTTTCTAAGTTCTGTATAAGTGATATTTGATAATTAGCATATGAAGTAGATTTCACTTGATAAAATGGAAAATACATACACTTAACGCACATTAAAATCATAGCCATCAATTTTCATTATTTTTTAGATTCTAATTTTTACAGTAAATAAAAACTAAAATGGACAAACATTTCATTGAGTGAAAAGAATAGATAGAAGCAGAATCAACTCCACAGAGAAGGGTCTTTACTAAATGAAACAATAACAATCTATTAGATAAGGAAAAGATTAGCTGTTTTAGCTTCTGGCTAGAAATCCAGGGAATACGATTTTCTTCAAAACTGACAAAGAACATCAAATAGAGCCATTAAACTGGAGCTGGATACTTGGGAATTCAGATGTTAATATGAATCTATGACAAAGATCTGCTCTCTTAGCATGTGGAGGCTTAATCGTTGTTCTGCAGAGAGACTCAGCATGGAATATTCATCTGCTATATCTTCACATGTCTGCGGGGATTTGATTTAAAAAACAGCAAACCTTTATTAGGGATTTACTAATTTTGTCTCTGTAAAGGCAATAACATCCTATTCCTCTTAGCTAATCTTTAAATTTATATTGAATATACTTAAACATGTCACATGCTCTTCAGTGACATCAACATTTGTTCATCAGTAGAGAAGCAGAAATGGTAAACCACACCTCAATTAGATGTATTGAGTAATCACAAGTAGAATATTGTTCTGTGTTAAGGCCCTATTACACGGACCAATGATTCGGCAAAACGAGCATATGAACGCTCGTTCCTGACCATTGCCCAGCGATTAGCGGATGACCGTGCAAATGCTGGTCCATCGGCTGATCTGCTCTTTTTATGCAGCATTAGGCTATGTTCACACAGAGTTTTTTGCAGGCGGAATTTCTGCCTCAAAATTCAGTTTGGAAGTTTGAGGCAGATTTTCCTCTCCCTGCACGCCGATTTTCGCTGCGTTTTTCGCCCACGGCGATTGAGTGCAGCAGGCATAAAACACTGCGAAATACGCTTTCTCTGCCTCCCATTGAAGTCAATGGGAGGTCAGAGGCGTAAACGCCCAAAGATAGGGCATGTCACGGGAAAAAGACAGGCCATGGGAGGCATTTTCGGGCCATTTTTGACGAGTTTTTTGGCTTGGTTTCCGCGTCTAAAAACTCTGTGTGAACATAGCCTTAAAAATCATTGTTGTCAGCAGCACATTTCCCTGTGTATAAACACGATGAAAATGTATGGGGAGGAGCGATCGGATTAACTAGCGCTCATCCCTATACATAAGCAATCCTTGCTCTGTGTGAAAGGAGCAAACGAGCTGTTTCGTTAATCGGCGTTCGTTCACACGGCCCACATCAGTCCTTGTAATAGGACCCTTACTTTATCAGGTCTAAATTACATATATATAATGTCCAGTAGCATGCTCATTCTATAAAAATTGCCCAAAATCAACTGCAAATAAAATGCCACAGCTATGATCAGTAGCACATTCTAAGAGCTGCTTTATAATATGTGGTCATGATTGTGTTTGTAACATTGGAAAGTAAATAGCAAGAAAGCACTACTAATAACTGTCCATTTCAATAGGCTGATTATGCTACTATAAACTGACCAAGTAGCTTTGGGCTAAAACTATTCCCCTTCCACTAAAGAAAAACATATACCATTCAAGAGTAGAATGTCCTTTTGGGAAAATAAAAATTAACAGATAAGCTTTTAAATCCTGTACAATTCTGATATGAAAAATAAGATGTAGCAAAATGTGTGAATAATTAGGAAAAAATAAATAAATTATAGACATGTTGGTCTCACCCAGGTGGAGTGGACAAATACTAAGGAGTCTCAGTTTACCAGTTGTGCCCATGTTCCCATCAAGCACACACATTTGACTTGGGGCATAATTGCAGGAACATTTTTTTTAAATGAAATAAAAATATTCATACCGATAACTTAAAAATGTCATAGAGGTCCTTTTAAAGCAGGGTCAAATTCACAATAGGCATTGAACACATGCTTATTGGCTCTACAAGGCCATTGAGTGCCTGCAACCCTCTGTTCCTGGCAGAGGCATTTACAAACTCCTTCTGCTGGGCAATAAAAGAACACACCGACTGTCAGAAAATAAGAGATCTATGTGCGCCTCTTGCATCAATCACTGTTAGGCCTGATTTACACGAGCGTGTGCGTTTTGCGCGCGCAAAAAACGCTGCGTTTTGCGCGCGCAAAAGGCACTTGGCAGCTCCGTGTGTCATCCGTGTATGATGCGCGGCTGCGTGATTTTCGCGCAGCCGCCATCATAGAGATGAGGCTAGTCGACGCCCGTCACTGTCCAATGTGCTGAAAGAGCTAACTGATCGGCAGTAACTCTTTCAGCACCCTCGACAGTGAATGGCGAACACAATATACACCAACCTGTGAATAAAAAAAGACTTTCATACTTACCAAGAACTTCCTGCTTCCCCCAGTCCGGGCTCCCAGCCGTTGCCTTGGTGACGCGTCCCTCTCTTGTCATCCGGCCCCACCTCCCAGGATGACGCCGCAGTCCATGAGACCGCTGCAGCCTGTGATTGGCTGCAGCCTGTGCTTGGCCTGTGATTGGCTGCAGCTGTCACTTTGACTGAACTGTCATCCCGGGAGGTCGGACCGGAGTTATCGGTAAGTCAGAACGTCTTTTTTTTTTTACAGGTTCATGGATTTTCGGAGCGGAAGTCACTGTCCATGGTGATGAACCAGTTTAACGCTTTCAGCACCGTGGACAGTGACTGTCTCCTGACGTCGCGTACCCGAACATTTTTTACCGGTTTCGGTCAAAACGAGTTTGGCCGAACCCGGTGAAGTTCGGTGCGCTCATCTCGAATTTGACACTCCGTTTGGATGTTTGTAAACAGAAAAGCACGTGGTGCTTTTCTGTTTACATTCAGGAGTTTGACAGCTCTTGCGCGAATCACGCAGTTCGCACGGAAGTGCTTCCGTGCGGCATGCGTGGTTTTCACGCACCCATTGACTTCAATGGGTGCGTGAGTGCGCGAAAAACGCACGATTATAGAACATGTCGTGAGTTTTTTTCTCCGCACACGCGCTGAGCGCAATTCACGCATCGTCTAAACTGCCCCATTGACTAATATAGGTGCGTACGACATGCGTGCAAAGCACGCGCGTCGCACGCGCGTATATTACGTTCGTGTAAATGAGGCCTTAAAGATCATTTCCTCAGCAGAAAACTATATCAGTAGTGTGGAATTAACTACATGAATGTAGGTTTCTGCTATTAGAGGATGGTGTGTGGGATGTGTAAATGGAAGTAGGCAATGCTGTAACTACTAGGGGAAGTCGGAAGCACTATCATGACTACTGGGGGAAAGTGAGGAAAGACTCTGCTGGCACTGTTGTGACTCCTGGGGGAAAGTGGAAGAGTTCTGCTGTGACCACAGGCCAAAGCCCTGTTATGACTAATGGGGAAGTGGAGCACTGCTGTGACTGCTAGAAGTCCTACTGTTACTACTAAGTGAAGGAAGAAAGGCATTGGTATGGCCAATAAGTTATGAGGGCAAAGGCACTGATGCTACTACTGTGGTGAAGAGGGGGGCACTGGTATGAGTATGGGTGAAAAGTGGAGGTAAGGCACTGCTGTGACTACAGAGGGAATGAGGGGAGTGACGACTGTAACTACTGTAGGAAATGTTCTGGGAAAGCTACATGAAAAAAATGTCAAGGGGTTTTCCCACTAAGCACATTTATCACCTATCCACAATATAAGTGATAAATGTATAATCACTGGAGGCCCCATGGCTAAGACCCCCACCAATCACTAAAACGGGGGTCCCAACCCATGTTACTCCTCACTGCACGAGAGGATGAATGGAGCGGCATTCGCACATGTATGCTGCTGCTGAATTCAATGTCTATAGAGCTGACGGTTATAGCCAAGTGTAGCACTCTGTTGTCTCAGTCAGTCCCATATACATTTAATAGGGGAGGCAGCGCACAAGCCTAACCACTGCTCAGTCAAGCTCCTTCTTACTGCGAGAGGTGCAGTGAGGAAAATTTGTGGGTTTGCGAGCCCGTTCTAGTGATCATTGGCGCAGCAAGTGGTGGAGCCCCCAATGATCATACATTTATCACCTATTCTGTGGATAGGTGATAAATGTGATTAGTTGCAAAATCCCTTCAACCGCTTAATCACATGCAACATACATGTCAGCAATTGCAAAGGGAGCTCCCAGCAGCCAATCTTGATGATTTGTGTGCCCAAGTGCATTTAGCGTGGCATAACATTCCTCAGACAACAATTAATAGCCTCATTGGTAGCATGCCAAGGCATGTAAGTGCGCGTAAGTGCGACAGCGGCATCTAAAGCATTAGAATGAGGGGGGAAAGCGAGGTGCCAATGGTCATTATGGCAGCCTGAGCAGGGCTTCATAGGAGACTGTAAGAATCATGATATATTGCAATGCATTAGTACTGCAGTATATCATGTAAGCGATCCAATGATCGCTGGTCCAAGTCCCCTAGGGGTGCTTCTAAAAAAATCCAAAAGTTAAATAAAAAAAAAAATTAATGTTCCAAAAAAATAATTAAAAATTAAAAGTTCAACCCACCCCTTTTCCCATTTTTTTTCTAAAGTAACGTTAATTTTTTTTTAATAGGGGGCTCAGCAGGGCAAGTATTATATGCCTATGGGCTCCTGACCTCCTGACGTGATCCAGTACTGTTCTGATGCATGATAATCTGTGATTCATATGACGTGTTTTCTATTTAAATAGGCCCCAAACTGTTCTCACACTAAAAAGCTCCAGAGATAATGGCAGGAATCTTGGTTAAAAGTAGAGCCTGACACTTTTGCTTTTGGGACTAAAGTTAATTGAGGTCTTTTTGATGTGATGTGGCTCTTTAGTGAGAGCCTTGCTGAGTCGCCAATATCCTGTAACGTACTCACATACACCTGTGCTCTAATCCTCTGCCAGTCACCACTGCTCTAAAAGTCACATCGGGGCTGGTGGGGACATCAGGTGGCACATGTGAAGAGTGTACGGCAGCCTCTCCAATCATGGTCCTCGGTTGCTAGTCAATCCAAGCACTAGGCGTTCTAGTTGAATGTTCAGTATTCTTTATTGCTCGTGTTTTAGAAGTTGTGACCCTGCCTGTTTTTTATTGCATTTTTGGATATTGCCCCCCTGTACTGTGAATTGGATCTGATAAACGTTGCTGACCCTGAACTTTCTGGCTACCCGATTGTCACTGCCCTGGCACTTGTAGTTCCACTTCTGGTTTAGATCCCTGGTCCTGACAACATTATTGTCTCATCCTCTGACTTAGCGTTTTCCTGACTGACTTCTGGTGACGAGTCCAGCTATTCTTCCCACTACACAGCTGCCATTTGGTCACTATTTTGGTGACCATGACCTAGAAATTCTCCCACAGTTAAGCCCAAACTTCCTTGCGGGTGTCAAGGGTGAAGACATGGTAATCTGATTCAGACTAAAAAAAAATAGCAGCCAATGTAACCAGTCTCAGGTAAGCAGGCAAAACATATCCTATATAAATTGAATCCCTGTACTACTAAGCTATAGTACCCCTTTAAAAGCCTTCCAGTCACAGCCATTTTTCAGATTTTCACTTTAGTTTTCTCCTCCCCACCTTTCAAACGCCATAACTTTTTTTTTTTTCAGTTGATATAACCGTATGAGGGCTTTTTTTTTTGTGGTACAAGTTGTAGATTTTCACAGCATCATTTGATGTACCATATAATGTAGT
The DNA here is from genome assembly GCF_050947455.1 of Rhinoderma darwinii. Classification (NCBI taxonomy): domain Eukaryota; kingdom Metazoa; phylum Chordata; class Amphibia; order Anura; family Rhinodermatidae; genus Rhinoderma; species Rhinoderma darwinii. The sequence continues at coordinate 142,118,217 of NC_134690.1, forward strand.
GGGAAGCTGGAAAAAAAATATTTGTGGCGTGGATTAGGAAAAAAACAGCGATTTCTCATTCTTTGGGGGGGGGGTTTCGCTATTACGGCAGTCACCGTGCAGTAAAAACAACATGTTACCTTTATTTTGCGGGTCAATACAATTTCAGTTTTTTTTATGTTTTGCTACTCTTACAAGGAAAAAAACGATTGTTAAAATTTTTTTTCGTTTTGTTGCCATATTCTGAGAGTCATAAGTTTTTTTTCCGTGGATTGAGTGGTGTTATGGCTTTTTTTTTGCGGGGCAAGCTGTAGTTTGTAAGGGTTCCATTTTGGGGTATATAACACTTTTTGATTACTTTTTATTCCACATTTTGTGGGAGATGAAGTGACCAAACAACTAAGATTCTGGCCTCCCCTTTTTTTAACGGCTTAGATGCCGCAGTCGCTATTGACCGTGGCATCTATGGGATTATACGTGCGGGATTGCACCCGTTACACTAAAGTGCCGTCTGTAACGCCAACCATCGACACCCCGTGATCGCATCCCAGAGGGGTAATACAATGTCAAAGGGGGCCACCCCCGTTTCCCATCACTTAGATGCCACCGTCGCGTTTGACTGCGGTATCTAAGCGATTAATCAAGTAGGAACCCGCTCGTTACACAGAAGTGCCGGCTGTAAGATACAGCCCACACACTCGCTCTATGGAGCGGGCTCAGCACGTGAACCTGCTCCATGCTCCCCCACCCAACATGCGGGATATACATATATATATATATATGGCAAATGTTGGGAATGGGTTAAAGCTGCACACATAAAATTAAATAAATAACATTTGGTATATATTTAATTTGGTATATAGTTAATTGTTATAACATATTACCTACGCATTAAGTTAATATGGAATAATTTTCCTTTTAACTTGTACAAGATGGTGTTTAGGTAGTTAGGATTTCTCCAGTTTTTCTTATGATACGTTTCATGTTGAATTATTAGTGTGAAAAATAGCAAAATCAAGTTTATGTTTAACAACACCAGCACAAGTTTAACTTATTGCAAAAATAATTTCAAGGGTCTGCAATGTTTTTAGTTCTGTAACAAATGAATTACTTGGATAATTACTTCTCCACATTCTCCTTAATATGACCTTTTGTAGCTAACAATTTAGAACACATTGAAGAAGTCCCATGTATTTTCATTTGATTTTAGTGTCTAACATTGTTCAATTGTCATTCAAATGCTTAAATGACCTTCACAGATTAATAACATTGTCAAATCTATTAACCAATATGTCACGAACACCACTCCCGGCACACGTGACTTGAATGCTACTGTAAAGGGGAACTTCGCTTGTCCACTCTCACTATTACACACACCTATCGCAACAGGCTAACAATGAGTTAAAGCGCAACCCGAAACCAGTTCACCCATCCACTTAAAACGCTGCCACCACTTGCCGTATAAGGCCGACAAGAGCCTCCTCCTGCTAACGCACACGTTCACACAGGTACACGCAATTTAAATAGCATTCAACAGGTTATACTTTTCCTCTTCGAGGTGGTGGGTAGGTTTTAGAGCAGCAAGGAAGAAAATTATTAACTTTAAGATTTAATATACGAAAGTACAGTACTTACAAAAAAAGTTACAAAAATTATGTAAATAAAAACGACATACATATAAGGAAAAAAGTTACAAAATCAAAGGGAATAAAGCAAAGAATAACAGACCTCTTACGTATTTGATAGGTTAGAAATCCCGCTGAGGAGAAGAGCTTGAAGGTGGACAGAACTGCAATGTGGTCGCATCTCCTGTGGTCTGACACTGTGTATTTCTTGGTATGCCATTATAAAGGGTCCAAACAAGACCCCTCACCCCTCCTCCTGATCAGGTGGAAGGAGTATGGCAAAGTACATGCAAAACAGGGAAAGTTGCCGAACACAATTCTAATCTGTCATAACTCCATGTATGAATCTCGTAGCGAGATACTATGTCCGACAAGTTCCCGGGCATATATTAACCAACCTTGGCATACCAAACATGACAATGAAATATTAATAATTGTAACCAACATTCAGTTCTGGGGTTTCTCATGGCCGAGAATCCCTGCGCTTGAGACCCAAGGAGCATCTGAGATCCTGGATCATATACACATAGCTGAGTTATATACAATATGAATTATGACGGGGAGCTTTGAAGGATTATATTTCTTTTGTCCCATACAGCCATTTCTGTAGACATGTGGGTACAGGAGTCTAGCTGTCTGGCTTCCAAAGTATTGATTATATTAGCACCCAGGTGTGAAGGCAGCCCCACAGAGACAAAGTTGGTCCTTGTGTTGACATGCAAACTGATTTGATTATGTACATCCTGATTATCCCCCACAGTCAGGGACATTTACCTGATGCATGGGCTTTAAAACATAACTCATGACACCTATCCCTCTTATAGATGGCATGGGAGATTGATTCACAACCTGAAAATTAAGAATATTACATCCCCCAAAGATTGGTTTATCACACCTCCCGCTTTATGATGTGCCCTGGGAAACTGACTTACAGGTCATGTCCCAAGCACATCCCCTTGGCGGGATAACTCTTCGGCGTTCCCATGTTCACTTCTCTTCTTATGCTGGATCGTAAAGTCATACTGCAGTAGAGCTAGGCTCCACCGCAGTAGTTTGCCATTATCACTGTGTAACCAGCTAAGAGGGTTGTGATCGGTCACTACAGTGAAATTACGCCCATAAAGGTAGGGTTGCAACTTCTGCAGGGCCCACACTATGGCTAAGCACTCTTTCTCTACGGTGGCGTATGCCACCTCCCTGGGCAGAAGCTTCCTGCTTAAATACATAACTGGATGTTCTTCCCCCCTTGAATTTATCTGGCTGAGAACCGCACCCAGGCCATAGGCCCTGGCATCAGTCTAGACCATGAACCTTTGGGTGAAATCTGGGGCTCGCAACACTGGAGAACTGGCAAGGGCAGCTTTCAGCGTGGCAAGAGAGTTCTCACAGGCGGCCGTCCAATTCACTATCTGAGGCAGCTTTTTCTTGGTTAGTGCAGTCAGGGGCCTCGCTAGGGCACTATAGTTAGGTACAAATTTGCGGTAGTACCCAGTGGTACCCAAAAAGGACATCACTTGTTTTGTCGTGGTTGGGGTGGGTCAGGCTGTGATTGCATCTACCTTCCCGGGCTCTGGTTTCAGATTCCCCCCACCCATTCTGTGACCTCCGTCATGCCTATCTGACACTTTCCGGGATTGATGCTCAGGCCTGCAGTTTGGACCCGCCTAAGCACCTGCGAAAGGTGCGACAGGTGTTCTTCCCAGGTGGAGCTGAACACGGCAATGTCATCCAGGTAAGCTACTGCAAACCCTTCAAGTCCCTCAAGTTGCGGATTCACCAAGCGCTGGAAAGTGTCAGGTGCATTTTTCACGCCAAAGGGCATCACCCTGGATTTATACAATCCGAAAGGTGTAATAAAAGCAGACCGTTCCTGCGCTTCTATGGACATGGGAATCTGCCAATATCCTTGAATCCATAATGGTTAGGTATTGAGCGCTGTCTAACTGATCCAGTAACTCATCTCTGCGGGGCATCGGATATGCATCAGAAACTGTGATGGCATTTAATCTCCTATAGTCTACACAGAACCGAGTCGTCCAGTCTTTTTTTTGGATAAGGACTACAGGGGAGGCCCATGCACTCTGCAATTTTCGGATTACGCCCAGATCCAACATTTCATCTATCTCCCGTTTAATATCTGCCCGCACCTCTAAGGAAACCCTGTAGGGGGGTTGTCTGATAAGAGGATGATCCTCAGTGTCCACAGAGTGGACTGCCAGCTGGGTTATCCCCGGTTTCCAAGTGAAAGTGGCTAGAAAGGGGTGTAATACCCCACGCAGCTGGGACATCTGGTTCTCAGATAGCTTCGGGCTAATCTGGGCATCCTCAATGGACCCAACCTCTTTCGCGGTAGCGACTAGATCAAGAAGGGAATCACTCTCCCCTTCCTCTGGCCAACTGCACACTGGCAGGGTGCATGCTTCCCGGTCATAATGGACCTTCATCATGTTGACATGAAAAACCTTCTGGTTTTTCCTCACATGATCTATGGTCACCACATAATTGACATTATTTAGGCATTGGTGAATGGTTTAGGGGCCTTCCCAAGCGGCCTATAATTTATTTTGAGTCATGAGGACTAACACCCACACTTTCTGGCCCACTTCATAAACTCTTTCTCTCGCATTGCGGTCATACCATTGCTTTTGGCTGGCTTGGGCCTGCACCATGTTTTCCCGTACCAACCCGGTCAGGGTTTGCATCTGATCCCGGAACCTCATGATATACTCTATGACCGATACCTCTGGAGTAACCAATTCTCCTTCCCAGGATTCTATTATCAGATCTAGGGGGCCCCATACTCATCTTCCATACAGGAGCTCAAAGGGGGAGAACCCCGTTGTGGCCTGCAGTACCTCTCGGTAAGCAAACAACAGGTGGGGGAGATACCGCTCCCAGGCGCGCCCCTGGGACTCGACCAACATCTTGAGCATTTGTTTGAGGATCCCATTATCGTTCACGCAGACCATTAGTCTGTGGGTGATAGGGACTGGCTACAAGGTGTTGCACCTGCATTTTCTTACAGAGACACTGCATCAGGTTGGACATAAACTAGGTCGCTTGATCAGTAAGCATCTCCCTGGGAAATCCCATTCGAGCAAATACACTTATCAGGGCATCAGCCACCTTGTCGGCCCGAATGGAGGATAACGCTATGGCTTCTGGGTACCGAGTAGCGTCTGAGGACTCAGATACAAATGAATGTGGCTGCCTCTAGCACCAGGGCCCCCACCAGGCATGAGGGGGCCCGTGTGATCATGTGCGGTTCGGACGGCCATGGGCCCCCCGGGAGCCCCCCGGCTGCCCCAACCGCCCTAATGATGATCCGCCACTGTTCATACCACCCTCTGCTGGCTCCGTAACTAAAGTACCCGACAAGATAATTGACACGTCCACCATGAAAGTGTTGTGGGAGTGATCAAAACAAGCAACTAAGCGTTTTTCCTGGATATATAACCTGGAGTGCACAACAGATTATATGCTGCTTGAGGCCCAATGACTGTATATATATTTATTTATTTATTTATTTTAATCCTTGTGGTTTTAACCAATTAGTTTTTATTTTAGCGGGACTTTGGCCTTTATAAACTTTTATTAACGTTTATGGCCTTTGGCCTGTGTACTGTTGCAGTATTTCTCAGTGAGGCCTGTTATTAGTCTGGAGGAAAAAATCAGCACTCCTTGTGGAATTTGAAAAATAAATCTTGTTTATTCATTTAATAGAAGCATTTCAACGGAAAAGCCTCCAACTTGGAGGAACGCAAAGACCTGAATCAGAGTAAAATAAGGCTCTTTCCATGTGTCGGGTCTACCACATCGTGGTTGCTCGGGCAGGGTTGACGTCACTACCTGCTCTGAGCCTCTAATTAAAAATTCAGCTGATGCGTTTCTTCCCGAATAAGGATTTCTTCAGAGCTATTCCAATTTCTACAAGAAAGTATGGCATCTTTATAGTGCCTGACTTAAAGGGAACGTATCCCAATTTTTTATATACAAAAATGTACATATGTATATTATTTTAACAATCCATACATATATATAATCAAAGAGACTGCAATTAGTCCCTTGAAAAAATAATTCTTTCCATGTACATATATGTTTCTTTTTATTCCACCTTAATTTTTATCTCCCAAATACATTCTCAAATAGAAATTTTGAACAAATCTAAAGCAGATGTTCTTTCAAAAACACATATTAAGTGGTAAAACTCAATATGTAGTTCAAGGTGTCCCTCGTCAGAGACAAAAAATAATAGAAAAAAGAAAAAGATATAAAAATATATATATAGAAAACAAACAACAAAAATAAAGGTAGAAGGTTTGCCTAGGGGTGGCAGGGAAAAGTGTCCAAGGCCCAACTTGGGCCAGGGACCGGGTACCCACCAGCCCGGGGCAAATCCTAAAACCGCACAAAAAAAGCACTTTTATCTAAATGCGTCCTATATACTTGGGATCGTCCGCAAGTATTTATGCAGAGTAGAAAAAATAGATACGCTGAAAAGTGGCAGTAGATACACAGAGATGACACGGGACACTCGTACAACGTCATCCTGGATAATATCTGTGTGTCCACTGTCATACAACAATTCATAGAAACATATTCAATTTTATCTCATTATTCAGACCCCTAGGAGAAAATGTATCCAAAGTGTAGATCCACATAGTTTCTTTTTGTAAAAGCAGTCGGTTTCGATCTCCACCTCTCCTGTCACCAACTAACTGACAAATCTCATCCATGTATCTAAACCAACAAGCTGCGAACTTTCTGAAAAGAGGGTGAGGATATACCCTAAACTCCTCCCACCACCCCAAATGTAGGCATGCATATGATGGTGCACAAGATGAACCCATGGCCGTTCTTTGTATCTGCCTATAATATTTTCCATCAAATGAGAAGCAATTATAATACAAATTCAAGCATCTCTACGATAAATTTGTTTCGATGGGTCCAACTTCCTCCTTTTCTCTCCAGAAAGTGCACAGCTGCTCTGAGACCAACTGTAATGTCGGGGTAGGGAGACAGACAGGTAAGCCCTAATCTACCCGCCACTCAGTCCCTGCCTACTTGCAACGACCCGCCCTAGGCGACGGGGTACAACTGGGCGACGGTCCCTACACTCAATAGGTGCATGACAGACAAACAGACAAGGGTACAAAGAAGCCGGGGAAATGGGGAAGTTGCCCACGGGAACACCGTGAGCAACAAGCGAGGTGAACGAGCCGAGTCAAACCAGGAGATGATCGAGGTACAAAAACGCAGAGCGGAAGAGTGGACAGTAAAGCCAAGGTCAAATACAAGCAGAGGGTAGTAGTTCAAGAAGCTGCAGCAGGGCCAGGAAAACAGAAGAGAAGAATCACAAGCAAAGGAGGAACAGGAAATGCAGGTATAAATAGACAGAGGGCGGGAGCTAGCTCCGTCTGGTCAGGCTGTGATAGGCTCTTCCACTCCTAAGCCTGCCATCCTGAGTGGTGGAAGATGGAGTCAGTCTCACAGACATAGAAGCAGGTGCAGACTGATTACCTATGGGCGTTGACACAGAAGCTGTGTCTGGTAGATCCTTTACAGTACCCCCCCTTTTATGAGGGGCCACCGGACCCTTTCTAGGTGGACCTGGTTTATTGAAGAAACGAAGGTGGAACCTCCTGACCAATACCCCAGAGTGAACATCCCGGGCAGGTACCCAAGTCCTCTCCTCAGGCCCGTATCCTCTCCAATGGACAAGGTACTGGAGGGAGCCTTGGACCACTCTGCTGTCCACAATCTTTGCCACCTCGAATTCTACCCCCTCAGGGGTGAGAACAGGGACCGGAGGTTTCCTTGAGGGAGCCAAGGACGGGGAGCAGCGTTTAAGGAGGGAGGCATGATACACGTCGTGTACTCGAAAAGACGGGGGTAACTCCAGTCGGAAGGAGACAGGGTTGAGGACTTCAATGACCTTGTGCGGCCCTATAAACCGGGGAGCAAACTTCTTGGACGGGACTTTAAGGCGCAAATTTTTTGATGATAGCCACACCAGATCCCCGACCACAAACAAGGGGTTAACAGAAGGTCTTCTTTCTGCCTGAGTCTTTTGTATGCTCTGGGACGCCTCTAGGTTCTTCTGAACCTGGGCCCAGACTATGCACAGTTCTCGATGAACGACCTCTACCTCGGGATTGTTGGAACTACCAGGTGAAACGGAGGAGAACCGTGGATTAAACCCAAAATTACAGAAAAAGGGGGAGACCCCTGACGAGTTACTGACCCGGTTATTAAGGGAAAATTCGGCGAGGGGAATGAATGAGACCCAATCATATTGACAGTCAGAGATAAAACACCTTAAATATTGTTCTAGAAACTGATTAGTCCTCTCAGTTTGGCCATTAGTTTCAGGATGGAAGGCAGAGGAGAAGGACAGATCAATCTCCAACTTTTTACAGAAGGCCCTCCAAAACAATGAAACAAATTGCACCCCTCTGTCAGAAACAATAATGACAGGGACCCCATGGAGACGCAGGATGTGTTTGACAAACAAGGTAGCTAACATCTTAGCATTGGGTAGTTTCTTGAGGGGCACAAAGTGGCACATCTTACTGAAGCGGTCTACTACAACCCACACCACCGACTTGCCTTGAGATGGAGGCAAATCGGTGATAAAATCCATGGAGATATGGGTCCAAGGTCTCTGGGGAATGGGCAAAGAATATAGTAAGCCCGCTGGTCGGGACCTGGGAGTCTTGGACCTAGCACGAACTTCACAAGCGGCGACGTAGGCCTTAACGTCTTTAGGCAACCCAGGCCACCAATAGTTTCTGGCAATGAGGTGCTTGGTACCCAGGATGCCTGGATGACCAGATAGTGCGGAGTCATGATTTTCCCTAAGTACCCTTAGCCGGAATTGCAGGGGAACAAACAGCTTGTTCTCAGGAAGGTTCCCGGGAGCTGAACCTTGATCAGCTGCAATTTCAGAGACTAAATCAGAATCAATAGAGGAAATTATTATACCTGGAGGCAAAACACAAGCAGGATCTTCCTCCGAAGGAGGGCTGGCCATGAAGCTACGCGACAGTGCATCAGCCTTAATATTTTTAGACCCAGCCCTATAGGTGACCAAAGAGTTGAATCTTGTAAAAAATAACGCCCATCGAGCTTGTCTCGGGTTTAGCCTCCGGGCAGATTCTAGGAAAACCAGATTCTTGTGGTCGGTAAGGACCGTTACCTGGTGCCTAGCCCCCTCCAGGAAGTGGCACCACTCTTCAAATGCCCATTTAATGGCTAAGAGTTTGCGGTTGCCAATATCATAGTTACTCTCAGTGGGTGAAAACTTCCTGGAGAAGTAGGCACAGGGACATAGATAAGTGAGGGACCTGGTACCCTGGGACAAGACAGCCCCCACTCCCACCTCGGATGCGTCAACCTCCACGATAAATGGCTCCATTTGGTTGGGCTGAACAAGCACAGGGTCCGAGATAAAGCACTTCTTAAGGACCTCAAAAGCCTGGACAGCCTCAGGAGGCCAGTGGAGGAGATCAGCACCTTTGCGAGTGTGATCCGTAAGAGGCTTAGCGATGACCGAGAAGTTAGCAATAAATCTCCTGTAATAATTAGCGAACCCCAGGAAGCACTGTAACGCCTTCAGGGAGGCAGGTTGGACCCATTCCGCCACAGCCTGGACCTTGGCGGGGTCCATGCGGAATTCATGAGGAGTGAGGATTTGACCCAAAAATTGTATCTCCTGCACACCAAACACACATTTTTCGGTCTTAGCAAACAGTTTGTTTTCCCGAAGGGCCTGGAGCACCTTCCTGACATGCTCAATGTGGGAGGACCAGTCCTTGGAAAACACAAGTATGTCATCAAGGTACACTACAAGAAATACCCCCAGGTAGTCTCTTAAAATCTCATTTATGAAATTCTGGAAGACTGCGGGAGCATTACACAACCCAGAGGTATTCGGAATGACCTTCGGGCGTGTTAAACGCAGTCTTCCACTCATCCCCCTCTTTGATGCGGATAAGGTTATAAGCCCCCCGTAGATCAAACTTAGAGAACCATTGGGCCCCCTGAACCTGATTGAAGAGATCAGGAATCAAAGGAAGGGGGTACTGGTTCCTTACAGTGACCTTATTCAAGTTTCGGTAGTCAATGCATGGCCTAAGACCACCATCCTTCTTCCCTACGAAGAAGAAGCCAGCACTTACCGGAGGAGTAGAGGGGCGAATGTAACCCTTGGCCAGGCATTCCTGGATATACTCTCTCATGGCTTCACGTTCGGGACAAGAGAGATTAAATATCCTACCCTTAGGGAGCTTAGCTCCTGGTACCAAATCAATTGCGCAATCGTATTCTCTATGAGGAGGTAACACTTCGGAGGCCTCCTTAGAAAAAACATCAGCGAAGTCCTGAATAAACTCAGGTAGAGTGTTCACCTTCTCAGGGGGAGAAATAGAATTAACAGAAAAACATGACGTCATGCATTCATTACCCCATTTGGTAAGATCCCCAGTTTTCCAGTCAAACGTGGGATTATGCAACTGCAACCAGGGAAGGCCTAAAACCAAATTGGACGATAATCCCTGCATCACCAGTACAGAGCACTGCTCCAAATGCATGGAGCCAACAAGGAGTTCAAAAACAAGGGTATGCTGTGTAAAATAACCATTAGCAAGAGGAGTGGAGTCGATACCCACTACCGAGACAGGTTTAGGCAAATCAATCAATTGCATAGCTAGAGACATAGCAAATTCCACAGACATAATATTAGCAGAAGACCCTGAATCCACGAAGGCACTGCCGGTAGCAGACCTACCACCAAAAGAGACCTGAAAGGGAAGCAAGATTTTATTACGTTTCATATTTACGGGAAATACCTGTGCGCCCAAGTGACCTCCCCGATGGTCACTTAGGCGCGGAAGTTTCTCCGACTGCTTATTCTTACGCCTAGGACATTTGTTCACTTGATGCTTGTCATCTCCACAGTAGAAGCAGAGACCATTCTTCCTGCGGAACTCTCTACGTTGTTGGGGGGACACGGAGGCTCCGAGTTGCATAGGTACCTCCGAGTCTTCCGTGGAAGAACGAAGCAACGGAACCTCAGGAGGCATCATGGTGGAGTCAGAGGAGAAAACACAAAACCGTTCAAGTCGTCATTCCCTGAGACGTACCGCTAAAGCCATAACCTGATCTAGGGAGTCAGAAGAGGGATAGCTAACTAGCAGGTCTTTCAGGGCGTTCGACAGACCCAATCTAAACTGGCACCTTAAGGCAGGGTCATTCCACCGAGAAGCTACACACCACTTCCTAAAGTCAGAACAATACTCCTCAACAGGTCCCTCATCCTGACGTAAGGTCACCAGCTGACTCTCGGCAAAGGCAGTCTTGTCAGTCTCGTCATAAATGAGCCCGAGAGCAGAAAAGAAAAGATCAACGGAGGAAAGTTCAGGGGCGTCAGGAGCCAGGGAGAAGGCCCATTCTTGGGGCCCGTCCTGGAGCCGGGACATAATTATACCCACCCCCTGGCTCTCAGAACCAGAGGAGTGGGGCTTTAAGCGAAAATAGAGCCTACAACTCTCCCGAAAGGAGAAAAAAGTCTTCCGGTCCCCTGAGAACTGGTCAGGCAACTTGAGGTGGGGTTCAAAAGGTGAGGTGAGGGGCACTACCAGGGTAGCATCAGGCTGGTTGTCCCTCTGAGCCAGGGCCTGGACCTGTAGGGAGAGGCCCTGCATTTGCTGAGCCAGGGTCTCAAGGGGGTTCATAGTAGTGTCAGGGACCAGGGAGACTAGGTATATGGGCTTGTGATTATGTAATGTCGGGGTAGGAAGACAGACAAGTGAGCCCTAATCTACCCGCCACTCAGTCCCTGCCTACTTGCAACGACCCGCCCTAGGCGACGGGGTACAACTGGGCGACGGTCCCTACACTCAATAGGTGCACGACAGACAAACAGACAAGGGTACAAAGAAGCCGGGGAAATGGGGAAGTTGCCCACGGGAACACTGTGAGCAACAAGCGAGGTGAACGAGCCGAGTCAAACCAGGAGATGAGCGAGGTACAAAAACGCAGAGCAGAAGAGTGGTCAGTAAAGCCAAGGTCAAATACAAGCAGAGGGTAGTAGTTCAAGAAGCTGCAGCAGGGCCAGGAAAAGAGCAGAGAAGAATCACAAGCAAAGGAGGAACAGGAAAGGCAGGTATAAATAGACAGAGGGCGGGAGCTAGCTCCGTCTGGCCAGGCTGTGATAGGTTTTCCCACTCCTAAGCCTGCCATCCTGAGTGGTGGAAGATGGAGTCAGTCTCACAGACATAGAAGCAGGTGCAGACTGATTACCTATGGGCGTTGACACAGAAGCTGTGTCTGGCAGATCCTTTACACCAACATTATGGGGGATTGAGGAGTACAATGATTCCACATCCAAACCCACTAGTAAAAAATCTCCTTCAATCGTTAATCTCTCAATATTCCCCAATAAATCTCCTGTATCCAGAACAAAAGAGGGAAGCATGCGGACGAATGGTTTAAGTTTTTCATCGATATATTTTCCCAAATGATCGTTTGGACCATCACAACCAGAAATGATTGGTCTACCCGGAGGATTAGTTTTATTTTTGTGTAGTTTAGGGAGTATATATATAGTGGGCATCCGGGATTCCTTAACCTGTTGATATTGAAATTCCTGTTTATTTATTAAGCCTTCATCCAGTGCAAACATGAGTTTTCTATTTAGAGTATTTGTTATATCAGCAGTAGAATTACTACTTAAAAGCATATAAAATTCTGTATCCAGTTGTCTTTTGATCTCACCGACGTAGTATTCCTCCCTGAGTAGGACAACATTTCCACCCTTATCACTTGGTTTAATCACAATTTTGTCTAATTTTTTCAAATCATTTAGGGCTTTTCTTTCTTTTTTCGTTAGATTGTCCTCACTCAGGAAGGAAGACCAGTTGATGAGACCAATATCTCTTTGCATAGCTTCAATAAAGGCATATGTATATCTATTAGAGTAAATGCTGGGCATTGTGGTGCTTTTTTTACGCAGGTCTGTGAATTCTGGGATAATATCATTCTGAATAGAGATGAGCGAACCGGGACAACCGAACCCGGTTTCGGTCCGAACTAAAAATAAAATAAAAAGCATTTCATACGTACCTGGTCGTTGTCTTGCGGACGAGTCCCTCTTCTTCCTCCAGTCCGACCTTCTTTTCTGACGCGGCAGCCTGTGATTGGCTGCAGAGGCCTCTGCAGCCTGTGATTGGCTGCAGAGGCCTCTGCAGCCCGTGATTGGCTGCAGCGCCGCTCACATGGGCTGCATCGTCATCAAGGAATGTCGGGCCGGATGTCGCGAGGGACGCGTCACCAAGGCAACGGCCAGGAGACCGGACTGGAGGAAGCAGGGAGTTCCCGGTAAGTATGAACGTCTTTTTTTTTTTACAGGTACTCTATATTGTGATCGGTAGTCACTGTCCAGGGTGCTGAAACAGTTACTGCCGGTCAGTTAACTCTTTCAGCACCCTGCAGAGTGACTATTTACTGACGTCGCCTAGCAACGCTGCCGTAATGACGGGTGCACACATGTAGCCACCCGTCATTACGGGGCCTCGTGCACACGACCGTAAAAACACCCGTTATTACGGGTCGTAATTACGACCCGAAATAGCGGGCCCATAGACTTCTGTTAGCCACGGGTACATTCCCGGGAAGGTGCCCGTGCCGTTAAAAAGATAGAACATGTTCTATTTTTTTATTTTACGACTCGTAATTACGAGCACGGCCGGCCACGGGCAGCCGGCCGCTTTTGCGAGCCGTGCTGTTATTATAAGGGTATGTTCACACGGCAGCGTCCGTTACGGCTGAAATTACGGGGATGTTTCCGCCTGTAAACATCCCCGTAATTTCAGCCGTTACGGCATGTGCAGGCGCTTGAACGCCGCGTCCGTTACGGACGTAATTGGCGCTGCTATTCATTGGAGTCAATGAATAACGGCTCCAATTATGGCCAAAGAAGTGACAGGTCACTTCTTTGACGCGGGGCGTAAATATACGCCTCGTGTGAACAGACAAACGTCTGCCCATTGCTTTCAATGGGCAGAGGTTTGTCAGCGCTATCGAGGCGCTATTTTCGGACGTAATTCGGGGCAAAAACGCCCGAATTACGTCCGTAATTAGTGCGTGTGAACATACCCTGTGTTCACACGCACTAATTACGGACGTAATTCGGGCGTTTTTGCCCCGAATTACGCCCGAAAATAGAACATGTTCTATTTTTTTAACGGCACGGGAACCTTCCCGTGAGAAAACGGGAAGGTACCCGTGGGTAACAGAAGTCTGTGAGCCCGTTATTGCGGGTGGTAATTACGACCCGCAATAACGGGTGTTTTTACGGTCGTGTGCATAATGGGAGCACGGCTTGGAAAAACGACCGGCTGCCTGTGGCCGGCCGTGCTCATCTCCTGAAATACTCTGTGCTGCCTTAAACTCTGTGGACAGGTCAGGATCCTGTTTCTTTTAAATGCTGCTAGGGAACCCGCTCGATCCACTATATAAGGCTGCGCTACAGTGCAGCATTTAAAAGAAACAGGATCCTGACCTGTCCACAGAGTTTAAGGCAGCACAGAGTATTTCAGGAGACGAGCGTGCAGATTCAGTGCTGCTGTGAACTCTGCTCTTACCATTACGTAGCTCTCAGTCTGTTACCTCTCCTCCACTACTGTCCTCAATAACACCTTCATGATTGGCAAGTCACCACGTAACGGTAAGAGCTGAGTTCACAGCAGCACAGAGTATTTCAGGAGATGAGCGTGCGGATCTTGTGCGCAGTGGTGACTTGCCAATCATGTGAAGGTGTTCTTGAGGACAGGAGTGGAGGAGAGGTAACAGACTGAGAGCTACGTAATGGTAAGAGCAGAGTTCACAGCAGCACAGAATATTTCAGGAGAGGAACGTGCAGATTCTGTGCTGTTGTGAACTTTGCTCTTACCATTACGTAGCTCAGTCTGTTACCTCTCCTCCACTCCTGTCCTCAATAACACCTTCACATGATTGGCAAGTCACCACCCCGCACAAGATCCACACGCTCATCTCCTGAAATACTCTGTGCTGCTGTGAACTCTGCTCTTACCATTACGTGGTGACTTGACAATCATGTGAAGGTGTTCTTGAGGACAGGAGTGGAGGAGCGGTAACAGACTGAGAGCTACGTAATGGTAACAGCAGAGTTCACAGCAGCACTGAATCTGCACGCTCATCTCCTGAAATACTCTGTGCTGCCTTAAACTCTATGGACAGGTCAGGATCCTGTTTCTTTTAAATGCTGCACTATAGTGCAGCCTTATATAGTGGATCGAGCGGGTTCCCCAGCAGCATTTAAAAGAAACAGTGTGTGTGTTTGGGTATGTGTCTTTGTCTGTTTTTGTTTTTATATGTGTGTTTGTGTATATGTGTGTTTATGTGTGTTTGTGTATATATGGGTGTGTTTGTGTATATGTGTTTGTGTATATATGTGTGTGTATATATGGGTGTATGTGTATATGTTTGTGTGTGTGTGTTTTTGTATATGTGTGTGTTTGTGTATATGTGTGTATATGGGTGTGTGTTTATGTGTGTGTTTGTGTATATATGGGTGTGTTTGTGTATATATATGGGTGTATTTGTATATATGTTTGTGTGTGTGTTTTTGTATATGTGTGTGTTTGTGTATATGGGTGTGTGTTTATTTGTGTATATATGGGTGTGTTTGTGTATATGTGTTTGTGTATATATGTGTGTGTATATATGGGTGTATGTGTATATGTTTGTGTGTGTGTGTTTTTGTATATGTGTGTGTTTGTGTATATGTGTGTATATGGGTGTGTGTTTATGTGTGTGTTTGTGTATATATGGGTGTGTTTGTGTATATATATGGGTCTATTTGTATATATGTTTGTGTGTGTGTTTTTGTATATGTGTGTGTTTGTGTATATGGGTGTGTGTTTATTTGTGTATATATGGGTGTGTTTGTTTATATGTGTGTATATGTGTGTTTGTGTATATGTGTGTGTTTGTGTATGGTTGTTTGTGTGTGTGTGCGTGTATATATGTGTGTAGGTGAGTAGAAGTATTGTTATTGTTCACATTGATAACTGTTTTTTTATGTTGTTGCAGATTTTGATGTACCGATTGGACTACATCTTCGATTCGTTGGACTAATGCGTAGATCTACGTTTTTTCAAATTTTAATAAAATGGTTAACGAGGGTTTTGTTGGGGATTTCTTATTTCAATAAAAAAGAATTGTCTTTGTGTTTTTTTTTAAACTTTATTAGTGCCTAGATAATGGCAGTTGGCTGATTGACAGCGTCCATTATTAAGGCGGTACTTAGTGTTAGCCGGTGCAGAGGCTAGCACTAACCACCCATTATTACCCCGGTACCCACCACCACCAGGGGTGCCGGGAAGAGCTTGGTACGATCCAGTACCCGACCATCTGTTGTGATGGTCGGGTACTGGGGCGGCCGTAGGCTGGTATTATGAGGCTGGGAAGGGCCAAAAACAGTGGACCTTCCCACCCTTGTAATGCTAGGCTGCTGCTGCTGTGTTGTATCGGGCTGGTTATAAAAATGGGGGGGACCTCACGTCGTTTTTTTTTTTAATTTAACAAATTTAACAATAGACGTTGGGTCCCCCACATTTTTAATAACCAGCCATATACAAGGCCGCAGCAGTCTGGCATTACATGGGTGGGAAGGGCCACTGGTTTTGTCCATTCCCAGGCTAATAACACTGTGTTGTATGTGGCTGGTTATGATAAATTGGGTGGAACCCCATGTCTTTTTTAAAAAAAAATAAAAAAAAAATAATAATAAAAAAAAAATTACGTGGGGGTCCCCCCAACTTTTATAACCAGCCAGATACAACACAGCAGCAGCAGCCTAGCATTACAAGGGTGGGAAGGTCCACTGTTTTTGGCCCTTCCCAGCCTCATAATACCAGCCTGCGGCCGCCCCAGAGCCCGACCGTCACAACAGATGGTCGGGTACTGGATCGTACCTGGCTCTTCCCGGCACCCCTGGTGGTGGTGGGTACCGGGGTAATAATGGTGGTTAGTGTTAGCCTCTGCACCGGCTAACACTAAGCCTCGCCTTAGTAATGGATGTTGTCACTCAGACAGCGGCCATTACTAAAGTGGTAGTAATAAAATTTGAAAAGACAAAGATATAGATAAAATATTTTATTGAAATAAAGCACCCCCAACACAACCCTCATTAACCATTTTATTGTAGAAAAAAAAACCGTCATCGAAGTAGTCCTCGAAACCGACGTAGTCCAAACACCAAACCTGTAAAAAAAAAAAAAATGAAATAAAACATGTCGTAGGCTTAGATTCAGTTTAATGTGTGATACTGACTGTTATACCATGTATAGAAGCCTGCCACGAAGTTGACTTAGATACAGGGCGCCAGCAGACAGTATCATACATGGCCATACAGACATATATACAAACAAACATACATGCAAACATACATACATACATATATACAAACATACACACATACATACATGCAAACTATCATACATACATGCATACACACACACATAAAACCATACATACAAACATGCAAAGATACATACATACATATATACAAGCATGCACAAATATAAATGCAAACATAAATACATGCAAACATAATTACATACATGCACATATATATAAACATACATGCAAACATACATGCAAAAATAAAAACATGCAAACATACATGACAACATACATACATACATGCAAACATACATACATACATACAAACATGTATACATACATGACAACATACATGACAACATACATACATGACAACATACATACATACATACATGCAAATATACATTCATGCAAACATACATAAATGCAAACATACATACATACATACATACATGCAAATATATACATGCAAATATACATACAAACATGCACATATATACATACATGACAACATACATACATGCAAACATACATACATACATACATACATGCAAACATACATAAAAATCAAACATACATACATACAAACATTTATGCAAACATACATACATACATACATGCAAATATATACATGCAAATATACATGCACATATATACATACATGCCAACATACATACATGCAAACAAACACACATGCAAACATACATACATGCAAATATACATACAAACATACATGCACATATATACATACATACATGACAACATACATACATGACAACATACATACATACATACATGACAACATACATACATGCAAACATACATTCATGCAAACATGCATTCATGCAAACATACATACATACATACATACATACAAACATACATTCATGCAAACATACATACATACATACATACAAACATACATTCATGCAAACATACATACATGCAAACATACATACATACATGCAAATATATACATGCAAATATACATACACACATGCACATATATACATACATGCCAACATACATGCAAACATACATGAACATATATAAATACATACATGACAACATACATGCATGACAACATACATACATACATACATACATACATGACAACATACAACATACATGCAAACATACATACATGCCCAAAAAAATAATAATACATTCATACTTACTTTCCTCCTGTCAAGCCTCCAGCGATGACGCTTCATCCATGTCGCCGCTGCAGCCTGTGATTGGCTGCAGAGGCGGTCACGTGGGATGAAGCGTCATCCTGACGTGCGTGACCGCCACTAAGGCCTGTGATTAGCTGCAGCGGCGAAAGGGATGAAACGTCATCGCTGGAGGCCGGACAGGAGGAAAGTAAGTACGAACGTATAATAATTTTTTTTTTATTACATTTAAAGTGTATTTTCCGCGCGCCGAGCATGTACTGTCAAGGTTGCTGAAAGAGTTAGTGCAGCCCATTAACTCTATCAGCACCCGAGACAGTAGCATGCAGGGCGCACGTAAGTGACAGGTTCGGTCCGAACTAGTTCGGTCCGAATCGAACTTTTTTGTGAAATTCGGCGAACTAGCCGAACCGAACTTTTGAAAAGTTCGCTCATCTCTAATTCTGAACTATTTCTACTCCATATCTATCATCTAGGTCAAAATTTTCATTCAAAAGTTAATTTAAGTCTATTAAGGCATTCAAATCCGTTGATTCGATTTGAGCATCCGTGCGTAACGTTTCAGGATCCTTATTTTTATTTTTTTCCCCTTTTTTGTCCTCATGCCATTATCTTAGAATAATTTTCCTCAAAAAAAAGGTGTAAATCCTTATATATCTCAAATTCATTCCCCGAGGTAACAGGTGAGAATCCTAAACCTCGACTCAACAGAGAAATATGATCTGGAGATAAGATATGATCAGTTAAATTGATAACATTATTTACACTATCCTCTATCTGCCCCTGCGTAGTCTTGTATTTGGTCCTCCTTTTTTCCCCACTAGTTTTTCCTCTCCGTATTTTTCTCTGTTTCGCTACTCTAAAAAAGAAACTTTATTTGGTGTTTTCTCAGATTGACTGTAGTTTCCTGTTTCATTATCGCTTGATACATCACTGGTTATTTCCCCATCTGTTGAATTATAAGTATTTTGCCTTATTGTTGTTTTGCGTTTACCTAATCCCTCCTTTCTGAATGAGAAAGAGAAAACCTGATTGTGTTCGAAGTCAAAGACATCCCTCTGGAATTTATTTATTTTCCTGGTGGAGATCTCTTTTAGCTCATGCGCTACTTCCTTTTTAAGGTTGCAATTTGGGGATATGTTCCCTTTAAGTCAGGCACTATAAAGATGCCATACTTCTTTAAGTTCTGGAGAGCACTCTGCGGCCTCCTCGGTGTAAAGTTGGACTTCTCCTCGGCTTATCATCCTCAATCCAATGGACAAGTTGAAAGGGTTAACCAAATAATGGAGAACTATCTGCGGCACTTAGTCTCCAGACGGCATGATGACTGGGTACAGCTGCTCCCTATAATAACCATACTAGTGAGTCCACCACCTCCAGTCTGTTCTTCATCGTCTACGGCCAACATCCTCTTATACCTCTTCCTGTCTCTACTATGTCCCAGGTGCCTGCCGCTGACTCTATCTTCAGGGACTTTCTGCAGATATTGCAACAGTCACAATCTTCTATTCTGCTGGCGGTGGACCGCATGAAGAGAAAGGCAGACATTAGAAGATGAGAACCTCCCCAGTTGCTTCCAGGTGCGAAGGTCTGGCTGTCCTCCAGGAATATCCAGCTGAGGGTTCGGTCTTGCAAGTTTGCTCCCAGGTTCCTCGGACCCTTCGAGATTCTGCTACAGATCAATCCTGTGTCGTACAAGCTTCAGCTGCCTCCTACACTCAAGATCCCTAACTCCTTCCA
Source organism: Rhinoderma darwinii (assembly GCF_050947455.1). NCBI lineage: Eukaryota > Metazoa > Chordata > Amphibia > Anura > Rhinodermatidae > Rhinoderma > Rhinoderma darwinii. The sequence continues at coordinate 142,138,165 of NC_134690.1, forward strand.
TGTCTCGTTGCTGAAGCCTGTGGTCCTAAATCACTACTCCAAGATTCCTTGTTCCGCAGTGCCTCCTGGTGGTTCATCTGGGACTTTCAAAGTGAGGGAGATCCTGGCCACCAAGAAATTGGTGAGGAAGGACGTTTTATTTGGTGGATTGGAGGGGATTTGGCCCAGAGGAGATGTCTTGGGAGCCAGAGGAGAACATCGATGCCCCTGTCCTCGTTAAGAGATTTCTCTCCCGCTCTGGTCCCAAGAAGAGGGGACGTAAGAGGGGGGATACTGTAACGTCTATGGACGAGGGCCGTCGTTCAGACTTACCCTCTGACGGCCCCGGCCATGGCCGCCTGTGTTCTCGGCGACATCTCCATCCAGGGAGATGCCGGCATTCACTTCCGTGTTCTGGGACTGTTTTCCGCAAGGTCCGCGCGCCCGCGTGTGCACGGCCTTAAAGGGCCAGTACGCCTCCAGCTGTCATTACTCAATAATTAGCCCAGAATGCTGCTGGACTATAAAAAGGGCTCTACCCACTTGATTCTTGCCTGAGCGTTGTTGTATACCTAAAGTTTGTTTTGCAAATGGTCTCTCAGTGTTTTCCAGTTCCCAGTGTTACCCGTTCCTGCTGCCTGTACCCTGTATTCCGTGCTATCGTATCTACAGTGAGAGTCAAGTCGTGTCTTCCGCTGCATCTACTGTGCCATCTACAGTGAAAGTCAAGTTGTGTCTCCACTACTGTATACATTGCCTCAGGTACCCGTTCTGGACTATAGACATTATTTTATACCTAGTTGGCCAGCTGCTATCCTGCTACGTGGCGCGGCCCAGTGGGTCCACACTCCGTGTCGTGACAGGTGTGACTGTATGTCCAGATTGCAAGGGCTTTAGCGCAATTGGGCATACAGTCCTGGCTTTAAACTGTCACCGTGTTAAGTGAATCGGTGACAGCGTCCTGACCACAACTGTTAGTGACAGTTGCCGGGCAGGATTCACTGGCATGGGACCAATCGGAATGGTCCCGGGTCATCAAGCTCTGTGACTGGCCAAATATAGCATAGGAGGCTGGATTCACGGGCATCGCTGGCTCTGACAAACTCTGTTGTGTGTGAGAGCTTGTCGGAGTCGGTCGTAGTAAATTGAAGTTAAGAGAAGTGGAGGAACTGATAAAACCCTGAGATCTGCCCAATTTCTGCACATTACCAGTGATCATAACCTTTGGTGCCCACTGGTCATCTGATTCATCCACCCAAATTGACCTTCTGCCCTTCTGTGACCTGTGCACCGCCATAAACTCTCACATCACCTGTCGCAGTACAGGTCGCCATCGCCCTGCTGTGTCCCTAGATTGCCTACTGCTCGAGTTCCCTGTTAGGCAGCAATGACACCTCTCATTTAGATTTTCCCCTGGTAGGTAGCGCAGCATCCTCACTCATCAAATACAGCAGGGTTGCTGGTCGCCGGTCTGTTCTCGTTGCTCACTTGGGAGTACCGGGAGGGGGAGGGTGTTAAAAATACAAACATTTAAAAAAAAGTAAAAAAAAAGGAATGACAAAAAAATTTGCGGCGTTATTTTTAGTTTTAGTTCGTATTTGTAAAATTCCCCAATATGGCCAGAAGTGTTTTCACAGCTTAGGAAGCATATGAAATGCTCTGCTCCAGTACGGACAGTGCAAGCGAAGTTGAATATCAGTTTGTGCTCTGATATTCATCCGTATCAAGCGACTCTGAGTCTGCACCCCCTCCCCCGTCAGCGCAGAAGAGCAATAAGTCCTGCTCTGGCCGAGCTGACATGGGTAGCTGCGGACAATTATACCCCCCAGGTGCCTGAATTTACATCCCCCTCAGGCATTCAAATTGAGACTACAGGGTTCAGCCCCATAGATTATTTTAAACTTTTATTTTTATAACACCCTTTTAAATTTAATGGTCCAGCAGACCAACATATATGCGGATCAGTTAATCTCCCAGAAAGCCGACTCGTTTTATGCGAGAGGCCAAAATTGGACCCCCACAAACGCAGTGGAATTAGGGATATTTTGGGGCCTATTTTTAAGCTTTGGTCTCGTCAAAACGCCAAGTATTAGAGACTATCGGTCCCCTGATATTTTATATAATACCCCCTGTATTGCACAATTATGAGCAGGACACAATTTGAAGCTATCCTGTAGTTCCTGCACTACAACGACAACATTCACTGCCCATCCCAACAGGACCCAAATTTTGATGGGCTCTATAACATTAGACTAGTAATCGCTCACTACTCACAAAGTTTTTCCCAAGTTTATACCCCCTTAACAAAACATTGCGGTAGATGAGTCATTAGTGAGCTTCAAAGGTAGACTGCATTTCAGGCAGTATCTACCCAATAGAAGAGCCCGGTACGGCATTAAACTTTAAACGTTATGTGGACGTACCACCAATTACACCCACTCTTTCAGAGTTTATAAAGGGAAAGACTCCCATATAGATTCCCCAGAACGCCTCCTTCCTAGGTGTTAGTGGAATGATCGTATGGGATCTTGTTCAACCTTTGCTCGGCAAAGGATATTATCTTTAACAGGACATCTTTTATAACAGTGACGGTTTACTAAAAGTTCTCTCATTGGCGTGCGGAACAATCCGTAAAAATCAGAAGGGCCTCCACAAAACCTTGCTGGATCAGAAACTGAAATTAGGAGAGGGCAGAGCAGTCTGTGGCGACGATCTGCTGCTCCTGAAATATAGGGATAAAGGGATGTCCTTATACTGACCAACATTCATGACAGAAGCTGCAGCCTTTTCCCTGTACGCGGATCCACCACCCAAGTCCCTAAACAATTTTGCATACAATAAATACATGGGTGGCGTTAACCTGTCTGATCAGGTCATAAAACCCTACAGCGCCATGCGCAAGACAAAGGTGTGGCATAGAAAGCTTTCTGTCCATCTTACACAGATTGCTTTATACAATGCCTTTGTCTTCTGCAGATATTCTGGCAGTAGGGATACGTTCCAGCAATATCAGGAAAAATTTATTAAGGCCCTGATATTTGCTGACCAGGAAGGGGAGGGCAGTGTATCTGGTCCTTTCGTCAGCAGGTTCATTCCCGGCCCGCATTTCCCCAAAGAAACCCCCCCCCCCAGAAATCCCCCCCACTGAAAAAAAACGAGGAGCTCCCCCAAAAAAAGCTGGGTGTGCGCCAAGCGAGGCATTCGGAAGGACACCACATACCAATGTGAGGCGTGTCCCACAAAGCCCAGCCTGTGCATGAAACTATGTTTCAAAATATATCACACCTCCTTGGATTTTTTATTTATTTATTCTTTATCCAACTTTTCTGTCTCCCATGACAATTTTTTTATTTTTTTTGCTGACCAGCCCAATTGCTAATTTAAAATTTGTAAAAAAAAATGAATACAAAACGAAAAATTCTCACTATACATGAGGGAGTGTCTATCTCGTCCAGCTTGCAAAACTGGGTAAGAAGAAGAAATCCAGATGAGATTGGTTGTCTCAGCAATTTTTTTTTTTGCTGAGGCCTTTGATTTATTTTTTGGGCTGGATTTTATGGAATGGTGGGTAGGTTGGTAGTGGGACCAGGCATTCCCTCTCCCTCCATTGTGGGTTTTCCAGGTAGTCCTTAGATACTGCACAAATTAAAAAGGGCTGTCACCTCACAAATTTAAAATTCTCACTATACCCTAAATCAAGGGTCTTAAACTCGGCCGGGTAAATGAGCCGCACATAGAAAAAATTACTTTCAAATTTGTTAAAATACAAAATTATTGTTAAACAATTTGTTATTTGAACGACTATATCAATACTATATTACTATAATAATACAGCTAGGTTTAAACTTACCGAAATTTTGCGAGTTTACTCCACGTGCTAATTTTAACAATCCAGTTTTCCAGTTTAAGTGTCGCTGAATGACATTCTGGCTGCTCAGTTGGCAATGTTTGGCAGACACAAGAATGTCAAGATTGGGCAGCCCCTTTTTAGATAGTGCCACAGTGCCCTCTGTAGATAACAACACCCCCATAGATAATGCCACAGTTCCTTCTGTAGATAGAACCAAACCCCCTCTAGATAATTCCCCAGTGACCTCTGTAGATAATGCCACAGTGACCTCTGTAGATAATGCCACAGTCCCCTCCGCAGGTAATGCAACACACCCCATAAATAATTCCACAGTGCTCTATGTAGAGATGCCACTCCCCCCTAGATAGTGCCACAGTGCCCTCTGCAGATAATTGCCCAATGCATTCTGTAGATAATTCCCCAGTGCCCTCTGTAGAAAATTTCCCAATGCCCCCTGTAGATAATTCCCCAGTGTCCTCTGTAGATAATGTCACAGTGCCCTCTGTAGATGATGCCACATTCACCCCTTTGTAGATAGTGCTTCACACACCCTTTTGCAGATAGTGGCCCACACACCCCTTAGTAGATAGTGCCACACAAACTCCTTTCTAGATAGTGCCACACACACCCCTTTGTTGATAGTGCTACACATATTCCCCTACAGATAGCTCCATTGGGGCTCCCTCTAGGAGTGGAATCCCCAGCCAAAGCATTGCCGATACTTTGGCAGGGGATTCCTCTGGACAGTTACATGAGAGGCCTCGTCTATCAGCGGAATCCTTAACCAGTGCATTGGCAACGCGCTGGGCGGGCATTCTGGTCCAGGAGGAGACACTGACATCACTGTCCCTATATGGACAGTTACATCAGAGGCCACGTCTATCAGCGGAATCCCCGATCAATGCGTCGGCAACACGTTGGCCGGGCATTCCGGTTCAGGAGGAGTCACTGACATCATTGTCTATCAATGGAATTCTCGACCACAGCGCTCTGGCTGGGGATTCCACTCCTAGAGGGAACCCGAATGTTTGAGACCTCTGCCCCAGATTCACAAATTAAATTTATTTGCTATACCCCTAGATGAATACCTTGAAGGGTGTTACTTTACAATATAAAATTTCTCACTATACCTCTAGATTAATTCTTTTAGGGGTTTAGTTTCCAAAATGTGGTCACTTTTCTGGGGTTTCAAAATTTTTTGACACCCTAGAACCTCTGTTTCATGACACAGGGCAGTAAATACCATCATAGTAGGCCTCAAACATTGCATGGGACTCTTTACGTTCTGAGCCCTGCCATATACTCAAACAGCGGTTTATGACCACATACGGGGTATTGTTGTACTCGGGAGAAACTGCTCTACAAATGTTGGGCTGCTTTTTCTCCTTTTGTTCTTGTGGAAATTAAAAAACAAAATTGCTAAATCTACATTCCATTGGAAAAAAAAATTTTAATTTTCATTTTCACAGCCTTATTCCAATCATGTCTACAAAAAAATTGTGGGGTCAAAATGTTCACTATACCCCCTAAATAAGTTTGTTGAGGGTTGCAGTTTCCCAAATGAGGTCACTTGTGGGACGTTTCCACCGTTTTATCCCTTGAGGGGCTTTGCAAATGTGACATGGCCTTCGCAAACTATTCCAGCTAAATTTGAGCTCCATAAGTCGAATGCCGCTACTTCCACTCTGAGATCTGCAGTGTGTCTAAATAGCCGTTTCTGACCATATATGGGGTATTGTTGTACTTTGGAGAAACAGCTTTACAAATTTTGGGGTTCTTTTTCTCGTTTAGTTCTTGTGGAAATGAAAAAAAAATAGAAAAACCTACATTTTATTGAAAAAAATTTAGATTTTAATTTTCACGACCTACTTCCAATAATTTCTGCGAAAATCCTTTGAAGTGAAAATGCTCACTATACACCTAAATAATTTCCTTGAGTAGTGTAGTTTCCAAAATGGGGTCACTTCTAGGGGGTTTCCACTGTTTTGTCCCCTCAGGGACTTTGCAAAAGCGACATGGCCTCCGCAAACTATTCCAAAAGTCAAATGGCTCTACTTCCTTTCTGAGCCCTCCCTTGTGTCCAAACAGCCATTTATGACCACATAAGGGGTATTGTTGTACTTGGGAGAGACTGCTCTACAAATGTTGGGGTGCTTTTTCTCCTTTTAGTCCTTGTGGAAATTTAAAAAAGACGCTTTTTTTAAAACAAAATTTAATTTTTTATCTCCAATTTTAATAAATTTAATAAAATCTTTGAGACACCTGTGGGGTCAAAATGCTCACTACACAACTAGATTAATTTTTTGTGGGGTGTCGTTTCCAAAATCGGGTCACTTTTGGGGTGTTTCCTTTGTTTTAGTACCACAAGACTTCTTTAAACCTGACATGATGCCTAAAATATAATCTAATAAAAACAAGGCCCCAAAATCCACTAGGCGCTCCTTTGCTTCTGAGGCCTGTGTTTAAGTCCATTAGCACTAGGGCCACATGTGGGATATTTCTAAAAACTGCAGAATATGGGCAATAAATATTGAGTTGTGTTTCTCTTGTAAAACCTTCTGTGTTACAGAAAAAAAATGGATTAAATATAAATGTCTACATAAAAAATTACATTTGTAAATTTCACCTCTACTTCTCTTTAATTCTTGTGAAACGGGTTAAGAACCTTTATAAATGCTGTTTTAAATACTTTGAGGGGTACAGTTTTTAAAATGTGTGATTTGTGGAGGGCCCCTCAAAGGCACTTCACAACTGAACTGGTCCCTGTAAAAATAGCCTTTTGAAATTTTCTTGAAAATGTGAGAAATGGCTGCTAAAGTTATAAGTCTTATAACGTTCTAGAAAAATAAAAGGGTCTTTAAAAAATGATGCCAATCTAAAGTAGACGTATAGGAAATGTTAAATAGCAACTATTTTGTGTGGTATAACTATCTGTCTTACAAGCAGATTTATTTAAATTAATAAAAATGAAAAATGTTGAAATTTTTCTCTACATTTTGGTGTTTTTCACAATTAAATATGGAATGTATCGACCAAATTTTACAACTACCATAAAGTCCAATGTCTCACGAGAAAACATTCTCAGAATCTCTTGGATTGGGGAAAGCATTGCAAAGTTACCACCAGATAAAGTGACACGTCATATTTTAAAAATGGGAAGAAACGGGCGCAAACAATAATCTTATAATTCATAAAAATATTTTTTTGAGACCCTTCCAAATACCACATTAAAAACACTTTAAAGCTATGGGTGATAAGCCTCAAACCTTGGGACAATGGATGAGATTAGTTAACACAACACTTCCTTATGAAAAATTAGCATACCGCCATAGAGGTTGTCCCTAAAAATTCTTAAAAGTGTGGAACGTGTGGTATAAGTCCCATTGGCCCTTTCTTCACCCAGGTTGTTGAGAACTAGACTCGCATCTGACTCTGGAGTACCCCAGTTAGCATGTCCCAAGGGCCCTGGGAGAGTCCCCATACTATATATAATTCTTGATTACCTGGTCTGTAACAGTGCACCCTCTGTAATTGCTTTCATTTTGTTCTGAAGTAAATTTGATATAGTTTAGACTGTGAACCCTACATGTGCAAAGTTAGGTTGAATTCTGCTTTTTGGATTTTGTTTTTCCTTATTTTTCCTTTTGTTCATGCAATGTATTACATGTATCTTTTACATGATGTAGCGCATTGTGTGATATTGTACTTATAATTTATCCATTTCAACTGTGGTTGTGGAGCCTCTGTACATGTTCCCGGTTTGACCGGTTCCAGAGTACCCCGCCCTACATTCTGAAAATATACTCATACAATGCTGTGACTAATTTCTTTATTGATGAATGTATTGTATTACATTGTGAGTTCCATAAAATGAGTTAAAAAATAAATAAATAAATGAATAAAATAATATAGTCAGGTTGTATCCTGTGCCACATAGTTTTAAAAATACACTGATGATTGGCTGTTCAGTTTTGCAATTTGCCAATGGCAAATATGAGTGTTCTATTTTTGCTGAACCCCACAAATAGCTAATTTTCATAGTAAATCCTGTAGAAACGGAAACAAGGACAGCTAACAGTAACAATTAACTTTCTGATTCTGAAGATTCGATTTTTTTGCCGATACAGATGTAGCAAAGTTTAACTTATCACACAACAAAAGCCATTAAAAAGTAATTTCAAAATTAAAGCTCATGTTTTTATTTAACGCTTTTAGAGTCAAGATCAATATGGCTACATCTGTAAGGTTGGCACAGTAAGACTGGCAACAGTTTTATTATGAGTAGTTTTGGACTTGTGGTTTAAGGCTGGATTCACACGAGCACATTACGTCCGTAATGGACGGAATGTATTTCGGCCGCTAATCCCGGACCGAACACTCTGCAGGGAGCTGGGTTCCTAGCATCATAGTTATGTACGATGCTAGGAGTCCCTGCCTCGCTGCAGGACAACTGTCCCGTACTGTAATCATGTTTTCAGTACAGGACAGTAGTTCCACGGAGAGGCAGGGACTTCTAGCAACGTACATAACTATGATGGCTGGAGCCCGGCTCCCTGCACTGTGTTCGGTCCGGGATTAGCGACCGAAATACGTTCCGTCCATTACGGACGTAATGTGCTCGTGTGAATCCAGCCTAACAGTTTATTAAGATGTTCTATAGTATTTACTTAAGGTGGTTCTCTTATGAAGACAAGCTCTTTGTAACTAGAATCCGGCCTGATAATCAGTTGATCACCATGGGTCTGGCTGCTCTAACCCCCAGCTATCAGCTCTGATTACCAGAAGAAAACATGTCAGGTCATACATTTATTTTGTAGTGGTCACTGCAGGGGATATGTAGCACTACATGGCGACTATTCAAATGATTTGCCAACCACATGATATATAGTTGCATTGGGTCTGCCATAGTGGGTTCTGCTCTTACATAGCGGCTCTCTGACCCCCCCCCCCCCTCTATGACATCCATATGCTCTGACAGGGCATATGGAAATAAGTTAGTTTCATGAAACTAACCATTTATCCCTACTACACCTTTCTGGTCCCTCACCGATCTGTGGTCTTCCTGCTCCAGCAATGACATGTCAACACTGGCTGTAGCGCTGACGTGTCAATACTACTGAGGTCACCGTTGCACTAAGTAATTGGCTGCAGCAGTCACATGCATGTCAACATGTTATTGCAGGAGAAGGAAGCACAGAGACTAGTGGCGGATACTGGAAGCATGGGCAAGGGAGCGGCAGGGAATTGGTAAGGTAAGTTTTACTTATTTTGTTATTTTTTATCATAGTACGCTCTATGTAAAATAAAATGTATGTGGCTGGACAACCCCTTTAGGTTCACACAGAGTTTTTTGCAGGCTGAATTTCTGCCTCAAAATTCAGTTTGGAAGTTTGAGGCAGATTTTCCTCTCCCTGCACGCCATTGAGCGCCACGGGCATAAGACGCCGCAAAATACGCTTTCTCTGCCTCCCATTGAAGTCAATGGGAGGTCAGAGGCGTAAACGCCCGAAGATAGGACATCAATGGAAATCAATGGGAGGCATTTTCGGGCCGTTTTTGATGAGTTTTTTGGCATGGTTTCTCCTTGTCACGTTCAGGGGTGAACCTAGCCCCTCTGCTGCCTGAGGCGAACTATAAAAAAGTGCCCCCCCCCCAATCTATCGGAGTATTCTCATTACTACCTTTACACATCAAACACGCAATATATAAAAAAAAACGAAATAGGAAAACATTTGTTGTTTATTTGTAAAGTGCTGTTTAATGTATAGAGAAGATTTAAAGAACTCTTTTTACTGTATTACTTTAGTATCATAGATCAGCAACGCAGCATTAACACTGAAAATGGTTTAACGTCTTCTATGCCCCCTTTTTATTACCTAATTGACTTATGATTTTTAACCGAGTTCAGTGGCCCGGCGTGGTCGGCATGATGCAGTGACGTCATCAGCGTGCTCCCGATCTCTTGTAGGCCTCAGGCCTAAACCAGGCTGTGGCCTACAAGAGCAAACGGCGGAGCAGGGATTTCTATTGTGGCAAATTATTAATTTTTTTACATTTTATATTGCTAACTTTTTTTTGGTAGGTTCCACTGGACCGTTTGGACTACGTCGTAGATTCATTGGATTACTTCAATGATCTACTTTAAAAAAAAAAAAAAATTGTGAAAGAGGGTTGCATGGGGGAGTTTTGATTTCAATAAAAAAAAAAATCTTATGTCTTTTTTTTAAATACTTTATTATGGCCTTAGTAATGGCAGCTGTCTGATTGACAGCGTTCAATTACTAAGGCTGGGGCTTAGCATTAGCCAGTAAAAAGGCTATCACTAACCCCTATTATTACCCCGGTTCCCACTGCCGCCAGGGATACCGGGAAGAGTCGAGTACGATTCAGTACCTGGCCATCTGAAACGACTGTTAGGCCGCAGGCTGGTATTATCAGGCTGGGAAGGGCCAAAAAAGTGGCCCTTCCCACCCTGGGGATGCTAGGCTGCAGCTGCTTTATTGTATCTGGCTGGTTATGAAAAATTGGGGAAACCCCTCGTCATTTTTTAAAAATAAATTGAAAAAAAAATTACGTGAGATCCCCTCCATTTTTCATAGCCAGCCAGATACAATAAAGCAGCAGCAGCCTAGCATCACCAGGGTGGGAAGGGCCATGGTTTTTGTCCCTTCCTAGCCTGATAGTACCAGCCTGCGGCCACCCAAGTACCCTTCACTTCAGACGGTCGGGTGCTGGATTGTACCCAGCTCTTCCCGGTACTCCTGGTGGCGGTGGGTACCGGGGTAATAATAGGGGTTAGTGACGGCCTTATTACTTGCTAACACTAAGCCCCTTCTTAGTAATGGACGCTCTCGATCAGACAGCAGCAATTACTAAGGCGGTAATGAAGTATTAAAAAACAGAGACATAAAGAAATTTATTTTATTGAAATGAACAAATCTTCCACACAATCCACTTTAACCATTTTATTAAAAAAAAAAAGAAAAAAAGCTTACATCAGCGAAGTAGTCCAACGAATCTACGACGTAGTCCAAATGGTCCAGCGGAACCTACAAAACAAAAATTAGCAGTATGAAAAATAAAAATAAAGTTGGCTGCCCCCACAGACGTACAAACATATGAATAAATAGCTACCTTCGGGAACATATTAAAATAATAAGAAAAATTAGGCCCATAAAATAAAACATATCAAATAAAAATAAATAAATTATAACACCTTTCTTTTAAAGAGAACCTTTCACCTCCCCATACATGTGCAGCTGAGTGCAGCATGTAATGGGGAGGGCCGCACAAACTCTGGGGCACTTTAAATTTTTTTCCTAGCCTCCTTTGTTATTTAGATATCGGTGCTGTAATATTTGGTGCCCGATATTTAAATAACCCCCTGAACTGTCAATGGGGAGGTAATTGGCAAGGGGGCGTGTAACATCGCTGTGACACTGTGCAATCACTACAGACAGTTTCAGAGCAAGAGCTGGACAGAGAGCGCGTGCAGACAAGGACAACAAGACTGATCTCTCACCTGAGATCACAGTCTTGTACTTGCCTGCCGAGAGCTGAAGAGTGAGAGCGTGCGCACGCACATGCTCTCCTCTCTCCAGCTCTTGCTGTTGACATTGTCCGTAGCTGATTGGACAGTGTCACAGCGATGTTACACGCCCCCTTGCCAATTACTGCCCCATTGGCAGTTCATGGGGTTATTTAAATATCGGCGCCAAACATTACGGCACCGATATCTAAGTAAGGAAAGAGGATAGGATTTTTTTTTTAAAGTGCCCCAGAGTTTGTGCAGCCCTGACCATTACATGCTGCACTCAAATGCAAATCTGTGGGCAGGTGAAAGATTCTCTTTAAAGTGTAACAACTTTTTAAAAAACTTTTGACATGTCAGAAGTTTTGATCAGTGGGGTCCGAACACTGAGACCCCCCACTAGTCGCTAAAACGAAGCAGCAGAAGTGCTCGGGTGAGCGGTGTGCCGCTTCAATTCTGTTTGGCTTTCCTTGGAGCAGTGTACGGGCTCAATAGAAAGTCTAGGAGTCCATACACCGCTCACTCGGCTGAAAGTCGATCATAAATGAAGCGGCACAGCGCTCACCCGAGCACTTCTGCTGCTTCGTTTCAGTGATCGGTGGGGGCCTCAGTGCTCGGTCCCCCACCGATGAAAACTTCGGACATGTCCCTATGATATATAAACATATCTATTACTGCGATTGGTGCAAGTTTTAATTACTTTTTATTGAAAATGATTTGTACTTTTTGAGATACAGCTGCTTTGTATCCTGTATACAGAGCAGCTGTATATAGCGCTGAGACCTGAATCCATTAGGTCGCCTATTACCGATCACATCTAAGTTATGAACTTAGATGTGATTGGTAACAGTTCGATCCTGCAGGACCCGCTGACCTGATGGATACAGGATACAGCGCTATATACATTATATAATATATTTATTTTAATTAGCGGGGGCAGGTATATGGGGAAGGATTAGGACCTGTTCACATCAGCGTTGGCTTTCCGTTCTGGGGTTCCGTGGGAGGTTTACGTCGGGTGAACCCCGCAACGGAAAGTCAAACTGAAACCACAGCTTCCGTTTCAGTCACCATTGAAATCAATGGTGACGGAAACATTGCTAATGGTTTCCGTTCGTCACCATTCCGGAAGGTTTCCGTTTTTGTGACGGAATCAATAGCGCAGTCAACTGCGCTAATGGTGACGGAAACGGAAGCTGTGGTTTCAGTTTGACTTTCCGTTGCGGGGTTACCTCCAACGGAACCCCAGAACGGAAAGCCAACGCTGATGTGAACAGGCCCTAAGGCTTCTTTCACACTTGCATTAATATACGTTTACCCCTCTTCCTTCAGAGGAAGAGAGGATCGATACGTTAAACGGAAAGCAACGGTTCCATTAGAATTACCATTGCTTTCAATGGTAATTCTTTTGTATCAGTTGCTTTCCGTTTGTCTCCGTTCGCTAAGTTTCCGTTTTTTTTAAAGGAAACAAAAGTGCAGTCTGCAGAACTTTTATTTCCGTTCAAAAGAACGGAAACCTAGTGAACGGAGACAAACGGAAAGCAACTGATACAAAAGAATTACCATTCAAAGCAATGGTAATTCTAATGGAACCGTTGCTTTCCGTTTAACGTATCGATCCTCTCTTCCTCTGACGGAAGAGAGGTAAACGTATATTAATGCTAGTGTGAACAAAGCCCAATACAAGTAAGATATTAATAAATAAATAAATTAAAAAACCAAAACCCAACTGGGATTTGAACCAGCAACCTTCATGTGTAAGGCAGACAAGCTAACCACTACACTATAGAAAGCTTCAGTCAATGCCTGTGAAACTGTAGTACTTGAGGGTTTATTGAATGACAGGCACTATTAGTCTCTCCTGTCTCTCTGCTGCGTGTGGGTGGTGACTGGTCAGAGACTCACAGTCAGACTGGCTGCCACAGCTGCTGCATGCAGTGTTCACTGTGAGTGACTGTGAGACTCACCAGTCACTGCCCTGATTGTAGCTTTCCCACGCTAATTAAGCACAGGAAAGCTACAAAGCCAGGAGTATACTGCAGGGGAGGGGGGGGGGTCGTTTTACTGACAGCAGAGGGCTCTATAGGGGGGAATCATCCCCCCACCATAGAGCCCTGACTAGTTACTATACTGGAAGGTTAGGGGGGTCTGAGCATCTGACTGACTGCTCTAAAGTGGGGGCAGAATCCCCCCCTATAGAGCTCTCTGCAGTAAGTCAGACAGTCAGACGCTCAGACCCTCCCCCACCCACACTAATCGTTCCATTATAGTGATGTGAGGGCTCTATGGGGTGGATTATTCCAGCCCCATAGAGCCCTCTGCTGTCGGTAAAATGCCCCCCCTTGCAGTATACTCACGTCCCGGTCCCAGCAAGGCAGGCACTTACCTCGTGGTGCTGGTGCTGCTCGTCACTCCTCCTTCAGACTTGCTCCTCTCTGGCTGTATGTACAGCGTCAAAGAGGAGGAGGAGTATTACAGACGTTCGGCACGTCTGCATGGCCCCTCCCCCCGGTCAGTCCCGGGCTGAAAATGCTGCCCCCCCAGTTTGGGTAGGTGGTGCCGCTTGAGGCCGTCGGCTCACCTGGCCTCATGGCAGGTTCGGCACTGGTCACATTGTCCAGTGTTTTGTTATTTGAATGATGAGTGAGGATTATTTGAAACTGAACATCAATTTACAATAAATACTACAGGATAAATATCTATGAGGGAAATTATTATGTACTCTTTCGTTAGAATTACATGGAGGAAAAAAACATAATAACATACTGTTAGGAGTATGCTATAAACCACCAAATATAAGAGAATCCACGGATTATCTCTTAGTAAGGCTAGATTCACATGAGCGTGTGCGTCTTGCGTGCGCAAAAAACGCAGCGATTTGCGCGAGCAAAAGGTCCAAAAAAGCTCCGTGTGTCAGCAGCATATGATGCGCGGCTGCGTGATTTTCGCGCAGCCGCCATCATTATGACACTCTGTTTTTATGTTTGTAGATGATTTTCACGCACCCATTGACTTCAATGGCTGCCTGATGCGCGAAAAACAAGCAAATTTAGGACATGTCGTGAGTCATACGTTGCGTGAAAATCACTGACAGTCTGAACGGCCCCATTGACTAACATAGGTCCGTGCGACGCGCGTGAAAATCACGCGCGTTGCACGGACGTATTATACGTTTGTCTGAATAAGCCCTAAGGCAAATACAATAGATGAAGCAACAAATCATAATGAGGTTGTTATAATGGGTGACTTCAATTGCCCAGATATAAATTGGGAAACTGAGATGTGTGGATCTTATGACGGAAACAGGTTTCTGTCAATCACTAAAGATAATTACCTTTTTCAAACAGGTGCAGGACCCAATTAGAGGGAGGACCCTTTTATACATAATATTAACCAAATGACCTGACAGAATCACAAAGGTGCAGGTTGGGAGGCACCTAAGAAATAGTAAATTGACACTAACTTTTCAAAAAAAATTATTCTTATCAAATAGTATATTCGATATATTGTCTATGTAGTTTACTTACTGTTAAAATTAAGTTGTTTTATTCATGCAAATTCTGCTGTAAGTTACTGCCCAGTAGCATAGCTATAGGGGTCGCAGCGGTCGCAATTGCGACTGGGCCCTGAAGACAGGGGCCCATGACCCCTCGTATCACGTCTATTCACAGTTACTATAGTAACTGGGGTCAATGTAATAAAATACACGGACCCCTGTTACTAAAGTAACAGTATACTTCCCCTCCTCTCTCCTGAGTCGTGTCCGGGCGCAGTGCTTGTCCGGGACGCCTTTTATGACGTCACAATAATATGTGCGCCATGCACGACTTTGAGACGCTGAATCACGTCAGTACCTGCGATGCGTCCAGAGCCAAAGGGAACCCTGTTCAGGAGCGAGGAGGGTAGGTATTAGATTACTATCTTCTGGGGCACTGTAATTAAGCCTGCCATGTGGTAGTATTAGATACATGGCCCAGCAGACAGTATCACACATGAAGCCCTGTATCTAAGCCTACCATGTGGTAGGTTTAGATACAGGATCCAGCAGACTGTATCACACATGGTGGGATACTTTCTGCTGGGCCCTGTATCTAAGCCCACCATGTGGTAGGCTTAGATACAGGGCCCAGCATACCGTATCATACATGGACCCTGTATCTAAGCCTAACATGTGGTAGGCTTACATAGAATGCCCAGCAGACAGTATCACACATGGGCCATGTATCTAAGCCTACCATGTATTACACATGGTGTGATACTGTCTGCTGAATTATTGCTGCTGCTCTTGTATTGCTGTATTGAAGCCTACCTTGTGGTGGGCTTAGATACAGGGCCCAGCAGACAGTATCACACATGGTCCCTGTAGCTAAGCCTATAATGTGTAATACTGTTTGCTGGGCCCTGTATCTAATCCTATCATGTGTCATACTATCTGCTGGGCCCTGTATCTAAGCCTATCAAGTGTGATGCTGTCCACTGGGCCCTGTATCTAAGCCCCTTATATGTGATACAGTCTACTGATCCACTGTCTAATCCTATCCATAGCTATCGGGGTTGTAGTTCTATAGATATTCTGTCTCCGATATACGTGTATATATACTTTTATTTTGTGGGGGACATATGTATTAGGGCTATTGCCCCTGACATTTTAAGACCTTAGCAACACCCCTGGCTGCTAGTGCTGTATCAATGGGTCACTTAGGAGACCCAGCAATGCAGTTGAAAGTTGTAGGCCATCAACCATGAAGAGAAGAGCAGGAGGACAGCAGAGTAAGAGACACAGTCTCATTGCACATAGAAGTCTATGGAGATGAGGAGCAGGAGGAGAAGGCAAGAGCAGAGAGAGAGAGAGAGAGAGACAAACACAAACACTGCCCATAGAAGTCTAAGGAGAGGAAAGCGGGAGCAGGAAGAAAGAGCATGGAGAGAAAGACACAGACATGTTGATCAGTGAAGAGGGAAGGGGGATCTCACACAGACACACTTCTCATAGAAGTTTATAGAGAGTGGAGAGGGTAACAGGGAGAGAAAAACACAGACACACTGCCCATATAAGTCTGTAAAGAGGGGAGGGGAGTTGAGTCAGAGACACAGACACAGATTTACTGCCCATAGAAGTCTATGGAGAGGGGGAGAGTAGGAGAACTCTTACCCACATCCTGTTTTTCATCTGTGCTATCTTACTCCAGTGCTGGATTCTCAGCTAATTTGCTTCTTACTGCTGTGTAATCTCCTCAATACTGCTGCAGCTTCTATACATATGTGATAGATATAGGAAAGCAGGATGATCTCTTCTATATGTGTGCAGTGTATAGAAGAAATATTGCTGTTAAATTCCACCCACTAGCTCAGGGAAAACTGAGCATTAGATAGCCTGCTGTAGGGAAAACTAGTAAAAATGCAGAATAAAAGTCAGATAATGGCCAGAAATAGTGTTATTCCTCATATGTACACATATGACAGCTTATTTTGAAAAGTCACCTGAAAAGTTAGGTACGCTTTAACTTCCTCTTGCCTTTCAATAGGATGTTTTGCTGAGCTTCAGGTAGGCAAAATTTGATCAGCTTAGAGGTGCCTTTAACCTCTTCCCGCTCTGCTCCGCAACTGTACGTCTTGGAGAGGGTTTGCTTCCCGCACCAGGACGTACAATTGCGAAGCGGTTCCCGGCGCACACTGTCTTAACGGACAGTATCCGGGAACCGAGAGGTCAGCCGTCCCAGACAGCTGACACTCCAGTCTTGCCGGTCAACGGACCATCGCCGCTGATTTTGGCATTTAACCCTATAAATGCTGCGACCGATTGCGATCGCCGCATTTAAGGGGTTTGAAGCACATCGGCAGCCCCCACAAAGTGATTGTGGGGGCTACCGATGCTTGTTGTGGCAATCGGAGGCCAGACAATGGCCTCTGGGTTGCCATGTACAGAAGCCTCAGAGGAGCAGCCTCCGGCCTGTCCTCCAAGGCTTCCTGTCAGTGTGACTGTCACGTCACAATGACAGTTAGAATACATTACACTACGTAGGTAGTGTAATGTACTTTAGCAGCGATCAAAGCTGCAAGTCTAAATGTCCCCTAGTGGAGAAGTAAAAAAAGTAAAAAAAAAGGTAATACAAATGTTTTAAAAAAAAGTGTAAAAATAAAAGTTATAAGTTATATAAACAAAAAATTAATTTTTTCCTATAATAGGAAAAAAATGAACACGTTAAAAAGTACACATATTTGGTATCACCGCATTCGTAACGACCCAAACTATAAAACTATAATGTTATTTTTCCCGCACGATGAACACCCCAAAAAAAAACAATAAAAAACTACACAAGGATCACTATTTGTTGGTCACCATCCCTCCCAAAATAGAGAATAAAAAGTGATTAAAATGTCGCATGTACCTGAAAATAATACCGATAAAAGCTACAACCCATCCCACAAAAACAAGCCCTTACACAGCTTTTTTGACTAAAAAATAAAAAAGTTATGGCTCTCAGAATATGGTGACACAGAAAATAAATTACTTTATAAAAAAGTGATTTTATTGCGCAAACGCTGCAAAACATAAAGAAACCTATACACCGCGTTCCAAATTATTATGCAAATGTTATTTTTCACTGATTTTCCAAAATAGTCGATGCAAATGACAGTCAGTATAATATTCAAGCCATCAACCGTTGGAGTATAATGCTAATTTTATTGAACAAATCTCCTAATGATAACAGATTTTTTTTTAGAAGTAAAAAACTCAAAATGCACTGTTTCAAATTATTATGCACAACAGAGATCAAAATATTTTAAAGGTTGTAAAGAGAACTAAAATGGTAATTTGTTGAATTTGCAGCATCAGGAGGTCATATTTACAGAAATCAAAAGCTCTTTCAATAAAAAAAAACTTAGCAGGCCAAGTTACATGTTAACATAGGACACCTTCTTTGATATCACCTTCACAATTCTTGCATCCATTGAATTTGTGAGTATTTGGACAGTTTCTGCTTGAATATATTTGCAGGATGTCAGAATAGCCTCCCAGAGCTTCTGTTTTGATGTGAACTGCCTCCCAGCCTCATAGATATTTTGCTTGAGGATGCTCCATAGGTTCTCAATAGGGTTGAGGTCAGGGGAACATGTGGTCCACACCATGAGTTTCTCTCCTTTTATGCCCATAGCAGCCAATGACACAGAGGTATTCTTTGCAGCATGAGATGGTGCATTGTCATGCATGAAGATAATTTTGCTACGGAAGGCAGGGTTCTTCTTTTTGTACCACGGAAAAATGTGGTCAGTCATAAATTCTACCTACTTTGCAGAGGTCATTTTCACACCGTCAGGGACCCTAAAGGGGCCTACAAGTTCTTTCCCCATGATTCCAGCCCAAAACATGACTCTGCCATCTCCTTGCTGTCGTCGCAGCCTTGTTGGGACAAGGTGGCCATTCACCAACCATCCACTACTCCATCCATCTGGACCATCCAGGGTTGCACGGCACTCATCAGTAAACAACACAGTTTGAAAATTAGTCTTCATGTATTTCTGAGCCCACTGCAACCGTTTCTGCCTCTGAGCATTGTTTAGGGGTGGCTGAATAATAGCTTTATGCATACTTGCAAACCTCTGGAGGATCCTACACCTTGAGGTTTGCGGGACTCCAAAGGCACCAGCGGCTTCAAATACCTGTTTGCTGCTTTGCAATGGCATTTTAGCAGCTGCTCTCCTAATCCTATTAATTTGACTGGCAGAAACCTTCCTCATTATGCCTTTATCTGAACAAACCCGTCTCTGCTCTGAATCAGCCACAAATCTTTTCACAGTACGATTATCACGCTTAAGTTTTCTTGAAATATCCAATGTTTTCATACCTTGTCGAAGGTATTGCACTATTTCATGCTTTTCGGCAGCAGAAAGATCGTTTTTCTTTCCCATATTGCTTAAAACCTGTGTCCTGCTTAATAATGTGGAACGTCCTTCTTAGGCTGGGTTCACACACCTTATTTACGGACGTAATTCGGGCATTTTAACCTCAAATTACGTCCGAAAATACGGCTCCAATGCGCCGGCAAACATCTGCCCATTCATTTGAATGGGTTTTACGATCTACTGTGCCGACGGTCATTTTTTTTACGCGCCGCTGTCAAAAGACGGAGTGTAAAAAAGACGCCCGCGTCAAAGAAGTGCCTGTCACTTCTTGGGACGTAATTGGAGCCGTTTTCCATTGGCACCATAGAAAAACAGCTCCAATTACGTCCGTAATGGACGCAGCAAAAAACGGCGGCAACATGTCATTACGTCTGAAATTCAGGAGCTGTTTTCTCCTGAGAACAGCTCCATAATTTCAGCCGTAACGGAGGCTGCCTTGTGAACATACCCTTAAGTAGTTTTCCTTTGATTGGTGCGCACCTGGCAAACTAATTATCACAGGTGTCTGAGATTGATTACAATGATCCAAAGAGCCCTAAGGCTGGGTTCACACGACCTATTTTCAGACGTAAACGAGTGCAGGGCACTTCTTTGCCACGTAATTTGAGCTGCTCAAGATATTTTAATAATTTGAGCACAGCTCAAGATTTACGAGCATCTCAGAGCGTCTCAGACGCCTCGTAAATTACAAGGAGGAGCATTTACGTGTGAAACGAGGCAGCTGTAAACAGTCTGTCTTTTCACACGTAAATGCCTCTCATCGTGTGAACATACCCTGTTACACAATACCATCCATGAGTTTCAGGGTATGTTCACACGCTGAGCCAAAAACGTCTGAAAATACGGAGCTGTTTTCAAGGGAAAACAGCACCTGATTTTCAGACGTTTTTTGAGCAACTCACGTTTTTCGCGCCGTTTTTCGCGCCGTTTTCGCAGCATTTTTTCGGCCGTTTTTGGAGCTGTTTTCAATAGAGTCTATGAGAAAACGGCTCCAAAAACGTCCCAGGAAGTGTCCTGCACTTCTTTTGACGAGGCTGTAATTTTACGCGTCGTCTTTTGACAGCTGTCAAACGACGACGCGTAAATTACAGGTCGTCGGCACAGTACGTCGGCAAACCCATTCAAATGAATGGGCAGATGTTTGCCGACGTATTGAAGCCGTATTTTCAGGCGTAAATCGAGGCATAATACGCCTCGTTTACGCCTGAAAATAGGTCGTGTGAACCCAGCCTAATTAAAAATTAACAATTAAATGTTTATGACACTTTAATCCAATGTGCATAATATTTTGTAACATGGTGTATACATATGGTATAACCGTAATCGTATCGATCTGCAACTAAAGTAAAATTGTCATTTATAGCGCACAGTGAACGCCGCAAAAAAATAAACTAGAAAACATTGTCAGAATTGCTTGTTTTTGGTCACCCGGCTTGCAAAAAAATGGAATAAAAAGTGATCAAAAAATGGCATATACCCCAAAATGGTACCAATGAAAACTACAGATTGTCCCGCAACAAATAAGCCCTCACACAGCTCCGGTGGAGAAAAAATAAAGTAGTTCTGGCTCCCAGACTATGGCGATGCAAAATGTGCAGTGTGTTCAAAAAGCGGATAAGATCGGGCGCCCATTTATCAGTGCGACACCGGCCACATATCTATAAATTATTATTTATTTACTGCATTATTATACCCTCTTATTATGCCCTGATGTACTCCTCACAGATTACATATGCCCCACATTATAAACTGAAATATTAACGAGCAAAATCTGCACTCCAAAAGCAAAATGGGGGTCCCTCTCTTCTGACCCCTGCATATATGGCATCGCCATTCCCGGGAGAACCCGCTTAACATTTCATGAGGTATTTGTCTTCAGTAGCACAAACTGGGCACAACATATTATGCACTAAAATGGCATATCAGTGGAAAATTGCAATATTCACTATGAAACATCCGCTGTGCATTAACCCCTTTGCGCATTATGACTTAATTGCACGTCATGGTGCGGGGGTAGATGTATGGAACGGGCTCACGTGCTGAGCCCGCTCTATTATGCTGCGGGTGTCAGCTGTGTATTACAGCTGACACCCGGGACTAACAGACAGAAACAGCGATCGTGCTGTTACAGAAGCCTGTAAAAATAACAATATACTGCAATACATTAGTATTGCAGTATATTGTACCAGCGATCTAATGATCGCTGGTTCAAGTCCCCTAAGGGGACGAATAAAATGTGTAGAAGAAATAAAGTTTTTAGAAGTGAGATTTTTTTTTTTTTAAGTTAAAAAAAACCACTTTTTTCCCATGTTTCTTCTAAAGTAATGTAAAAAAATAAACACAATTGATATCGCTACGTCCGTAAAAGGCCAAACTATTACAATATACCATTATTTAACTTGCACGGTGAACACCGTAAAAAAACTTAACTTAAACCGCCAAAATCGCTAATTTTTTTTGTCACCTTAGCTCTCCAAAAATAATGATCACTTTTTATGTACCAGATAATGGTACCAATAAAAACTACAGCTCGTCCCGCAACAAATAAGACCTCCCACTGCTCAATCAACCGAAAAATAAAAAAGTTACGGCTCTCAGAATGTGGTAAAAGTAGGATAATATAAAAAAAACTATATAAGTTTGGTATCCCCGTAATTGTATTGAGCCGCAGAATAAAGTAATGTTTTCATTTTTACGGCACGACGAAAGCTGTAAAAACGAAACCCCCAAAAAATGGAATCAGATTTTCATTCCAATTTCAGCTCGCAAAGAATTTGTTTTCCGTTTCCCAGTACATTTTATGGTACTTTAAGGCTGGGTTCACACGTGGCGGAATTTCACTTAAATTCCGCTGCGGACACTCCGCAGCGTTAATCCGCAGCGGAGCCGTTTGTCCATTGACTTACACTTTAATTTAGCAGTGTTCGTTTAGACGAGGCGTAAAATTCCGCTGCGGAGCATAGGCTGCGGAGCGGAATTTGGTGTCCGCAGCATGCTCTGTCTGTTGCGGAGCAGTGGCGGACTCATGGCGGAATTTCTCCATTGACTTCAATGGAGAGTCAAAATTCCACAATGAAGTCCGCAGATCTTATGTGTGCTGCGGAGCGTATTGTTTTTACTACCATGACATTTCTTCATTCTGGCTGGACCTATGTATTTCTAGGTCTACAGCCAGACTGAGGAAGTCAATGGGGCTCCCGTAATGACGGGAGCGTTGCTAGGAGACGTCTGTAAATAGTCACTGTCCAGGGTGCTGAAAGAGTTAAGCGATCGGCAGTAACTGTTTCTGCAACCGGGACAGTGACTACCGATCTCAATATACATGTATCTGTAAAAAAACATATAAGTTCATACTTACCGAGAACTCCCTGCGTCTGTCTCCAGTCCGGCCTCCCAGGATGACGTTTCAGTCTAAGTGACGGCTGCAGCCAATCACAGGCCAAGCACAGGCTGCAGCGGTCACATGGACTGGCGCGTCATCCAGGGAGGTCGGGCTGGATGCCGAAAGAGGGACGCGTCACCAAGACAACGGCCGGTAAGTATGAAATTCTTTTACTTTCCCTAGGGAAAGTGCTGTCCCTTCTCTCTATCCTGCACTGATAGGGAGAAGGGAAGCACTTTTCCCGCAGTCCGCAGCAGCTAGTCCGCATCAATTTTCTGCACATTTTGTGCAGATCCGCAGCAGAATCTGCAACGCAGATTCTGTGCGGCATTGATGCGGACAGTTGCGGAGGAAATCCGCCACGTGTGGTCATGCCCTAAATGGTGTCAATAGAAACGACAACTCCTCCCGCAAGAAATAAGCCCTCACAACACTCTACTGACGGAATAATAAAAAAGTTATGTCTCTTGGAAGGCGGAGAGTGAAAAACGAAAATAAGAAAGCAAAAAATGGATCAGTCCTGAAAGGGTTAATTAATCTCTAATGAAAAAACGTATGAGCACATGTGAGGTATTTCCGTACTCGGGAAAAATTGCTTTACAAAAATGTTTGGTTTTTTTCCCTTTATCTCTTGTGAAAATTAGAAAATTCAACATTTTAGTGGAAAAAAGTGTGATATTCATTTCCCGGCCTAATTCTAATAAATTCTGAAAAAAACCTGTGGGGTCTAAATGCTAACTATACCCCTAGAAAAATTCCTTGAGGGGTGTAGTTTCCAAATTGGGGTCACTTTTGGGGGGTTTACACTGTTTTGGTCCCTCCAGTGCGTTGCAAACACGATATGGCACCGAAAACCAATCCAGCAAAATCCGTGCTCCAAAATCCGAAATGCGCTCCTTCCCTTCTGAGCGCTGCCATGTGTCCAAACATCAGTTTATTACCACATATGGGGTATTGCCGTAATCAGGAGAAAATGCTTTACAAATGTTGTGGTTCTTTTTTTCCTTTATTCCTTGTAAAAATTAAAAACATTTATGTTTTTTCAGAAAAAAAGTAGATTTTCATTTTCACGGTCTAATTTCACTAAATTCTGCATAAAACCTGGGCGGTAAAAATGCTAGCTAAACCCCTAGATAAATTCCTTGAGAGGTGTAGTTTCCAAAATGGGGTCTATTTTTGGGTGTTTCCACTGTTTTGGTTCCTCCTGGGCATTGAAAACGCGACATGGCACTGAAAACCATTCCAGCAAAATCTGTGCTCCAAAATCCAAACGGCGCTCCTTCCCTTCTAAGCCCTGCTGTGGGTTCAATCAGCAGTTTATTACCACATGTGGTGTATTGCCGTAATCGGGAGACATTGCTTTACAAATGTTGGGGTGCATTTTATTCATTATTCATTGTAAATATTATACATTTTCAGATTTTAATTTTTACAGACTAATTCCAATATATTTAGCAAAAATCCTGTGTGGTCAAAGTGATAACTATACCCAAAGATAAATTCCTTGAGAGGTGTAGTTTCCAAAATGGGGTAACTTTTGGTGTGTTTCCACTGTTTTGGCACCACAAGACCTCTTCAAACCTGACAAGGTGCCTAATATATATACTAAAACAAAAGGAGGCCCAAAATCCACTAGGTGCTTCTTTGCTTCTTAGGCCGGTGTTTCAGTCCATTAGCGCACTAGGATCACATGTGGGATATTTCTAAAAATGGCAGAGTCTGGGCAATAACATATTGAGTTACAGTTATCTGGTGAAATCTTCTGTATTACAAAAAAAAATTTGTATATTTCACCTCTACTTTGCTTTAATTCCTGTGAAACGCCTAAAGGGTTAAAACACTTTGTGAATGCTGATTCAAATACCTTGAGGGGTGCAGTTTTCAAAATGATTTATGGGGATTTTGTAATATATAAGACCCTCAAAGCCACTTTAGGACTGAACTGGTCCCTGAAAAAATGGCCTTTTGAAATTTTCTTTAAAATATGAGAAATTGCTGCTAAAGTTCTAAGCCTTGTAACGTCCTAGAAAAATAAAAGTACGTTCAAAAGATGATGCAAACCTAAAGTAGAAATATGGGAAATGTTAATTAGTAACTATTTTGTGTGGTATTACTATCTGTTTTACAAGCAGATACGTTTAAATTTAGAAAAATGCTAATTTTTTCACATTTTCTCTAAATTGTGGTGTTTTTCAGAAATAAATACCAAATTTATCGACCAAATTTTTTCACTAACATAAAGTACAACATGTCACGAGAAAACAATCTCAGAATCGCTTGGATAGGTAAAAGAATTCCGGAGTTATTACTACATAAAGTAACATATGTCAGATTTAAAAAAATCGGCTATGTCCTGAAGGCCAAAAACAGGCTGGGTCCTGAAGGGGTTAAAGGAGTTGTCCGGTTTCTGCAAATTAATGTTATTTATTGTATAATTAAAAAGTTATACATTTTTCCAATATTTTTTTCTGTATAATAGCCTTACATTTTTCAAGATCTCTGCTTGTTGCTATTCAGTAGCAGCATTTATTTTTCACTTCCTGTGGATAAAATTCTGTCTATTGTCATGTAAGGATCACACAGGTGCACGGATCATTACAGTAACAGTATGTGTATCACAGCTGCGTCTTATCGATTCCAGCACCTGTGTTTCCATCACAAGACCATAGACAGAATTTTGGCCTTCCAAAAGCCCTAACTTTGTTTATTTTTCTTCGGTATAGCAGTATAAGGGCTTGTTTTTTGCGAAATGAGCTTTAGTTTTTCACTGCCCCATTTTTTCGTATGATTTAACAAGATGTTAACTTTATTCTGCCTGCCAATACGATTACTGCGATACCAAATTTATATATTTGTTTATGTTTTATTACTTTTACAAGGAACAAAAAAACGATTTTTCCATCGATTGAGCAGCTTGAAGGCTTGTTCTTTATGGGGCAAGCTGTAGTTTTTATTGGTACTATTTTGGGGTACATACAAATTGTTAATCACTTTTTATTTCTTTTTTTTGGGAAACAAGGTGACTAAAAAACAGCAATTCTGTAATTTTTTTATTTATGGTGTTCACCGAGTGGGATAAATAATGTAATATTGTAATAGTTCAGTCTTTTATGGACACGGCAAAATATGTTATATATATATTTTATTATTTGTTTACATTACTTTTGGGGAAAAATAGTATTTAAAAAAAAATACTTTTACTTTTTATGTATATAAAGGAAAACTTTATTTAACAGTTTTGTTTGTTGTTTTTTTTAACGACCCCTCAAAAATTTGAATTATGGTAGCAATTATTGGATTACTTGCGCAATATACTGCTATACTTATGTATTCCAATATATTGGGGAATATTTACTGACACTAAGTTCCAATATGTAGAGGTTCAGATAGCACCAGCTCGTGGTGGTGCACGAATAGGGGCCTAACCCTATTCTGAATAAGTAAAAAGTATCCGGCCCACAAACTGGAGTTGAGATTTTTTTATTTTGTCTTATTGCCAGTGGCGGAGTGCAACTTCTCGGTCTTATTGACCTTCTTCAGGCACTGAGCTGTGCTGGGGACTGTTGTGTGAGTGCTAGGCCTAGTAAAAGCAGTTGGCCGCTGATTATGGCGCCATAATCAGCGGCCAGCAAGATTTTATTAGGCCTAGCGCCTAATCATCAATAAGACTGAAACGTTGCACTCCGCCACTGGCAAAAAGATAAATAAAAAATCTCAACTCCAGTTTGTGTGACAAATTTTTGGTGCACAGTGTCAGATCTAAAGCCACGCCCCCTTGTCGAGCATTTTTAAAAAGTGAATTTTTTAACCGGTTAAGGACTAGGCTGTTTTACAGCTAAATGACAAGAGCAATTTTCACGATTTTGCTATGCGCTTATTTAGATGACTATAACTCTGCAGGTGAATAATAAAGTTCATCTTTGAATTTTACAATCTTTTTAAAGGACAGATAGGGCTTTGTTTTAGTGGCATTTGTCAGTATACATCATTTTTATTTTTTTCTCTAAAGTGGGCAAAATTGGAAAAAAATGCAAGAATGTAGCAATTGCGTCAGTTTATGCTAGCATTTTTCACACACAGTATAGTACACGGACAAAATTAATCTCCTTTCACATTCTTCCACTTCTCCCGTGCATGGAGATACCAAATATGTGTGCTTTATTCACTGTGCGGGCATGTGCCAGAGCTTGGCATAAAAGGAGGCTTTTTGGCCTGTTCGGTCCAGGAATTCTGCACTTGATTTTATAGCAGCATACTGTTTTCTGGGGGGGGCGTAATGCTGCTGAAACATTATAAACACCCCATAAATTAATTAATTCACACAAGTAGACCCCACAAGGTTTTCTTCAAGGGGTTTATCATATTTGTAGAAAGTTTCTTGAATAAGATGGAACAAAATAAAATTTGCAATTATTTAGCAAATGCATCAGTTTTTTCTAGCATTTTTCACTCACAGTATAGACCACGGACAAAATTATTCTCTTTTCATATTCTGCCACTTCTCCTGTGCATGGGGATACCAAATATGTGTGCCTTATTTATTACATTGAGATCTAGGACGGCTTAAGATAGAAGAAGCTTATTTCACAAATCGCCTTTTTTCAAAGCTGGTTTTACAAAACTCAACAGAGTTTCTATAACACTTCCAAAATATCTGCTCTCGAAGCAGAGATTCCAAAATATTCATCTAGGGGTATAATGGGAATACATTTTTTGGGTTTCCTAAAATAAGAAATTGCAGATTTATGCAAATGGAGCTCTCCAGCAGATGAACTTTAGAAAATATGCAAACATGACATCCACCCGCCCCCCCCCCCCCACCCATTCCCTCCCTCAACCTTGGAGTAAAATCAGGGGAAAAATAAAAATGTAATGTAGGACAAATATATTTTCAACTAATTAACTAAAATCTAATATTTCAAAACAGTACGGTATTTTTTAAAACATTGGTCAATGCACAGGCCTGGTTGCGAGGGACATCAGGGACAGAAATATCTGGAATCTTTGCGGTGCCCGCCTTTTCTGCAGATGCTGCACTTTTTCTGGGGTTTGCTTCTAGTTGGTTTTGGGGGAATCTGAGTGATAAAATGTCTTTCAGTCAGTCGCGTGACATCCTCAGACTGGGGGCATTCTCTGGTGTCCTGAAGGTCAAAAATTAGGCCTTCAATAACTTTCTCCTGGAAATCCAGGTATGTGTCTCTGTCTCTGTTTTTTTTTTATAGAGCACAAATTAATTGTGGATTGCCACCTGTAAAAGATAAATGGCCACTTTTTTGTACCAGGTTTTTGTTTTGCTTTTTACTAAATAGGGCTGTAAAACATGGTCGCTTAAATCCAGCCCCCCCCATGTGCTTGTTATATTGTTATCACTGGTTTGTGCTTGTTCGATGTTGCCCCTCATTCCCCCACTGCCACTGTTCCTGCAGTATGAATTGTGCTTAGTAGATACACATTTTTGTGATCCCTGTACTTGACTGCTAGCAATTCTTCAGATCCATAAGCACAGGAGTCCCCCTTTACCATGCGCTTTTCCCACTAATTGCTGCGGAAAAACAATTCGGTTTTTGCGCATGGTACCACATGCCCCAGTCCTTGCAGAATGCAAATGCCTAAAAAGGGGCACACTGAAATAAAAATTATCGCAGTACAGGTGGTACCCCTTGTGAAGCAGAGGCTGCATTATCTCCCACACCATCTTACTGCTGGTGGAAAGATCAGGGGGGCATCCAGGAACATTTATTGTGTGGTCCAGCCCTTCATAAATTCTGAAGGCGGTGGTATATCCTGACCTGCTTTCACACAATTTATAAAGCTTAACGCCATATCTTGCCCTTTTGGAAGGTAGATATTGGCGAAAGCTAAGTCTTCCATGAAAGTTGAAGAGGGATTCGTCCATGCTTACATTCTGCTCAGAGGTGTAAAGTTACAGAAATAAATTATTGAGGGAATTTATCAGTGGTCTTATTTTGAACAACTGATCACGGTTTGCATTGGTACTTGGGGGGGCCTTTGCGTTGTCATTGAAGTGGAGGAACCTCATTATTGTCTCATAACGAGACCTGGGCATTACTGCAGAATACACTGGGATGGCTTGGGCGGGTCTTGTTGATCAGTAAGACCTAATGGAGGGCTTTTTGACAATACCCATATTTAGGTTGAGCCCCCAAAATTTTTTTCATTCCTGCAAATTGGTGGGTGTCCAATCTCTGGCATGGGTGGATATAAATTAGTTTTGTGGACAATGATATTTAGGAGGTCGTCAATAAAGAATAAATAATCCATTTGATTAAAATTTGTACTGTCCACAGTTATGCCATGGGTGGCAGTAAATCTGTGGATTCTAGGCCCAAAAGACGAAGGAGGTGCCCATACAAGAGCCAGTGCTCTCATGTTCCGCTGTTTCTACTGCGTCAGGGACAACGTCCCCTGAAGATGAACCTGAAGTGACGCTATCATCGTCACTGCCTAAAACAGGTCCCAACTCTGACGCCATCTCTGATGCGGGCTCAGACTCTGACCTGAGCATGGCGTATATGCCTCAGCGCTAAACAACTTCCTCGCCATAATGTCACTAACACTAACTAAACAAACAATTTTTTTTTTTTCTTTTTAAAGAAGCACAAACTAACTAACTGGTATATATATATATATATATATATATATATATATATATATATATATATACACTACCAGTAACAAAAAAATAGACCGCTACTGCTATATATATTAAATATATATATATATGTGGATATATATATAATTATATATTCCCTATCTGTCTATTCTAATGTAATAAAAGATAGAAAGGTAGATAGATAGAAAAAAAGATTGATAAATAGATTGTATAGATAGATACAAATCTATCTATACAGAGAATGTATTGATGCGTAACACTGTATTTTTTTTTCCACAGGATTCTTCTGGCAGCAATTCTCTCGAGTCTCTTCTTCTCCTCACATTGAAACAGTGTGTGAGGAGAAGAAAAGAGGCAGGAGATTTGCTGCCAGAAATGTCAAAATAAAACAAATGTGATCGCTGTGATCACATGTTCAGGGACCATCAGATTGGTCCCTGATACTCTACCCAGTGCCCAGAGCTGTTAGTAACAGCCAGGGCACAGGGCTGTCTGCATGCGATTGCGCATGCACACTCTCTCAAGAGCCGCCGTAATTAGTCTATACGGCGAACTTCAGAGACCCTGACCGCTGGCCGTAAAAGCACAGCCAGCGGTCGGGAGCCTGTTAAAAAGTGCCTAAAACAGTTAATAAATATGGTGCATGGCATGTGCGCTAGAATTCTGGCACAGTTATAATAGGAAATCTGCCCAATTGTGTTTTTTAACGGCTCCTTTCTAAGAGCTTAATAGGAGCCCAGAAATTGCAGACCTTGGGCCTTTATTAAGCCCCTCCCAGGCTGCCATTACAACCATTGGCACCATGCGATCACGATGCTGGGGGGCCAGTGGGTTGTTGGAGGGGGTCTTCTTTATGTTTGCATAGTTTTTTTTTAACATCCTTTTATTTTTCTAGGACGTTACAAGGCTTATAACTTTAGCAGCAATTTCTCAAGTTTTCAAGAACATTTCAAAATACTTTTTTTAGGGACCAGTTCCGGTCTGAAGTAGCTTTGAGGGCCCTATATATTAGAAACCCTCTGTAAATCACCCTATTTTAAAAACTGCACCCCTCCAAGTATTCAAAATAGCATTTAGAAAGTTAATAAAACATAGAAATGTAACATTTTTACAAAGCATAAAAGCATAAAGGAGAAAAAGCACCCGAACATTTAAAAAGCAATTTCTACCGATTACGGCAATACCACATATGTGGTAATAAACTGCTGTTTGGACGCACAGCAGGGCTCAGAATGTAAGGAGCACCATTTGTCTTTTGGAGCACAAATTTTGCTGCAGTGGTTTTCGGGTACCATATCACATTTGCAAAGCCCCTGCGGGACCAAATCAGTGGAGACCCCCTAAAAGTGACCCCATATGGCAAACTACATCCCTTAAAGTATTCATCGAGGGGTGTAGTGAGCATTTTGACCCCATATTTTTTTGCTGAATTTAGTGGAATTAGGCTATGAAATTAAAAAGGTCATTTTTTTCCGATAAAACGTGGACATTTTTAATTTTTACAAGGAATAAAAGAGAAAAAGCACCCAAACATTTAAAAAGCAATTTCTCCTGATTACGGCAATAACCCATAAGTGGTCATAAACGGCTGTTTGGACACACGGCAGGGCTCAGGTGGAAAGAGCGCCATTTTGCCTTTGGAGCTCAAATTTAGCTGAATGGTTTTCGGGTGCCATGTCACATTTGCAAAGCACCTAGGAACACCCCAAAAGTGACCTCATTTTGGAAAATACACCCCTTAAGGAATCTATCTAGCGGTATAGTGAGCATTAGCACCCCACAGGTCTTTTGCAGAATTTATTGGAATTAGGCCGTAAAAATGAATATCAACATTTTTTCCACTAAAAAAGAAGAAAAAGCAGCCCAAAATTTGTAAAGCAATTTCTCCCGAGTACTGTAATACGTGGTCATAAACTGCTGTTTGGACATATGGCAGGGCTCAGAAAGGCAGGAGCGCTATTTGGCATGCAGATTTTGCTGGATTGGTTCTTGGGCGCCAGGTCGTATTTGCAAAACCCTAAGGTAACAGAATACAGTGGAAGCACCCAAGAAGTGACCTCATTTTGGAAACTATACCCCTCAAGGCATTTATCATTTGCCTGGACATATGACAGGGCTCAGAAGTAAAGAGCAACATGCGCATTTGAGGTCTTTTTTGGTGATTTTCATAGCATTGACCCACAATTGCAGGGCTCTGAGGTCAAATATTAAAACAAACCCTGTAAACGTGACCCTTATTTTGGAAACTACACCCCTTAAGGCATTTTAAGAGGCGTAGAGAGCATTTTGCCCCAACAGGTGTTTTTTCAATAGAACTTAATGCGCAGCGGATGCTGCAAAGTGAAAATTGCCATTTTCCGCTTATATGCCAATTTAGTGCACAATATGTTGTGCCCAGTTTGTGCCACCGAGGACAACTATCTCATAAAGTGCTAAGTGGGTTCTTCCGGGTATGGCGATGCTATATATGTGGATGTAAACTGCTGTTTGGGCACACTGTAGGGTTCAGAAGGGAGGGAGCGCAATTTGGCTTTTGGAGTGCAGATTTTGCTTGGTAGAAGTTCTGTTTGGGGTTTTACGGGTATTTCAGTTCATAATGTGGCCGCAAATGTAAGATGTGTGGAGTACATCATTGCATAATAAGAGGTTACAATAATGGGGTAAATAAATAATATTTCAAAGATATGTGGCCGGTGTCGCAATGATAAATGGTGCCCGATCTTATCTGCTTTTGGAACATTCTGCACATTTTGCGTTGCCATAGTTTGATACTTTTCATAACTTCTTTATTTTCCCGCTGCCGGAGTAGTGTTAGGGCTTATTTGTTGAGGGACAATCTGTCGTTTTCATCGGTACCATTTTAGGGTACATGTAATTTTTTTTTAGCACTCTTTCTTCCAATTTTTTGTCAAGCAAGGTGACAAAGAAACAGCAATTCTTCCAGTTTTCTATTCTTTTTCCTTTTACAGTGTTCACCATGGGCTATAAATGACAACTTTACTTTATTCTGCGGGTCAACACGATTATGGCGATACTAAATGTATATATTTTTTTATGTTTTGAGTTTCTGAGCCCGCACCATCTTCTTTTTGCGATTGGAGGCCTTTTAGTCCTCGCCTCTGGGCAGGGCTTATTAGGCCACCGGACTTAGCAGACAAGAGGCCGTTGTTAGGCCGCTGGTTGCCAAAGCAGCAATCAGAACCGCACGATTGTATCGCGGGGTTCCGATGTGCTGGTAACCCCATATATGCAGCGCTCTCTTTTGAGTGCTGCATCTAAGGGGTTAATCGGCCGGATAGGAGGCTAGCTCTGGACCTGGCCTTGCAGCAGTAATAGCATTAAGCTCTCACTGCTTTAGAACTAGCCTGTTAACACGATGCCATAATAGTATGGTATTTCGCCCGTGGTAATAGTACGTCATAGGGCGTTAAGGGGTTAAGGATTCTATAATGACTTGGTCTGTTCCACAGGACTCACGCATAGCAAATGTTGTGCCAATATTCAAAAAGGGGTCAAGAGGTGGGCCCAGAAATTATAGGCTTGTAAATTTAGCCTCTATTGTGGGTAAAGTGTTTGAAGATTTTCTATTTCTCACTGAGAGTAAAAGTATAACTTCATATAAGCATGAGTTTATGGGGGATCGGACTTGTCAAATTAATCGGATCATCTTCTTTGAAAAGGTACTAGAAGCAAAATAGACTGGACCGGGGTGAGTAATTCAATGTCATATAACTGGATGTTTACACAGCATTTGATACTGTGCCATAAACTGTGCATCTGCTCCTAGGTCTGTTAGAGTGACTCGATCTGCTACCACTCAGGCTGGTAGGCGGAGGAGTGGGAGAACCTATCACAGTCTGGCCAGAAGGTTCTAGCTCCCCCCCCCTCGGTCTATGTATACCTTCATTTTCTTCTTGTCTTTGCCTGTGATTCTCTCTTGTTTCCTGGCTCTGCTGTTCCAGCTATTACTATTGACCTCAGCTTCATTTTGACCCTGGCTTTACTGGCTACGCTCCTGCTCTGCGTTTGGTACCTCGTACACTCCTGGTTTGACTCGGCTCGTTCACTACTCTTGTTGCTCACGGTGTTGCCGTGGGCAACTGCCCTATTTCCCTTAGCTTCTGTGTACCCTTGTCTGTTTGTCTCTCATGCACGTATTGAGCGTAGGGACCGTCGCCCAGTTGCACGCCGTCGCCTAGGACGGGTCGTGCAAGTAGGCAGGGACTTAGTGGCGGGTAGATTAGGGCTCACCTGTCTGTCTACTTACCCCGTCATTACAGACGGGCAACTAAATTAATAGCTGGAATAGGTGGACTACAGTACCCCAGAAAGATTATAAAAATTTGGGTGCCGTCTTTACTTTGACTTTTAACACATTAAATACACAGTAGCAAGATCCTTTATCTTGACTTTTTCAATGACTTTTCAATTGCTTTTCTTGTGTGATATCATGCTGCAGCAAGTTATCAGAGTCAAGCTAAAGATGGCTATATCCGTAGCTTTGAAAAAAGACGGCGGATAGGTGACCTAACCACTATGGAACTCTGCCCGAGGTAGTTATTAAGGTAAATAAAAAAAAAAGCCTGGATGCCTATCTTGAGTATAATAATATTGCAAGTTATAGTTACTAGATTACTGGAGATGGGTTGTTGATGCAGGGATTTATTATGATTGCCCTATTGGAGTTGGGCAGGAATATTTCCTTAAAATTAGCAAAATTAGATTTTGCCTCTTGGGGGTTTTACGTTCCTATGTATCAACTTTGCAGAACAATAGGCTGAACTGGATGTCTTTTTTCGGCCTTAGAAACCATGATACTGTGATACTAATACCTTGTTAAGAATTTTTATGTTTGAAACCTGAGCTATGCTAAACATTTCTGAAAAGTTATAATGCCCAATCACATTGTTTTATGCTGATTTGCAAGGTACAGAATATCAATCAAATGATATTTTGATAGTTTAGATCATTTCCATTGTAAAGTATTTTCTTGCATACCTTAACAGAATAGAATTTTTTTATTAGTTCATCAATTACATACTGTAAGTACACAGAATGTGCAAAAGAATTTGATATAAATAAGCTAAGGAATTTGTATGCTGACCTCAATTTATGTTAAAAACTCCTTCCAAAGTTGATTTCAAGAGTATCTAAAAAATATGAGTCACACCAGGATAAGTGCGCAGAAGTAAAATGTTAACTAATAGTGACAAGTTATCCACGACTCGAAACGCTCCACAATTCTCTGTAGGCCATTTAAAAGAAAATGTAACTCTCTTATCATTTTAGACCTTAATTGTACTGACTAGACATCAGGTGAACAAGTTGGTCCCTACAGACGGGAACATCTGCTTTCTTCTGGAGCCCTGTGTTGTCTCATTACTAGCTATATTATTACTTATCACTTGCATGACTAAGCACCAGGCAAGTAATATTTTGTTACATTTGCAAACAGGAGCTAAAACTGATTTTACAAATTGTTGCACTAAAAACAGAAAAAATTGTTCCTTATATTATATTATCGGGTGATGTGTTCTATTATTGATGGCAATTCTATCCTATACAGTCGAATTGTCAAGGCTTTCTAGCTTTCAAACCTTGTTACCTCTCTGTCTTTAATACCCATTTCTTCATATCTGTGTTGTCAGCATGATTTAGGCAATACAAATATTTATCAACTGGCCCTTTCCATAATCTGTGGAGTTTTCTGTTTAGAGGACAATAACATGTTGCCCAAACATCATTAGAAGTTTTTAGTAAGGGTCAACAAGGCATAGAGCATTGCCATAATATATTGTTGACATATTGTCAGCAGGGCAGAACACAAGGAAATAGTATGCACCACTGAAACATTTGCCACATGCTGATAAACATCACCTTGCAGAGCTGCGTTTTAGAACAACATAAGCTATTGAGAGTAATATAAGTAAAAACATTTTGATTGATCTATTTCATGTAAATGCATTTTAAGCCACAGGCATTCCCACACTTACAATTTTAAAGGCGTTGGTTAAAATAGTTGTCTAACATGAAAAAAAAAGTCTGATATTTTTCCCAGAAACCGTGCCACTCGTGTCCATGAAATGTATCTAATATATTACAACTTAGCCCTATGCACTTTAAAAAGGCTCAACTGCAATACCAGACATAGCCAAAGACAACGGTGACGCTATTTCAGGCAAAAAAAGGATATCACTTTATTCTCATCTTGAACAACCCATTTAATTATACAGAAAAATAACATAATTACAAAAACAACCAAAAAAACTAATAAGTAGCTTACATTTACACACGTTAAATTGGTTGTCTCATGAAGACAGCCCCTATTCTTATGTGCTTTTAGCGCATATGGACATGGTGTAGGGTAATAGCCTGCACAAGTCCCCCTTCTTTGAGCCAGAATGAAGAGCCCTTCCGAATGGTAATTAATTGGTCACCATATAATGCTAATTGTCCAGCCGCTAGAGAGGAAATGTCTGGCCATAAGAATTATCATGTTAGAGAAGGCTCTAATAATTAGGGTATAGGAAGGCAAGAAAAAATGCAGTCTATTGACGGGCATCGGCGCCAGGCTCAAAAGGATAAGGAACGGACGGAGTCAGGTAAGTATAATCAAGGAGATCTTTAATTCAGAGGACGACACGTTTCTGGACCGGACTGGTCTTTTCGTCAGGTGAGTATACACTCTGTATACTGACCTGACGAAGGGACCAGTCCGGTGCAGAAACGGGTCGTCCTCTGAATTAAAGATCTCCTTGATCATACTTACCTGACTCCGTTCCTTATCCTCTTGAGCCTCGCGCCGATGCCCATCAATAGACTGCATTTTTTCTTGCCTTCCTATACATATCTTGTACCAGGTACTAAGGAATTGGCACCGAGGGACCGCAGTGGGTGGCTGCCGGCAACCTACATTTTTCCACCTCATATATAGTCTCGGAGGAGCGCCGCCATTCCCTCATCTTTTTTGCTATACAAATCATCTAACAATTAGGGTAACACTTTTTGTAATGTTAAGATTATTTTGTGCTGTTTACAATACGGGCAATAATCATCAGAGGGTGAGATTATATTGAACCTCTTTTATAAATATAACAGAGGATCTCACTACTGAAAATAAGTCCTCCTCCCTGCACCATCACTACTGTACATGATGGAAGGCATGCCCACAAAATTCTCAAATATAAGACAATAAGTCCTTTTTTAGCTAGTTTTCTTTTTCAGGTGTCTGTTGTAAGGAAAATGTATACAAACAGAAAATAAAAACAGATTATAAAAATGAGTTTATTTCAGTATATACATTTTATTAGTATAAAAAAAGGGAGATGCATCCCCTAATATGTGTGCACTAAGGATATACCCGTGAAAGAATAAAAATGTTCAGTACATCAAATCCCAATTTTGGAACGATTACGGCCAGTACAAACACAACTCTACAAGAATATTCTTGACCTATTTCTTGCCTTCTATATAATGCAACTTTGAGCATGCCCTTGGCAGAGTCTTATCACACAACGCAGAGTCTTAACACACCTGAAAGGTCTGCCATTTATGTCATATTTTTGGACATAAGAGCCTTTCAGACTCATCACTGTTTTAATATAGATGCCAGTATACCCTTATCTTATACATTACTATGTGTTTAATGTATATTGTACATTCTACCAAACAGTCTGATTCTGTTTTCTTAGACAGTTACATAAGATTTCATCACAGTACACATCTTTTTTAAAAATTTAAGGATGCCCATGGGTATTGAGCCATTCCGCATTAGGTCTGAAAGCTTAACAGCTTTCCTGCCATGTCTCTCAAGAGAACTTGTTATGTGTAATATATCTGTGGTAAGGCTTAAGCGATAGTTTGTTCCACATCTCAAGTAAAGTAAAAAATAATTATGTTTTCAGTTCATCTCTATGCTGTCTTCTATTTCATGACAGCAAATTGTGTTAGGTCCTGCAAAATAGTGCTGCCTGCTATGCTTTATCTCGGGAAGCACTTCCATATAATAACAGAATAGTGTAAGGTGTTATTTTGCATTTCTGCAAATTAACAGGGTATAGCGCACAGCGTTACATGTGCATAACAACAGTATCAAATGATTCAACCAACTACCGGGCTTGTTTATGGACCTATAAATAATGTTTTATACTGGTGATATAGTTGAGTTCAGCTGTTATTTGGATACAATGTATCGCCTTCATTACCAAACACCTCTTAAGAGCCTGATTGAACAAATTAGAATTTATAAGTGAAGTATCAAGAGTGTCATCTAAAGACAGAATCTATTGAACCTTTACACATAACACAATATTCCCTATATGCATGGGTTGTTAAGTCTGTGTAAGGAGATCAGATCACTGCTCTTTTGGGGATTTTGATCTACAGCAGTTTTAGGGTTTTATTTGATTGATGAATAAATGACTAATGCATGGACAATTTCACTCGGAATACTAGATCAAATACAAGACAGCTTGTAACTTAAGTAATGTATGGGGAAAGGTGGGAAGGCCAGATTAACTTAATTAAAATTCAAAGCTAAGTCATACTTCAATATTCGTAGCTTAACAATCAAATTATATTTGCAACCAGGTGCTGTACAGTCTGAAGGTGTAATGAGCATTAAGTATTCATGTAGAGTCTGATTATCTAATGGACTGGGTCAGTGAGATTGAACCTTAACCACGACGGAACACAGGGAACTAAGCAGATTCCAGACATAAATATCCGAAATGACTGCTGATAATTTCCAGCATAGCGAGCCACATTTATCTAACTATTGACACAACTACATCATATCAAGTATTCTTTTTACCTGCAACATCTTTAGTCGAAAAAAGTATACCCATGACTGCAATAAATCAGCAGTGTGAGAGTAGATAGGGAAGAAATTGTCACATCCCGGCCTAGACGTGCGATTCGCCTTCAGTGGCTTTGTTTAGAGATGGAGATTAGGTGCAAAATTAAGGCTTAAATAGCACATTGTATCAAACAACATTAATACATTATATGAATTTTTTTTGAACATATTGTTACTTATATGAATCATCAATAAAGTTCTTGTATTTTTTTAATAATATTTTTCATTATTGATTATATAGGATATGCCTC
This sequence comes from Rhinoderma darwinii, assembly GCF_050947455.1. Taxonomy (NCBI): domain Eukaryota; kingdom Metazoa; phylum Chordata; class Amphibia; order Anura; family Rhinodermatidae; genus Rhinoderma; species Rhinoderma darwinii. The sequence continues at coordinate 142,176,554 of NC_134690.1, forward strand.
CTTGTGTATATGATTTACGTTGCGTAATCGTAAATTCCAAAATTGACCATAGATGAACCTTTAAGTTATCATACAATAAAAATTATTGTAGGAAATGATGGAGTGTATCATTGCTTTTTTTGGTATTTGTAGATGTAAATATGATTATGCTTTTGGGATATGCTGGAACTTGTAGCTCTTCAGCCAGGAAGCTTTAGGATAACTAAGATACAGAAACAGCCAAGCATGCTCGCTTTATTCCATTCTATAATCTAGAACATATTAGGATTCAATACAGAAGTACAGAAAAATACATACACCTAATTGAACTTATTGTGAAAGCACAAGGTTAGTAAACTTTACCTCTTTAGCTGTTTAATGCAAAACACTCCTCTCATTCCTTGTTAGCTTTTATAAGCTATTTCCTGTCTCATTGTCCATGTCCACTTCTTCTTATTACTTGACATGTTAAATGTTTTTTGTTTCCCCTACATAAAAAGTTGGAACTACAGTATAGGAAAAAATATATCATTTTTAAATGGTATAAAAAAACAAATATTGCACCCACCACTCCTCCCCCTCTCTGTTTCTCTCTCTCTCTTTTTATGGAAACCTTTATTGTATCCATGCTTAGAGTGTCACTCCAGACAAAAGCTAAAAATTAAGCTCAATTATAGAATTCTATAAGTCCCCCAAAGTTTCTTCTACGATATTTGAATGGGGCCTTTACAGAGTTCCCCTCCTGTCTTTTATATGGCACAGCTGAAGCCTGAACTGGTCATAACAAGAGACCATTACTGTCATGAGCCCAGAATTTGAATTCAGGATAGAAATATAAGAGATGTGACTTAGAAATCTGCACGCAACGTGCTGCAGAAAATTCTACTCTATTTGGCCACGCCTCACTACCTTACCTTAAATATCCGTCAGCCCAAGAGGGAAAATAAAAGAGGAACACAGAAACACCTAATCACACAGTCGATGACAGGCATACACTCGCTGTTTACATTACCACTATACAAAGACTAATATAACCAATAATACCGCCATATAGTGACCAGCTACCAATTCTACACAAAGTATCATCGTGCTGCAGACCACACAAGAGAATCCAGTACTGATCAGACACAGACTGAATAAACAACAAATAAATCCATTGACTCTTAGGTGACGTCTTCTCTGATTGGACTCGTTCACTTTCCTTTTCTTCTTCAACCGGTTCAGACCTCCATGATGACTTCTGCTGACAACTGACTAGATATCTTTGCTTAGCTGTGTGCAACTAGCCGTTAACATGTAAAGAGAGGTCATTACTATGCGGCTGACTCAATTACTGACCTAAAAAGATTTGTTTCTTATACATGGCAGTCTCTTGATGCTACAGTATGATATGCAGTAATGCCAAATAATAGGAAACAAGAAGCCTTTTCAATGTGAAGGTAAGGAGCACATCTAAACATAATGTTATAGATTATTTATTTTTAATGTATTTTATTTTTAATGTGTACCTTTTGGTTTCTAAAAGAAATAAATATTAAATTTTGCTTACTCCCCCTCCCCATCATCTGACAACCATTAAAAGGGGTTGTCCAGAATTTTTTTTTTCTAAAAAGTGTCCCCCATCCTAGGTTTGCCTTCCCTAATACCCCCTATTAAGCTTCTAACCAGTTTCTATTTGATCTCCATCGTCACTGCTGCTCTTTCTGTTTGTTTACATCCCTTGCTGTCTGTTTACATCCCTTGCTATCTGTTTCCTGTCTTGTAACCCACCATACCCATGATCCCCTGCTGCATCTGAGGATACTGTTGCATCCCCCCTTCCTCCAAAGCACCTCAGCTATTTGCATACTACCACGCCCCTCTATGTTCACAGGGTTCTTCCCTGCTCTAATTACTAATTCCAGGCAGCTTCCTCCCTGCACACTGTCTTAGGCCTCATGCACACGACCGTGTTTTTGCGTCCGCAATTCCCCCGCAAATCCACGGGAGAATTGCGGACCCATTCATTTCTATGGGCCCATACACACTATCCGTGTTTTCACGGGTCTCCGCATGTCCGCAAATCCGTGCCGCAGAAACTCAGGACATGTCTTATTACGGGCCGCAAATTCGATGCGGACATGCCAATAGAAGTCAATGGGCCCGTGGAAATTGCGGATACACCTCCGTGTGTCATCCACAGTTTTGCGGATTTGCGGAAGTGTTGCTAGGCGACGACCGGGAATGAGTTCTGTCGTCATCCTGTTTTACCTAGGCTTTACATGAGGCCTTACACACTAATCTATCCCTGATCTAAGTACAGGCACCCATCTCCCTCCCCCACCCCTTTCACAGCCTGATAAATGTAAGTCTGCCCACTCCACCTATGTCAGACATCTTGGTACACACAATCCAGTCTGCACATTTTCCTCACCTGCTGCTGGATCTGTTCCAAGACATCATGTATTAGGCCCTGTTCACACCGAGTTTTTTTTTTTGCTGAGTTTTTTTGTGGCAGAAAATTCTGCCTCAAAATTCTGTCTTGAATTTTGAGGCAGATTTTGACCAGCCTGCACGCCACTTGCCGCCATTGAGCGCCACTGGCAAAAACACAGCAAAAAAACGCTTTCTCTGCCTCCCATTGTTGTCAATGGGACGTCAGAGACGTAAATGCCGGAAGATGGGGCATGTCGCTTATTTTTCCCGCAAACCGGTTTTACCGCTCACAGGATAAAAATGCTTAGATCAATAGGAGGCGTTTTCTGACCTCTTTTGGCGCATTTTTCGATGCGGTTTCCGTGTCAAAACGTGGAAAAAAAACGGCTGAACATGCCTCATGTTTTTTCCCGCGAGCGGTAAAACCGGCTCGTGGGAAAAAGAAGTCAGATGCCCTATCTTCGGGCGTTTACTCCTCTGACCTCCCATTGACATGGGAGGCAGAGAAAGCATTTTTTGCTGCGTTTTTTGCCCGCGGCGCTCAATGTCCGCGAGCAAAAAATGCTGTGAAAAACGTGGCAAACGGCGTGCAGGCAGATCACAATCTGCCTCAAAATTCCAGGCGGAATTTTTAGGCAGAATTTTCTGCCTGCAAAAAACTCTGTGTGAACAGGGCCTTACAGTGAAGCAAATACCAAACACTACCTCAAACAATGGTAAAACTTTTTTTTTTTTACATAATTTACTATAAATGTATGTAAATGTCTCTCACTATTATTTACTATATATATATATATATATATATATATATATATACACACAAACACACACACACACACACACACACACACACACACACACACACAGACACACAGATCAAGCAATATAAGCACATCCAGTCACTGATATGTGTGTATATTATATATATATATATGTGTGTGTGTGTGTGTGTGTGTGTGTGTGTGTGTGTATACAAACATACATACACACACATAGGCATAAGAAGGGGTGTGCTAGAGGGGAGACCAGGCGGCCAGGGAGCACAGAAAATCCTAGCGTGAAGGAGGAGGAGGTGTGGACGATGAGATAGGAGGAGGGGGGAGTGCTCTATGATTGATGACGCTCCATGTCTTTGCTAAGACAGCACTTCCGACTGTGTAGAAACACGGCGCGTCATCCACTAACTTTAGGCTCTATTCACATGACAAAGTCCGACTGTCAGCCGATAAAAACGTCGGTTTTGGTCCATTTCAATTTCATTTGTAAATTTTCTGCCACACACTGCCCTCTGTAGATACTGCCACACACTGCCCTCTGTAGATACTGCCACACACTGCCCTCTGTAGATAATGCCACACACTACCTTCTATAGATACAGCCACAGCCCCCTGTAGATAATGCCACGCAGCCCCCTGTAGGTAGTGCCACACAGCACCCTTGTATGTAGTGGCACCCAGCCCCCCTGTAAGCAATGCCACCCAGCCCCCTGTAAGCAATGCCACAGCCCCCATGTAGGTAATGCCACAGAGCCCCCTGTAGGTAATGCAACACAGCCCCCCTGTAGGTAATGCCACACAGCCCCCCTTTAGGTAATGCCACACAGCCCCCCTTTAGGTAATGCCACACAGCCCCCCTGTAAGCAATGCCGCACGGCCCCCCTGTAAGCAATGCCTCACGGCCCCCCTGTAGGCAATGCCACATGGCCCCCCTGTAGGTAATGCCACATGGCCCCCCTGTAGATAATGCCACATGCCCGCCCCTGTAGGTAATGCCACATGCCCCCCCCCTGTAGGTAATGCCACACGGCCCCCCCTTGTAGGTAATGCCACACAGACCCCCCTGTAGTTAATGCCACACAGCCCCCTTGTACATAGTCACCCCCCTTCCTGTAGGGGACGGCTCCAGGAGAAGTCCCTCACTTCACTGTCCATATATGGACAGTGAAGTGAGGGAATTCTCCTGGATCAGAATCCAAAGCCACAGCGGTGGGGATTCCGCTTCAGAAGTCCCTGACGTCACTGTGTCCATATATGGACAATGAAGGCAGGGACTTCTCCTGGAGCGGAATCCCCGGCCACATCGTCGGCTGCTGTGGCCGGGGATTCCGCTTTAGGAACAGTCCCTGACTTCACTGTCCACTCCTCCTCCTCGTGGATGACGAGACAGGTGGAGGAGGGGGCGTGTACTAAGATTGATGATGCTCCGTGTCTTTGCTCAGCCAGCACTTTCTGCTGTGTAAAGACACGGCGCGTCATCAACTACATCTAAAGGTGGCGGGACCATAGGAGGCGGAGCTCTGCAGAGCTCATGAAACATCCGCCCGGCCCACTGTTGATGACGCGCCATTGATGGCGCGTCGTGCCTTTCTCAGCCGGAAGTGCTGGCTTAGCAAAGACACGATACCTCACAGGAAATTTACCCTGAGTGTGGTCACATGACGGCAGATCAGAACAGGAGAACGCTGGCACAGGTAAGTAGACACTATATTAGAAATGTTATTAAATATGACTAATTAAGTTCAAATTTAAATAAAATTTATTCCTGGACAACCCCTTTAAGGCATATTAAACATGTGGCAGATTTGGTAAAGCAGTTCTTGGTACTGTTCCATTCATCTTAATAGATCTTGCAGAAATGCATGTGCTTGTGGCCAAAACAACCTCATTTAGATGTATTAAACCGATTTTCCAGAAATTTCTGCAACATGGATTACTCTGGTTCTTGTGTTGCAGAATATATTTTCCCATAGGCATACATTGTTTGTAAAGTTTTCCGCAGCATATGTTTACACTTCATAAATACAATGCAAGTGCGCCACATGTGAACACACCCTTATACATCTGCTCTCTTTTGTAACATCTACTACTACTGCTGCGATTACTACAACACTTTTTCTAAAAAAAACTTCATTGAAAACTGCACCCAAAACTGCATGTTTTGGGTGCATTACACGGCACACTGCTAAGCATATGTGTAGTGTAACATGTGCCGCAGACATCAATGCAGCAGATATTATTTGCTAAATACAACGTGGCTAATTTGCTATGCCAGCTTGTACCTGGCAAATTTCTCCAAAACGTTTCCATGCAGAAAAGTGCCAGTGTCCGCTTTTATACGGCAGATCTATTGCAGAAATTTCTGGAACTGTAGCATGTGCATAGATTTCTGCAAGTCCCATTCAGAAATTTCTGCCGTGTGTGAATATACTTTTAATATATTGCACAGCAACCATGCAATCGCTTAAAAAATAAATACATTTGGTGAAGGGCTTGAAACCAGCATAAGTGCATTGGTAAATATGTTCCATTATGATCTCAGTCATTTTCAAATAAAACATTCAAGAATTAGATTTTGAACAGATTCCTCTTACTGAAATTCCTTTGTTTTCAAATTGAGGTAATCTTACCGAGACAATGGTCAAATTCATCATACCAAAAATGGTAGAATCTGTTGTAAAATCCTCAACACTTTGAGTATAAGGGGGGATTCACACGAGCGTGATTTGCGTGCGTGCAGGCTGCGTTTTTTTCGCGCGCCACGCACAGCCCTATAGCAGTCAATGGGGCAGTTCAAACAGTGCGTGATTTTTGCGCAGCGTTTGTTCGCTGCATACAAAATGCGACAGGTTTTTCGCGCATCACGCACCCATTGAAGTCAATGGGTGCGTGAAAATCACGCATGTCATACGGTGGCAGCAGCGCCGAACGCGCGTTTTTCACGCAGGACACGTTGGCTCTATGCTAAGGAGTTTGAACTAACTAGTTGAAACCAGCAGAAAAGCAGGAAGTAGCTTAGAGAACAGGTTTTCAAAAAGAGGCCAAACCGTTTACTACAGCACCACAAGCAGCTTGCAGCCATGCCTCGCCAGATGGATGTTGCTAAGCTCATCGCTTTAGTTCAGGAGCGTCCGGAGGTCTGGAACACCCATGCGGAGTCATACCATGACCGCACAGTCAAGGAGGCAGCATGGGAGCATATTGCCGAGGCGCTGTTCGAGCATTGAGTGGGCCGACAGCCGCACCCGTAACCGCCAACGCATTGGTGAGTGTATATATGTGTGTCGACATATATGTGTATAATGACATCCATATTGCCTATTGCGTCCCTGGTGAATCAATGCCTGTCATTGGCAACGTTTCCGTTCAGTGGCATCTTTATAGTATCATCAAGTTAGGTGTGTTCTTGTGTGGACGTGTGGTACAGTAGTTTATATGCACTGTCTGTGTGCGCAGTAACATCTGGTGTGTTTGTTGAATGATGTGTTCTTTATTATTTATACAGTGAACGATGTAAAGAGACGGTGGCGAAGCTCAAGGGACCAGTTTCGGAGAGAATATGGTTCCGGCGGGCGCAGCGGAGAAGGTGGCACCAGGAAACGCCGCTATATTTATTATGAGCAGCTATTGTTCCTGCGGGAAATAATGGACATGCGACCGTAAGTACCCGTTGTTGTCCCTTTTTGCAAACGTGATCTCCCAAAAATGTAAGATACGCCAAAGCAGCTTTGTGTTTGCACAGTAAATTGGGTTCCTCAACTGACGTCTCCCCTATATTCTAGAACTAGCGACACTCTTGACGCGTCTGAAGAGGAGGCACGGCCCGAGTCTAGCCAGGCGTCCGAAGCCGCCGCTCCCCTGGTCACCCTAACCCCGGACCCCACCAGAGAGGATCCAGTCCCAGTCGCCTCAGCGCCTGAAGCTGGGCCACCGGACCAAGTGGCACCTAGCCATGCAGCACCGCGCCGCAGACGCCCTGTCAACCCACCCGCAGGTGCACTGGTGGACGCGCGTGTTCTGGAGTACCTGCGCCGTGCAGCTGATGAGGACAACCACAACTTTTTTTGTCGCAGCATGGCGCCTTTAATGTGCCGGGTACCAGTGCATAGGCTGGTGCGGCTGCAATCGAATATGCTGTCGCTAATCGACAGTGCTACACCCCCGCTTAGTCCAGGGCGGTGCTTCACAGGTACCGCGGGGGTCCATTTGCCAGGGCCCTCCTAACCTGCCCCTGGAATATCGCAGATAGGTTATTCCTGGCCGAACCAGCTCCAGCAGCATATCAAAGGCAGGCACAGACAGGCGGCAAAAGGAGTGAAATTTTTCTGGCTGACGACGGAGGTCAGCAAAGAGGGTATGAAAATGCCCTTTAGAGGTGCGTTGGGCCACTATTGGGTGAACCCACATCCTACCTGATCTCCGCCGGTGTGGCCGTAGAATGCTACCGCGTTGGCCAAACCTCCGGGATACCATCCATGCTAATAGGACACGGGCCAGAGAGCTAGGTGGCATCAATGCAGTGTGGCATACAAAGTAACCGCAAATACTGGTTTGAACACTGGGTTGCACCAAAAGCACACAAATGAAGAAACACAGGTGCACACATCAAGCAGGGGTGTTGCTTTCTTGGCCTTTTTGTATGCTGGCGTAAACAGAACAGCTGCGTGCGTTTTTTACACAGGCAGGAAAAACGCATGTCTTACGTGCGTAATACACGCACACGTGGTTAAAATACGCATGCCACACGCTGCTGACACGCGCGCAAAACGCTGCGTTTTTTGCGTGCGCAAAAACGCAAAGTTCGTCTGAATCTGCCCTAAGAAGCATATCAGGAGCATAAATCCATTATTTGTGTACTCCCTTCAGATTATAGATAATACTCCTTATTTCTATTTATATCTTTTGTGCCTATTGGCACAATACATGTGTGTAAGATTAGAATCCCTAAAAGACCAATAGGCGATAGACACTAGAGGGCAATCAATCCTATGTCTTCCATCTGTATTCACAAAAAGGTCTATTAACAGACTGCACATTAAAATGTGGGGAATGTAATACAGATGCATAGAAAAGCGCATTCACAATGTTTATAACTATGCTTTTTAAATCATAGCCTCAGGACAAGGTGACGTAGTAGTGTATATAGTGTGCATGGATCTGCATCTAAGGCAACATCATGCAGCCTTATGGAAGCAGTATTATGCATTATATTACCAATGCCTTATCTGTTCTAGCATGACAAATAACTCTGCTCAGCTTGTCATTGGTGACAGCTGAGACTTTTTGCTTACATGCCTTGACAGTGCTTGTATTAAACAGCTAGAGTCGTGCGCTCCATTAAGTTTTTGTAAAATTAACTGTCTGCTACTTGCTGTTTCGCTGATAGTGGCAGCAGTTGTGAGCCACTGTAATCCTCTCTGCTTGCTGGATTGTTTGAGCGAATGACTTCACTCATCCGGCAGGTGTCTGCTGCACTGGTGTGACTTCAGAGCTGTGTTTTATGTTTGACACACATCACATTTCAGAGAAAGGAAAATACTAAAATTGCAATGTAGAGTAAATAACAATTGCATGGCAGTAACCAGGTTTGGAACATAAGAATCAAGGCAGGTACTCCAGGAGACCTAACGTGCAGTATCTGCATTTAGTAGGCAGCATAAAATGACATAGAAGATGTCTATACTATATATAATTAATTGTCAAAAATGTAGTCATTTTTGCTAAGTACCCTGCTGGCCCATATAGTAAAATTATTTTAATCTGACATGCAATTATCCAAAAAGTCTGGTAATCTGGCATGTCATTCATAGACAGAAATAAAACATAATGTGAAATCTCATAATAATATAAGCAGGAGACTGAGCAAAGATCACAATTGGGAAATGACTGAACAAAACAAAAAAAAACTTAGGCTGAAATCAGATTTGTAGTTTTTGATGGTGTTTCTTGAGCCAAACACAGGATTAGATACCAAAGGATGAGGAGATGTATAAATCTTTCCTAGAGCTCAGGTTCAGATAGGACTTTTTAATGTTGTGGCAATTGAAAACTCATGTAAAATATGGCTGCAGTTTTAAGTGTTTTTAGTGGCGTTATAGTAAGTTGTGAAATTTTTCCAGGCTTTTTTTAAATTGTACTGTAAACGGTATTGAGAAAGTGCCTAAAAAAACGCCATACCTTCATCATGTTGCATTTACGCAGCATGATGAAGGTGTGATGTTTTTTCCAGCGTCTTTTCCACTGGACTCCAAAAATACCAATAACCAAAACGCTGTAGACTGTTTGATGTTGTAGACCTTTTCATATTTTACTATAGACTTTTAACAAATATCTAGCCACAGTATTTAAACCCACGAAAAACTTCACAAAAAAAATGCTAAATGTTCTTTAAACCGGCCTTATTCTTTTTCTTTGTGATGAAGCCAGTCTGCACTCAATTCCTTATGTCCAACTGGGTCTTCAGACAAACAGCTCAAATTTGCGCTTGATATGAACTTAAAAGGAATAATTTTTTGCAGATGAAAAGTTTACTCTGGATATCAGCCTTCGTCTATAGTTAAAGGAACACTCTGGGCACAACTGATAAACTGTTATTCCTAGTGCAGGGCCTGAGGGGCGGTGCATGACACAAGGATTCAAATAGAGGATCATTATGTCATGGTTCAAAAGCAATCACATAACAATTTTTTTTACATTGTTTGCTATACGTGCCTGTCAGGTATTGCTCGACTACGCTCTGCTGATAAATGGAGAATATAATGATAAAAAGAAAATGTTTGACAGAAGGCAGTACAGTTGGATAACAATGTAGAAGAAGAAATAATTATCAGCACAAATGATCTTCTGTAAATGCAATGACAAGCACACAATCCAAACAGCCAAAGAAATATGTTTACACTTGGATATTACCCACTGAAGTCTCCAAAACTAAAACGATGACATTTCTGTTCCAAGAATACTAGTTTGTGTTGGACACAAATAATGTTGAGAAGATTAGAGGGAAAACACCTGATTGATAAATGGATTTGAGAAGACACAATTTATTGAAAAAGACAAATAATGAGAAACTCCTGCTGACATTTGAAATAATTCCAACAACGACCTAACATGACTCACATTACAATATCTTTATAGGGGTTTTCCAGTTTAGATAACCAATTTTCATATACCGTATAAGGGAATTCTGAGTTAATAGGAGAGGGGTCCCCTGTCCAGGATGCTCATCTCTTGGTCAGAGTTACAAAGAGCGTCTCTCACTGTCCTGTCCTGTCCTGTCCTGCATTACACAGACAGTCCATTGATTTGAATGGGCACTGTGTAATGCTTGGTGGCGCTGCAGGGAACACTTTCTGCCCAGAGATTACAGCTGATTGCTAGCGGTTCCAGCAGGGGAACACCGAGTGGTCTGCTTATTGTCAAGGGACTCTTCTAACAAGTAGGGATTGTCCAAAATCGGAGACCACCCTTGAAATAAGACATCTACTCAGTCTACCTACCCTCTCTCTCGCTCACTGTATAAAGATCCTTGATAAAGATCCTATTGTAGGATTGAAACGTTGCTGTTGTTCTTGGATTGAATAAACCACCACTTTTTTCACATTGGAGTGCTGCAAATTTTCTTTATATATATATATATATATATATATATATATATATCACTTTATAATTACCTCTTTTCCCCACTAATAGAACCAAACTACACTTTCTTAACGAATCCATTTTTTTAATAGACAGAACACAACTCCTCCTCGCTTATTCTTGTCAGGGGGTTTTAATTGAAGCAGAATAAGACTGGTTCCTAACTACCCTGAATACCTTTTGTAGGCCTAGACCCAAGAGAAAGGTGAGCTTTCTATTGTACAGGTATAATGTTTAGTATCGGGACTCCCTATATGAGGTCGCCTTGTTGTGGCAGGTGGGTGAACACAATTTGATCAAAATGTGCACAAAAAACTTAACATTTATAAGTATAATGAATATATCAGTAACAAAATGTAAAATATTCCATATATTCAATGTTTGCATACATCCAAGCGCCCGCAGAGTGCTGCAGAATTTCTGTGTTTGTTCGCTATAGCAATATGTTTAGTTATTTGTGCACTTAAGGTTCAGTCACCCTTGCATTTATTGAACTCCTTATCTTGCATAATTTGTTACAAACAGCAATCACATAATAGCATGTATATAAAATATAACCATAAGCCTCCTTCACACACATTTTTTTTAGCGTTTTAAAAACATGTAAAAAACTCTAAGAGTTTTGTAAATTTTTAATGGCGTTTTTACTAGTGTTTTTTAAGTCCTATAGAGAAGCCTATGGAAACCGCACCAGAGAAAACACCATACCTAGAGCATGGTGTGTTTTCAAAAACATTACAAAAATACCAAAAAACAAAATGTTGTGTAGCTAGGCTTTCTCATATTTTACCATAGACTGTGAACGCTGTGTGTGAATCCGGCCTTTACTGCTAAAAACTCAGCAATACATTCTGTACAGCCACTACATTAGTAATGACCCCAGGAACTGTAAAGCTTAAAGTTGCCTTCATATTATCCTTTGAGATTTATATGACAATATATAAAAATCTGCCTGGAATGAAAGTATTTTCCATGCTATCAAGCAAGGTTTAACACTGAGCCACACACAGTTCCCTGGATCTGAGATTAGAAAACACTTGTGCTTGTGAGCTTATGAAATAGCATTTCCTGTGTTCAATGAGAAAGTTGAATTCTTCAACAATACTTATTTGTTTATATTGAAACAGTATTTCAGGATTAATAGTTTAAAGAGATCTTGAGATAGCGACGGCTTTGACGCAAGTGGTGGAACTGGCAGCGGTCTGGTTGTGAACAACCACTGCTTGTTGTGATACTGTCATGGTGGCTAGGCAGGCTCATCCTTTCAAGGGTGCAAAGGCATCTGGGCTCTGGTGCCGGAGAGGGCAAACACCAATATTATAAATGGCACATGGTAGATAGGGGACCCTGAACCAGATTTTGCAATCGGGCCCAGGAGCTTCAGGTGACAGCTACCACTAGGAGTAGCTCCCTGGAAACAGATTCATTGAGCTCCCATGGGTTCAATACTAGCTGTATAATTCCCCATACAGTTAGTTCTCCATAGTGGTAGCTGAATGAAGCCAGAACTTTATCATTTATCAAGTCAGTAAAACAGAAGATTACCTACAAATGAGATAGTGAAACATAATTATAATAAAGGCATTGAACATTTGTTGAAGCTCTCGGTGGGGAGATGGGCCTATTAAGAGTTTATGCTATTGGGCCTGATGTTTTGTTTGTATGATCCTGTCCAAATAAAAAAATAATAACATTTATATTATACTCACCTCATCAAGTAATAATGATATTAAATAATTTTGTCTCTCAAAAATTTGTATTTATTTTGAATAAAGAGAAAATGTACATATATACAGTGAAGGAAATAAGTATTTGATCCCTTGCTGATTTTGTAAGTTTGCCCACTGTCAAAGTCATGAACAGTCTAGAATTTTTAGGCTAGGTTAATTTTACCAGTGAGAGATAGATTATATAAAAAAAAAAAAAGAAAATCACATAGTCAATATTATGCAGATTAGGAAGAAAAAGCTGCTCCTCTGAACGGGCGCTCAGGTGTGGATTGTACTGGTATCTTCACAAAATCGTCAGGGTATATTTTCAACGATTTTATTATTAAAAAAGAACAATATAAAATTCGATTGCAGCAATCGAATTTTATATTGTTCTTTTTTAATAATAAAATCGTTGAAAATATACCCTGACGATTTTGTGAAGATACCAGTACAATCCACACCTGAGCGCCCGTTCAGAGGAGGAGCTTTTTCTTCCTAATCTGCATTACTTCAAAACCGCAAGGAGAGGAGTTCCTGATACTAATTCACCCCATGCGGTTATGGCTCCAGAGGCAAGCACAGTGTGAACAAGCGTGTACAAGCTACAAAGTTAAGTTGTGCTGGCGACATTGCACAACTCACCAAGGTGAGCTCCATTCATTAAGTTACTCATTATCTTACAAATACCAGAACGATATCACCTTAGAGGAGCGCCGTTTTTTTCTTTTTTTTCTCTTTTTTTATCCCCCTTTTTACCTTAAGAATAGTCAATATTATATATATATTTATTTACATTGTGCACAGAGAAATAAGTATTTAATCCCCTACCAACCATTAAGAGTTCAGCCTCCTCCAGACCAGTTACACGCTTCAAATCAACTTGGTGCCTGCATTAAAGACAGCTGTCTTAAATGGTCACCTGTATAAAAGACTCCTGTCCACAGACTCAATTAATCAGTCTGACTCTAACCTCTACAACATGGGCAAGACCAAAGAGCTTTCTAAGGATGTCAGGGACAAGATCATAGACCTGCACAAGGCTGGAATGGGCTACAAAACCATAAGTAAGACGCTGGGTGAGAAGGAGACAACTGTTGGTGCAATAGTAAGAAAATGGAAGACATACAAAATGACTGTCAATCGACATCGATCTGGGGCTCCATGCAAAATCTCACCTCCTGGGTTATCCTTGATCCTGTGGAAGGTGAGAGCTCAGCCGAAAACGACACGGGAGGAACTTGTTAATGATCTCAAGGCAGCAGGGACCACAGTCACCAAGAAAACCATTGGTAACACATTACGCCATAATGGATTAAAATCCTGCAGTGCCCGCAAGGTCCCCTTGCTCAAGAAGGCACATGTACAGGACCATCTGAAGTTTGCAAATGAACATCTGGATGATCTGAGAGTGATTGGGAGAAGGTGCTGTGGTCAGATGAGACTAAAATTGAGCTCTTTGGCATTAACTCAACTCGCCGTGTTTGCTGGAAGAGAAATGCTGCCTATGACCCAAAGAACACCGTCCCCACTGTCAAGCATGGAGGTGGAAACATTATGTTTTGGGGGTGTTTCTCTGCAAAGGGCACAGGACTACTTCACCGCATAAATGGGAGAATGGATGGAGCCATGTACCGTCAAATCCTGAGTGACAACCTCCTTCCCTCCACCAGGACATTAAAAATGGCTCGTGGCTGGGTCTTCCAGCACGACAATGACCCGAAACATACAGCCAAGGCAACAAAGGAGTGGCTCAAAAAGAAGCACATTAAGGTCATGGAGTGGCCTAGCCAGTCTCCAGACCTTAATCCCATCGAAAACTTATGGAGGGAGCTGAAGATCCGAGTTGCCAAGCGACAGCCTCGAAATCTTAATGATTTACAGATGTTCTGCAAAGAGGAGTGGGCCAAAATTCCATCTAACATGTGTGCAAACCTCATCATCAACTACAAAAAACGTCTGACTGCTGTGCTTGCCAACAAGGGTTTTGCCACCAAGTATTAAGTCTTGTTTGCCATAGGGATCAAATACTTATTCCTCTGTGCACAATGCAAATAAATATATATAATTTTGACTATGTGATTTTCAGTTTTTTTTTTTTTACATGATCTATCTCTCATTGGTAAAATTAACCTAGCCTAAAAATTATAGACTGTTCATGTCTTTGACAGTGGGCAAACTTACAAAATCAGCAAGGGTTCAAATACTTATTTCCCTCACTGTATATATATATATATATATATATATTTGTCTGAAAATTTAAAATTAAGAATAAAAAAAGATAAACTAACTAGCTGACTAAGAACACCTCTATAGAGCTATTGTATGGGAACTGGCTATTTCTAAGTTGTTTTCATTTGGTTGGACAATGACGGTTCCATCTTTACTTTTGCCTATACTGAATATCTCTGTAATGATGGGGGTAGGGAAACGGATAAGTGAGCCCTAATCTACCCGCCACTCTGTCCCTGCCTACTTGCAACGACCCGCCCTAGGTGACGGGGTACAACTGGGCGGCGGTCCCTACGCTCAGTAAGTGCACGAGACAAACAGACAAGGGTACACAAAGCAAGGGGAAAGGGGAAGTTGCCCACGGCAACACCGTGAGCAACAAGAGTGGTGAACGAGCCGAGTCAAACCAGGAGTGTACGAGGTACCAAACGCAGAGCAGGAGAGTAGTCAGTAAGCCAGGGTCAGTATGGAGCAGGATCAAATAGATAGAAGCTGTAGCTAGGCCAGGAAACCACACGAGAAGAATCACAAGCAAAGGAGGAACAGGAAATGCAGGTATATATAGACAGAGGGCGGTAGCTAGCTCCGTTCTTGCCAGGCTGCGATAGGCTCTCCCACTCCTAAGCCTGCCAGCCTGAGTGGTGGAAGCTGGAGTCAGTCTCAGAGACATAGACTCAGGTGCAGACTGATTATCTATGGGCGTATCCACAGAAGTTGTGCCTGGCAGATCCTTTACAATCTCCTTAAAGTTCCTCCTGTAACTGCCTTGCTAGCTTTCTTCACAGTGTGGGCTACCACCCCAACCACCGCTTGGTCTCCGGGACCCTGCTGCAGCTCAGGCCCGTGCACAGATACAGCCTAGCTCAGTTCTCAGCTGTCTTCATATGACGCCTCAGTTCCAGTTATCCTTCTTCTTTCAGACTCAGCACTTCTCTAGTCCGGTCCACCACAGCAATGGAAATGGCCAGAAGCATACTTCTTCAAAAGCCACCACACTCTCTTAAGTTCACAGAACGCAGTTCAGGGCACTCCTAGCTCTCTCCCAACTCTTAAAGGGGTTTTGTCTAATACTGGACAACTGATGACCTATCCACTGGATAGGTCATCAGTATATCATCGGTGTGGTTCCGACACCCAGACCCTACACCGATCAGCCGCTCGAGTGGCCTGTGAGCATCGGATGTTATGGCACATTATGCTATGTATGGAGCTTGAAGCAGTTGGCTCTGTACATAGCATAGCGACCATGCTGCAGAACTGCAGCTCTGCTCCTATTCACTTGCAGCTCGACCGCTATTCCATGGCCGGAGCCAACTGCTTCCGCCATGTACGTCCGATGCACAGAGGCCACCGGTGCAGCCGATCGGTGCGTTGTCCGGGTGCCAGACTCCCACAGATCATGTACTGAGGACTATCAGGTGGATAGGTCATCAGTTGTCCAGTAGTGGACAACCTCTTTAAGTGGAGCTTTCAGGTGTGATGATTCACACACGAATGTGCATGTGTCCTGCTACAGCACTCGGCAAACACAGCTTAAGATATTGTCCTGGCCATCCATCTGAGTGCCAATATTTTATACAACAAGCCAGCGTCTGCCTACACTGATTGCATCCTTACCCTTTTATACTGTGGAAAATATATTCAAAGATGATGACTGGGCGACGCATTTAAAGACCTAGTAAGTTACTATATGACATAAACAACCACAAATATATACATAAATGAAATCTCCGACATTCCTTGTGTTCAAGCTCTGTGCCTATGGAGGAGAAACAGGTTATCTGAGCTGGAGTCTGATTAACTTAAGAGATTTAATATGGAGTCTGATCTGGGGTCTGATAATTTAATGGGTATAGTCTGGGGTCTAAATAATTTAGTCGGTCTGATTAATTAAAGGTGTCTGATCTGGGGTCTAAATACTTTAGGGGGTCTCATCTGGGGTCTGATTAACTTAAAGGGTCTGATTAATTAAACTGGTCTGATCTGGGGTCTGATTAATTTAAAGAGT
Source organism: Rhinoderma darwinii (assembly GCF_050947455.1). Lineage (NCBI taxonomy): Eukaryota > Metazoa > Chordata > Amphibia > Anura > Rhinodermatidae > Rhinoderma > Rhinoderma darwinii. The sequence goes on from NC_134690.1 coordinate 142,193,311, forward strand.
CTATTCTTGGGTTCTGACTAATTAAAGGGGTCTGATCTAGAGTATGATTAATTTAAGGGGTCTGATCTGGGGGTTTGATTAATTTAATGGCTCTATTATGTGGTTTAAATTTAATTGTGTTGTCACAGAGGCTGGGGATGGTTGCAGAAGTGAGGGGCCAAAGATACCTGCAGCAACTCTGCAGTTCTCAGAAGTCCTCTTGGTGGTGTGGGCCAGATGGAGAAAAAAAGAAAAGAGAATGTCTACAATCAGAGAAAACGTAGACGTATTTATACAGGAGCTGTCACCTCTCCTGACATGTCTGTTAGGCCTCATTTACACGAGCGTATTATACGCGCGTGCGACGCGCGTGCTTTTCACGCGTGTCGTACGCACCTATAATAGTCTATGGGGCTGTTTAGACGATGCGTGAATTTTGCGCTGCGTGAGTGCGTTGCGTAAAACTCACGACATGTTCTATATTCTTGCGTTTTTCACGCAACACGCACCCATTGACTTCAATGGGTGCGTGAAAACAACGCATGCCACACGGACGGTCCTGCGTTGCTTGCGCGAAAATCACGCAAGAGCTGTCAAAAGGATGAATGTAAACAGAAAAGCACCACGTGCTTTTCTGGTTACAAACATCCAAACGGAGTGTCAAATTAGAGAAGAGCGCACCGAACTTCACCGGGTTCGGCCGAACTCGTTTTGACCGAACCCGGCAAAAAATGTTCGGGTACGCGACGTCAGGAGACAGTCACTGCCCACGGTGCTCAAAGACTTAAACTGTTTCAGCACCATGGACAGTGACTTTCGATCACAATATACATATACGTGTAAAAAAAAACAGAAGTTCAGACTTACCGATAAGTCCCGGCTCCTTCCTCCAGTCCGACCTCCCGGGATGACAATTAAGGCCAAGTGACAGCTGCAGCCAATCACAGGCCAAGCACAGGCTGCAGCCAATCACAGGCTGCAGCGGTCTCATGGCCTGCCGCGTCATCCTGGGAGGTGGGGCCGGATGACAAGAGAGGGACGCGTCACCAAGGCAACGGCCGGGAGACCGGACTGGAGGAAGCAGGCAGTTCATGGTAAGTTTGAACGTCTTTTTTTATTCACAGGTTGGTGTATATTGTGATCGGAACTCACTGTCGAGGGTGCTGAAAGAGTTCCTGCCGATCAGTTAGCTCTTTCAGCACCTTGGACAGTGACGGGCGTTGACTAGCCTCATCTCTATGATGGCGGCTGCGCGAAAATCACGCAGCCGCGCATCATACACGGATGACACACGGAGCTGTCAATTGCCTTTTGCGCACGCAAAACGCAGCGTTTTTTTGCGCGCGCAAAACGCACACGCTCGTGTAAATGAGGCCTTATAGTAAACCCTTGTATTACCTATTAGATAACAATTCTTGATCATCCTTACTTAGAACTCTGTGTTGTGACATTCAACTGTTAATTCTCCAGGAAATGTATTAATAAAGCATGGCTTAATTAATTGATTGAGTAACAGATGCATTATTAAGCAATACATTGAGAGTTGCATGTAATCTTGAGGACTGCAGATGTCACTCAATAGTTATCCCTTCCCGTCGCAGTCATTTTAAATTTTTCTCAATTTCATTTTTCTCCTCCCCGCACTCCACGAGTCATACCTTTTAATTTTATCATCTACATAGCCATATGAGGGTTTGGTTTTTACGGCATATGTTGTAGTTTTTATTGGCACCATTTAATGTACTATATAATGTACTGAAGAATGGGAAAAAAAATCTTTGTGGAGTTGCATAGCAAAAAATAGCAATTCCTCCATTGTTTTTGGATTTTGCTTTTATGGCAATCACAGTGCAGTAAGAGTGACATATTTGCTTTATTCTGCAGGTCAATATAATTGCGGTGATACTAAATTTATATCCTGTTTTTATGTTTTACCTCTTTTACAAAATAAAAAAACAATTTGTTTAAAAAAAATTTGTGTTGCCAAATTCTGAGAAGGCTTGTTTTTTGTGGGGCAAACTGTAGTTTTTATTTTTACCATTTTGGGGTGTATTCGACTTTTTATCACTTTTATCACTTTTATCACTTTTATACTTTTTTTTTTCCTTTTTTGTTACGCCATTCAACTTGCAGGTTAATTAATGTTATATTGTAATAGCTCTGACTGGGTGATACCAATTATGTTTATTTTTGTCATTACATTAGGGGAAACATGGAAAAACTTATTTTCCTTGATGTCCTCAGCAGCAGCACCCATGGGGGATATTCTATCATCCTAGAAGTATAGTGAGTATTTTGACCCCACAGGATCTTTTTTAGAGCTAAGGAAACCAAAAAACAGCGATTTTAGCGCTTTAAATTCTTTATTTCTTACAGCGTTCACCGTGCACAATAAATTACATTTTACTTTATTCTGCCGGTCGGTATAATTACGGCGATACCATATGTGAATAGTTTTTTTTTAAGTTTTGCAGCGTTTGCACAATAAAATTAAGTTTCTATAAAATAATTTATTTTCTGAGACATCCTATTCTGAGCCGTAACTTTTTTATTTTTTCGTCAAAAAACCTGTGGGAGGTCTTCTTTTTTGCGGGACGGGTTGTAATTTTTATTGGTACTATTTTGGTTTAAATGCAACATTTTGATCACTTTTTATTCTATATCTTGGGAGGGGTGGTGACCAAAAAATAGCGATGCTGACATAGTTTTCCGTTTATTTTGTTTGTGGCGTTCACCGTGCGGAAAAAATAACATTATAGTTTCAAAGTCTGAGTCGTTGCGAACACGGTGATACCAAATATGTGTACTTTTTTTTAACTTTTTCATTTTTTGCCTATCATAAATGACTTATAATAGGAAAACAAAAACTTTTATTTTTACACTTTTATAAAACATTTTTATTAACTTTTTTGTACTTTTGACACTTTCTTTTTTTTTTTATTAACTTTTTTTTTTACTTTTTACACTTTCTTTTTTTTTACCTGCAGCTCTGATCGCTGCTAGAATACATTACACTACCTAGGTAGTGTAATGTATTCCAACTGTCAGTGTGACGTCACAGTCACTCTGACAGTAAGTCTACAAGGACCACCATGAGGCCGTTGCCTGGCCTCCGGATGCCATCACAATCATCAGCAGCCCCCACAATTGCTGATGTGCTACACACCCCCTAAATGTGGTGATCGCAATCGAGCACCACATGTATTGGGTTAATTGCCGAGATCAGCGGCGATGAGCCGCTGATCAGCAACACTGGAGTGTCAGCTGTCGGGGACAGCTGATCTCCAAGTTCCCGATGCACACCTTGTCGCCGACAGTGAGCATCGGGAACAACACAGTGACTTCCTGTCACTCTGACAGGAAGCCTATCAGGACCAGCCGAAGGTTGGTCCTGATGGGCTTGCGTCCATGGCAGACACGGAAGCCATTGTTTAGCTTCCGTTTTCCATACTAACTATCGGCAAACCCCGCGATTTCGGACCGGGGTCTGCCGATATGCTAGAAACCCCTATAATTCGGTGATTGCAACCGATCGCCGAATTTAAGGGGTTAATTCACCGAAATCAGCGGCAAAGGACCGCTGGCAGGTCAGAGTGGAGTGTCAGCTGATGGTGACAGCTGACCTCCTGGTTCCCGGTGCACACTGTCGCCGACAGTGTGCACCGGAAACAACTCAATAACTGTATGTCCTCGTGCGGGAAGTAACCTCCCGCAACGACGTACAGTTACTTACTCGTGCGGGTAGGGGTTAAGGACATTTGGTGCTAGACATATTAAAAAATGTCTACAAGATAGAATTCATATCGCACCTCCAGACAGATTCCTTACCACTTCCAAATTTGGCAACACAAAACAGTCTCTCCTAGAGAGGGCTATTTTAGAGTTTATAGGTATGAAAGCACTAGAAAAGGTTCCCACTGCGGAACTCCAGACAGGAGTTTACTCAAGAGTATTCTTCGTTCCAAAGCAAGCAGGAAAATTGAGAACAATAATAGATCTCAGATATCGAAACAAATTTATACGGAGAACAATATTCCATATGGATACCATCCGTTCGGTACTCTCTCTACTGGGCAAAATGGATTTTCTTGCCACAATAGACCTAAAAGATGCGTACCTCCACGTACCGATTCATCCAAGATACAGGAAATTCCTGAGAATTGTCATCTGGATACAGAGAGAGTTGGTACATCTACAATTCACGTCTCTGCCCTTCGGGATATTGTCGGCCCCCTATGTGTTCACCAAGGTCACGGTGGCAGAAGTAGCCAGTTTCAGGAGGAAAGGTATTTCCACAATACCCTATCTGGACGACTGGCTGATAAAAGCCAATTCAGAGGCAGCCCTCAATGCTCATCTACAAATCGTGCTGTCAGAGATTCAAGCATTGGGATGGCTCATCAATGGCGAAAAATCCCACATTCAGCCATCGCAGGAAAAACAGTTCCTGGGATTTCTCTTGAATACTAGACAGATGATGATCTACCTTCCACCAGAAAGACGGTGTCGTATACAGGAGGCAGCACGGCATCTCAGCCAGATCAGACCAGTATCAATTTGTCTGATGATGAAAGTTCTGGGTCTGATGACATCGGCCAGAGAGGCTATAGAGTGGGCGAAATGGCACATGCGACCTCTACAGCAGGAAATCCTGCAGGTTTGGAACCTCGACATAAAAACTCTGGACAATACATTGATTATTTCCGAAGACACAAGAGCCTCCCTAAGATGGTGGTTTAGTCAAAAAAAACGGCAGATTCTTTGCCCCCCAGTCGTGGGACAATATATCGACAGATGCGTCCAGCTCAGGTTGGGGAGCTCATACGGCAGGACAAATGGTGAAGGGCACCTGGTCTCCGACCGAGAGGTGTCTATCCTCAAATCGCAAAGATGCGAGCAGTCATGAGAGCCCTTACATATTTTCACCAAGCCGTCCAGGGGAAAGCGATCAGAGTTTGTTTCGACAATGCAACCACAGTCTCTTACTTGAACCACCAGGGAGGCACCCGATCCATAGCCCTTCTTATAGAAATTGCACCGATCCTATCGTTGGCTGAAGTTTATGCTCAGCAGCTGATAGCTGTGCATATAAATGGGACCCTCAACATTATAGCAGAAGGGCTGAGCCGCGACCTTCCGCTACCAGGAGAATGGTCTCTAAACCAACAAGTCTACAATCAGATAGTGGAATTCTGGGGTCAGCCACAAGTGGACCTGATGGCCACACAAGAGAATGCGAAGGTGGACCTATTTTGCTCCCTGTTCAGGGCAGACAAGCCATGGGTCATAGACGCTCTATCCATACCATGGAAGATCCACCTGGCGTACATATTCCGGACCATCCCGATGATCCCAAAGGTCTTACAGAAGATCAAACGGGAACAAGTCTCGACAATTGCCATCTGTCCTTTCTGGCCAAAAAGAACGCGGTTCTCCCTACTCCATGTCAATGAGCAAGGGAGTTTTCTGGGATCGGCCTCAGATTCCATCCCTTTTGACACAAGCCAATTGCTATTGTCTCCATCTAAACCGTCTCCAGTTGACAGCATGGAGGTTGATTGCTCCCTTTTAGCCAACTCAGGACTGACAGAGACAGTCATCAACGCCCTCTTACAATCTAGAGGGGTTGCGACCAACAAGACCTATGGCAGGACTTTCCTCCTCCTCCCCTTCCATCCAGAACATACTGGATTTCCTACAGGAGATTTTTGACAAAGGGCTCAAGCCAGGCACAATTAAAGAACAAATATCAGCCTTCTTAGGCAAGAAACTATCATCTGAACCCTTCATTCAGAGATTCGTAAAAGCAGTCCAGAAGATCAGACCAACAGTAACTGATCCAGTCCCTAAGTTGGATTTGTGTGTGGTGCTCAATCACCTCTGTGAACCCCTGTTTGAGCCCTTACAGTCAGTGACATTGAAATATCTATCGCTAAAAGTATGTTTTCCAGTATCTATAACAACAGCCAAGAGGGTCAGTGACATACAGGCTCTTGGATCGGCTGAACCTTATCTGCTTTTTCTTCAGGACCGTGTCCTGATGAGGACATTACCTTATTTCACCCCAAAAGTGTCTTCATTTCAAAACATTAACCAACAGATTGAGTTACCCGTTCTGTCTAGCGCCATCATCAGGAGAAGAATGGAAACTGCACTCATTAGATGCCGGTAGAGCATATATTCATCAAACCAATGAGTTTAGAAAATCCGACCATTTTTTCCTATCATTTCAAGGCCAGAATAAGGGCCAAAAATCATCTAAGTCATCCCTGTCCAGATGGATAAGGGAGGTGCTTAATATCTGCTACACGCAGGCTGGTTTACCTCAGAGCTCACTCTACTAGAGCCGTATCCATGTCATGGGCAGAGAAAAGCTGCATTCCGATCGATCAGATTTGCAGAATAGCCTCGTGGACCTCTCCACATATGTTTGTAAAACATTATAAGCTAGACATCAGAAGAGATGGAGAAATGGCTTTTGGTCGAGCGGTCATTTTGTCCGCAATTCAAGAAGACCCACCCTAAAATGGTTACGTGCTACATCCCCATGGGTGCTGCTGCTGAGGACGTCAAGGAAAGTGTAATGTCTACTCACTGTAAATTCTCTTTACTTTAGTCCTAGCAGCAGCACTGCTCCCCCCCCCCCCAATAAAATATCTATGTTTAAATCAGTAGACCTTGAGTCGGTGAGGGATTTTTTTCTTTTACTGTTATAAATACATAATGTGACCAACTGTGAGGCTAGCTCTTATAGGACAGCCAATTAATTCAAATAAATTGATACCACTTGTCCTATATTCAAGGAGGATAGAATATCCCCCATGGGTGCTGCTGCTAGGACTAAAGGAAAGAGAATTTACGGTGAGTAGAAATGAATTTTTTTTTAACGTTTAATATTTTTTTTCCAATAAAAACTTTTTTCAACTCTAGTCTTAATTTTTTTTGTCCCACTAGGGGACTTTAACATTCGATCATTCAGTTGTTTGTACACTACACTGCAATACTTATGTATTGCCGTTTATGGTACTTTTACTGCTCTTCTATTAAGCCCTGCCATGACCAGGGCCACCATCATTAATTTCTGGGCCCCATACAGCAATGATGTCTGGGCCCCCCCTCCATTACCGGGGTTGGGTAATGGAAAATGTGGCACTCACGTTTGTTTGTTATACACATTAACTGATTTTGGTGCTGATGTCAATTACAGTGAAGGAAATCATGGAGCAGGCAGTCACCGCTTAATGCTTTGGATTTTGATCTATTTAGCCAAAACGTATCTGACTGAATGGCATACAGTGGGATACGTCGCCCGGGGAATGACCCAGGGGAAACTACTGAAGTCACTGTCCATGAACAGGGCTGGTGCCTTCTACTAGGGCTCTGCCAAGGGACTATGCTGCTGTTCCTGATGTCCATATACGTAAAGTGACGTCCAAAGCTTTGCAAAGCCTGAGTACATGGCCGGAGCATTGGCAACACTCTGGCCAGGGATTCCGAGCCTGGAGAATCCCCTGACGTAACTTTACATATATGGACAGCGATGTCAGGAGCTTTTCCCAGGGACAAAATCCACGGGTAGAGAACTTGTGATGTTCTGCCTGGGGACTCCGGAATAGCAAAGTCTACTATGCTATTCCATCCTTCAAAAATAAGGTATACCGACGTCTACCAGCCCAACGGAGGCTAAAAGGACATAATGGAGGCCTGTGAACTATCGTCTACGTGGGTTTATAGAGATTTCCTGACGTACGCGATAAAGTTAGGGCAACAACACGATGTGAAGGGAGCCTAAAGGGAGGGGCTTGTCAGGATGTAAGGAGAACTAATGCTCCGTTCTTACGTTGCCATTAAAGTTCAATGTGTTTTTGCACATCAAAAATCGGATGTTTTCCCTTTGAAAAAAAATATTAGTGGGGTGAAATGGGCAAAAAACTGCGCTTACGCCATTTTTTGGGGTGTTTTGTTTTTACGGCATCATCAGGCGGTTAAAAATACATATTCACCTTATTCTACAGGTTGATACGATTACAGCGATACCAAATTTATATGTTTTGTTTTATGTTTTACCACTTTTAAAAAAAATAAAACTATTTGCTAAATTAAAAAAATGTTTTGTGTCGCCATGTTCTGAGAGCCATAACTTTTTAATTTTTCCAGCAATTTAGCGATGTGAGGGCTTACATTTTGCAGGGTTAGCTGTAGTTTTCACTGATACAATTTTGGGGTATATGTGACTTTTTGATCACTTTTTTGGAGCTCTAAGGTGACCAAAAACCAGCAATTTGCGTGTTTTTATATATGTTTTTTTTTTACGGCATTCACCCAGCGAGTTAAACAACGCTATATTCTGATAGTTCAAACTTCTGCTACATCATTGCTGATCACTTCTGCTTAAGGGGGGATTCACACGAGCGTGTATTCGGTCCGTGCGGGCCGCGTGGTTTTCACGCGGCACGCATGGACCAATACAAGTCTATGGGGCAGTACAGACAGTCCGTGCTTTTTGCGCAGCGTTTGTCTGCTGCGCAAAATGCGCGACAGGTTCAATAACTCTGCGTATTTCGCGCATCACGCACCCATTGAAGTCAATGGGTGCGTGAAAATCACGCGCACCACACGGAAGCACTTCCGTGGGACGAGCGTGATTCGCGCAACAGCAGTGAAAAGGATGAATGAAAACCGAAAAGCACCACGTGCGTTTCTGTTTCCGAACATCCAAACGGAGTGTCTTTGCGATGAGCGAAGCCGGACAAGCGTACCGAACTTCACCGGGTTCGGCCAAACTCGTTTTGGCCGATCCCGGCAAAAAAATTATCGGTACGCGACGTCAGGAGATAGTCACTGTCCATGGTGCTGAAAGAGTTAAACTGTTTCAGCACCATGGACAGTGACTTGCGATCCCAAAATACATTAACCTGTAAAAAAAAAACGAAGTTCTAACTTACCGATTACTCCTGTCTCCTTCCTGCAGTCCGACCTCCCGGGATGACACTTCAGTTCAAGTGACAGCTCCAGCCAATCACAGGCCAAGCACAGGCTGCAGCCAATCACAGGCTGCAGCGGTCACTTGGACTGCTGCGTCATCCAGGGAGGTGGGGCCCGATGTCAAGAGAGGCGCGTCACCAAGGACGCGTCACCAAGGACGCGTCACCAAGGCAACGGCCGGGAAGTTCTCGGTAAGTAGGAACTTTATCTTTTTTTTTTACAGGTTTTTCGCTGTTGTGTTCGGCATTCACTGTCGAGGGTGCTGAAAGATTTAGCTCTTTCAGCACCTTGGACAGTGACGGGCGTTGACAAGCCTCATCTCTATGATGCCGGCTGCGCGAAAATCACGCAGCCGCGCATCAGACACGCATGACACACGCAGCTGTCAAATGGTTTTTGCGCTCGCAAAACGCTGCGTTGTTTGCGCGCGCAAAAACGCAACGTTCGTGTGAATCTCCCCTAACATTGTTCTTTCTCCTTTGTTAGACCACCTTCACACGGCAGTATTTTAGTCAGTATTTTGCATTAGTATTTGGAAGCCAAAACTAGGAGTGGAACCTACACAGAAGTAAAGTATAATGGAAAGATTTGCACCTCTTCCATGCATTGGACCTACTCCTAGTTTTGGCTTCCAAATTCTGATGCAAATTACTGATCAAATACTGACCAAAATACTGCCATGTGGAAGTGGCCTAAATCTCTGGCATAGGAAAAAGTTATAAATGAGTGGCTGCTGATTGACTCCTTGTGTGTGTAGGGTGGAGCAGGAAAGTCATTATATTGTATGGCTATTTTATCAGAGCACTGTCTATAACTCGAAATGTTATGCATCACCATGGCTGATTCTGTTATAGGAGAATTTGGCTAGATTATTTTACGTCACTTGGAAACTTGTTAGAAGGATCAGTTACGCTGAATATGCAGTAGTAAGATATTAGCAGGAATAAAGAATACTGCTTTATCCAGCATATTTTTTTTTACACTTCCCATGAGTGTACAGTCAGCACATAATCAAAAATAGGAAATCTTTCAGAATAAATTTGTAGATTATGTTTATTATACAATGCAGCTAATTCACAAACATTAACTGACATTAATAAAAGAAGAGAAATGTTTTATAAAACACGAAATGCAGTATGTATGAAAATTGACAAAGTGCAGCCTGTATGGTGGTTATGGCAATGCAGGCATTGTGCGAAACAAATTTAGATAAATGAGGCCCATTGCTTTAAGTATACTGTAGTATTATCTCATAATTTGCTCAGTAGTGGCAACTCCCTGAAAAATCTCCATAGTTGCCAACATTGCATTTTTTTCTAGGGATGCCTGAGTGCATGGTTAATTGGGGGTGTCTGTGGCTTATTAAAATGCAGAATTTTTTTGGGGTGTGGCTTACAAAGAGGTGGAGTTTGCCTGATTTAAAAAAAATAAAAAAAATATTCCCTGTATATTGTTTTCACGGTTATTTGCCAACTTTTGGAAACGGCCATCGGGGAGAGGGCTCACACAATTTAATCTAACTGAGCACTAAGAACCTCACATTTACAGGTATAATAAATAAAGCAGTAATGCAGTTTAAAATAAGAGTAAAAATTTGTAATGAATATTAAAGGTATATATGTACATTTTGGCGCCCGCAGCGTGCATCTGTATCTTTGTCTTTAGCATGACCACAGCACTGCAGCGCGCACAGCGCATTTTTTAATGTACGGATGTAGCCATCTTTAACTTACATAGTTACATAGTTAGTACGGCTGAAAAAAGACACATGTCCATCAAGTCCAACCAAGGGAAGGGAAAAGGGAAGGAAACATTTCTACACATAGGAGCTAATATTTTTTTGTTCTAGGAAATTATCTAACCCTTTTTTAAAGCCATCTACTGTCCCTGCTGTGACCAGCTCCTGCGGTAGGCTATTCCATAAATTCACCGTTCTTACTGTAAAGAAGCCTTGTCGCCTCTGCAGCTTGAACCTTTTTTTCTCCAGACGGAGGGAGTGCCCCCTTGTTTTTTGAGGGGGTTTTACAAGGAACAGGATTTCACCATATTTTTTGTATGTGCCATTAATATATTTATATAAGTTAATCATGTCCCCCCTTAGTCGTCTTTTTTCAAGGCTAAATAGGTTTAATTCTTTCAATCTTTTCTCATAACTTAAATTCTCCATGCCCCTTATTAGCTTCGTTGCTCTTCTTTGTATTTTTTCCAACTCCAGGGCATCCTTTCTATGAACTGGAGCCCAGAACTGAACTGCATATTCTAGATGGGGCCTCACTAATGCTTTGTAAAGTGGCAATATTACATCTCTGTCCCGCGAGTCCATGCCTCTTTTAATACACGACAATATCTTGCTGGCCTTTGAAGCAGCTGATTGATTCTGATAACTTGCTGCAGTGTGATCTCACCCAACAAAACCCATTGAAAGTCATTAAAAAGTCAAGATAAGAGATCTAGCAACTGTTTATTTAATGTGTTAAAAGTCAAGGTAAAGACGGCTACATCTGTAAGCAACGTTTTTTTTTTCAGATGTCTTTTTTTGTAGGTTATACCATTTTACAAGGCATGCTATCCTGCGTTTTTAGGCTGACATACTGTTCAACATTATAAATGTGTGCTTTATTTCCTTATATATCAGAATTATCTTGCGAACACAGATTCAGTTGTAAGCGGGACCAGCGCGGTCAGCGCTGTGTGGCAACGAGTGCCCCCTCAGGCTTAGGGGCCCGGTCGCAGTTGCGATGCCTTTAGCTACGCCCCTGCCGACCCGGGAGTGGACCAGTCCGGTCACCTAACCTCCCATCACTAACTCAGAGCAGGTGACCGGACTGATCCACTCTTGGGCCGGCACATACCAACCTCACTCAGACTGCCGCTGCCTTACTTGGGTGGCAGCAGCAGTCAGAGTGAGGTTGGGTCGGACCAAATGGTCCCGCGGGCCGTATAAGGCCCGCGGGCCGGACGTTACCCATCCCTGCCTTATGCAGACCTCAGACCAGACTATCCCTTCATTCAGACCCACTATATTTAGCATCAGGAGATTGTTTTGGGCGTCGCCCAGGAGTACAGGAATGGGGAGAGGCGAGTATATGCAGAACCTAGGAGATTTTTCGAACTCTTACGAGATTCTGGGAGAGCCCCCCTTTTTCCAGGAGCCTCCCATAGTTTTTGGAAGAGTTGGCAAGCATGCTATAAGAACATGGCAATCTAATGGAATATGCAAGTATTTACTATAATATACATGTCAGGAGAGCTCCTCTACAAATCAAGTGACTCCCAGGTGACATCTTCTCTGACTGTAGACGTTCCCTTCTCCATCCACCCTGTGACGACTTCACTTGACGACTAAAGAGTTTTCTGCCGAGGCATCTTTGGCTCCTCGCTTCGGCAGCCATCCCCAGCCCCCATAGCCACAAAAATAAATCCAGGGCCCAGACCACACCCTTTAAACACCCCTCTATGCTCTAGGCAGCTTTTTGGCAGGCCCGACTCTTCTTCAGCTACAGGCGCAGCTGAACATGATGACCGCACACATAGCTGCAATAGGAGGCATCAATATGCGTCGGGAAGATTTCCAGGCTGCAGTTTTTTTTTGGGTCATGTATACAGTTTTATACATTCTTTCTTGCACATATCTTAAAATTTTACTTTTTACTTGTATGGTTCTCATAATGTCACATTTTTCATATACACTTTTGTCTTAAGTGTTTAAATAGTTGAGAAACAGATGCCAAAGGCAAAGAAGCCCTATTTCCCAGCTACCATAGAAATTGTTAAATTTTAAAATGTAATCTTTATTATGCTGATTCAGCAAACAGACAAACAGACAGACCAACATAAATGGTCAAAATTCTCAGTGCATGGATCAGGTCAGCACCCATTAGTGAACCCCTGAGGACGCTACATACGTAGCGAAACATGTCGTGGGGGCTCTCCTTTCAATTTTAATACATGCTGGATCTTAGGGTTTAACAATTTAACAATTTAACTGCTCAGGAGTCCATTGTTGCATTCAACGTTCTCCAGATTTTGCCGGTCTGCAGGTATAGACGGCAAATACACGTGCATACTGACACAACCACTAATGGGTGCTGACCCGATCCATGCACTGAGAATTTTAACCATTTATGTTGGTCTGTCTGTTTGTCTGTTTGCTGAATCAGCATAATAAATAATAAATAAATTTCTATGGTAGCTGGGAAATAGGGCTTCTTTGCCTTTGGCATCTGTTTCTCGATTGTTGCATCTGGCCTGCCAGTTACCAAGGGTCCAAACTATATCTTTTTGCAAGTGTTTAAATAGCGCACTTTCCCTTATGCACTTTTGTTGCACTATTTACACTCTACTACATAATTGCTACAAACACGATGCCGCTTTGCACGCAGCAGTAATTATTTCTACTGTGTTACTTCCTTTTTCTATACAGCCATTATTGTGCTACATATGGTTATTTTGCTATCTCATATTATTGTAACCATGTTATTGTATTATCCTTTTATTATTACTAAGGTTGTTTATTTAGCATGTGCATACCATGGACACAAAATTATTATAGACACCATATTATGGGTGGATGTTGCAGTAGATCCTGTTATATATTGCATGGACTTGGTTCTGTTGTCTGGCTTAAGATGTTTTTATAAATTTTTATTGAATAAAACTTGATTTTCTATTATGTTAGGTGTGCACTTTTTTATAATGTGTTTTTTGACCATATAATCCTATTTGTGCCTTTGGGCATTTGCAGCAACGCAGTTTATTGACTTATTTTTCATCTAGTGGTGCCAGTACATTACAGCTTCACAGCTGCACATGATGTCCTGATGTTGGCCAGTGGCAGAAAGTTGTGTGTGTCACCACACATGACGTCCTGATGCTGGCCTGCGCTAAGACGTTCTATGCATCACTGAACCGAATATCCTGACGCTGGTCAGCGTCAGAATGTCATGTAGCAGGAGCCAAAGGAGAGGTGGGCCTGCAGCGGAGGATCTGGGAGCAAAGAGAGGTGAGTATTACATTTTATTGGCCATTTCTTATTGGTTTAATCCAATAGGAAACAACAAATTTAAAAAAATATTATAAAAAAAGTGCGGCTCCCCTGTCCCAAGTTATTGGGACAAATATTTGCCGGGATTGCCCTTAAAAATATGGACAGTCTTGGCAAATTCTAAACTCTTGGCAACTATGAATCTCCATTAAAGTAGTTGCTAGAAGCAAGCACGTCCTGTAAGTAAGTGGAAGCCCAACACTGCCTATGGTAATATATACTATATGTATGTTTAAACTACTGTATTTGAATTCCTCTAGTGTCACTTAATATATCTAGTTATTTAATTTCATATATATACAGCACCAGTACATATATACCTCACCAGAATCAAGCTCAGTACATATATACATCACCAGGACTAAGCTTTGTAAAAATAGTGCCACACATTGCAGAGTGCCCCATAAAGATAGTGCCTTACATAATGCCCCCTGAAGATAGTACCACAAACAATGCCCCTTGAATATAGTTCTACACACTATGCCCCCTAAAAATAAAGAGCCACATACACATTTCCCATTAAAATAGTGCCACACGCCATGACTCCTGTAAATAAATCGCTAAGGGGCTGTTCACATATGTCCGGCGTCCGCTTCAGTTTACCTCCTGTTTTCTATGGGATCTGTTCCAGCACAAGGGACATCAGTTGTGGTGACGCACGGCGCCGGACCTCCCTGGGAGCCGGATCTAAAAACTTTACCTGCAGCGTTTTTGGTTCCGGCTCCCAGGGAGGTCCGGCGCTGTATCATATCTATTTTAATGTATACAAACAAGAAACAGAGTATAGAGGCAGATATATATTAAAAGAATAGCTAATTTTATTAAATACATATAAGAATAGACATGTTAAAAAGGTACATGAGTGGAGAGACTCTATATAGTATGGACACAGGTAAATAGGTTAGCCAGGTATATAATATATTATAGTCCCTGTATTGAGGACATATGAAGGGGCAATGTGTTATCGTATATAACGTTAGTTGTTTAGGTGTAGACTATTTAGTTAAGGACATAAATGTCCAGAGAGTGATTTCTACAATAAAAGTACTCCTAACATTGGTAGTTCAGATAACCTTACCCATATCAGTAGTCTCTGGTAGCCTGGATACCTGCATAATGGAGCGCTGAGTTAGGCTGTTCAATTGTAGCCACGTCCTAACGATGCGGATATGATTGAGTGCAGGGAGGATTGGATCGGGATTCCGCTTCTCTCCGCGTCCGTGAACGAGCAGTAATTTTAAAAAATGGTTTGGGAGATCCATGGGGAACCGGCCGGATCCCACTCCTTGATAATATACATAGAATAATGGATACTTCTGATGAGGCATCAGCAGTGCCAACTTAGAACCCTTTGTGTACATTATTTACTGTTTCTCTTTTGACAAAAGTTGTTCTTCTGGGTGGAAGAAGGGAGAAAAGAAAGAATATGTAAAAAGTAACCACGCAAATAACACCACTGATTGCAATAATGTCAGAATGTGACAGAGGCCATGCACTGTGTATAGTCCCATCCTTAGTATTATAGAATGTCACCCAAGAGATGAATGACATTAAAGTTCATCAGGTCATTCACATTTTCTCATATAAATTTCTATGCATCAACTTTTCTGTGATAATCTTTACCTGTTATCTAAATCTGAATAAAAGATAATACAGCCAACTTGGAAAACTGCCAACTAAATATATTACATATACTCACATGTCTAGTTTAATAAAAAATGATTAAACCATCCACCCTTTCTTGTTTCGTTCTCTGCAGATGAAGTACCATGGTCAAACTTAGTCAGTTCAACCAAAACTACCCTTAAATGATGGTTTAGGTAAGTCGACTTTAATCTAGTTAAATGTAAACAGAATTGCAAATAACCCAGCAAACTTAACTTTTGCAAATCTCCTTACGTGTACAGTTATGAAACCTTTTATCAGTCATGGGTGAGTTTCCAATATTTAATATTCGATTAAATTAGAATTATTTTAATGTAAATATTTAATTATAAAAAGATCTATCAGTTTAGTCAATGGTATAATTTTCATTCTCATTCTAAATAACCTTGTATTCAGCATAGAGTTAAATGACACATTTTTACTGCCTACACTCACCACTAGAGGGAGCTTATTTAATATGGAGTCCAATGCATAACATTATACAGTGAGCTCCTAAGCTGTCTATGGAGATTTTTTGCCATTGTTAAAAAAAACAAAAAACGGTAGAAAACAAAACTCCATCATCCATAAAGATATGTTACGAAGTTATTCAGTTGAGATTAAAAAAGCAAAAACACAATATAGCGTGTAGAGTTCAAGGGTGGACATTTACTATATACTATATATATATATATATATATATATATATATATATATATATATATATATATATATATATATATATATATATATACGTATATATATATATATATATATGTATATACACTACCGTTCAAAAATGTAGGGTCACTTAGAAATTTCCTTATTTTTGCAAGAAAAGCACAGTTTTTTTCAATGAAGATAACATTAAATTAATCAGAAATACACTCTATACATTGTTAATGTGCTAAATGACTATTCTAGCTGTAAACGTCTGGTTTTTAATGCAATATCTACATAGGTGTATGGAGGCCCATTTCCAGCAACAATCACTCCAGTGTTCTAATGGTACATTGTGTTTGCTAACTGTGTTAGAAGGCTAATGGATGATTAGAAAATACTTGAAAACCCTTGTGCCATTATGTTAGCACGGCTGTAAACAGTTTTGCTGTTTAGAGGAGCTATAAAACTGACCTTCCTTTGAGCTAGTTGAGAATCTGGAGCATTACATTTGTGGGTTCGATTAAACTCTCAAAATGGCTAGAAAAAGAGAGCTTTCATGTGAAACTCGACAGTCTATTCTTGTTCTTAGAAATGAAGGCTATTCCATGTGAGAAATTGTCAACGTCTGCAGTGAAGAGGCAACTCCGGGATGCTGGCCTTCAGGGCAGAGTGGCAAAGAAAAAGCCATATCTGAGACTGGCTAATAAAAGGAAAAGATTAACCCCTTAGTGACCACCAATACGCCTTTTTACGTGATTCACTAATGGGCTTTAGGCTAGGCTGACGCCTTTTCACGTCAGCCTAGTCTAAGTCCTGCACGGGTCTCCCGTGCAGGCAGGAGCCGGGGCTCTGCTGTCTGATGACAGCTGAGCTCCTGCTCCAACGCCCGCGATCGAAGTTTACTTTGATCGCGGCCGTTTAACCCGTTAAATGCCGCCGTCAATAGCGACCGCGGCATTTAACTTTGTTTACAGAGGGAGTGTGCTCCCTCTGTCACCCATCGGCGGCCCGCGAATGAAATCGCGGGTCTCCGATGGGGTGTCATGGCAGCCGGGGGCTTGATAAAAGCCCCCAGGTCTGCCCTGGACATATTCCTGTTAGGACGCGCCGGAGGCACGTCATAACAGATTGCCTGTCAGATTTACACTGACAGGCAATAATGCTCTGGTATACGAAGTATACCAAAGCATTATAGCAGCGATCGGAACATCGCACAGTAAAGTCCCCTAGTGGGACTAATAAAATCAGTCATCAAAGTGAAATAAATATTATTAATAAAAAGTACAGTAAAAAAATAAATAAAACCATTTTTTTCCATAAAAAGTGGTTTTATTTAGTAAAAGTGTAAAAAAAAAAAAAAGTACACATATGTGGTATCGCCGCGACCGTAATGACTCCATTAATAAAGTTAATATGTAATTTAAACCGCAAAGTGAACACCGTAAAAAAAAACGCAAAAAACCATGGCGAAATTGCAATTTTTTTCCATTGCCCCCCAAAAAAGTCATAATAAAAATGAATCAATAAGTCCCATGCACCCCAAAACAGTACCAATCAAAAGTACGTCTCATCCCGCAAAAAACAAGCCCAAAAAATCACTACATTGATGGAAAAATAAAAAAATTACGGCTCTTGGAAAGCGACGATGCAAAATCAAATAATTTTAGTTCAAAAGTGTTTTTATTGTGCAAAAGTCGTAAAACATAAAAAATCCTCTACATATGTGGTATCGCCGTAATCGTACCGACCCATAGAATAAAGGTAATGTGTTATTTACGTCGCACAGTGAACGGCGTCAATTTAAAAACGCATAGAACAATGGCGGAATTTCAGTTTTTTTTTATAATCCCCCCCAAAAAGGTTAATAAAAGTTAATATA